>NW_028270140.1:157734594-158034594 GCF_037043375.1 Chiloscyllium plagiosum | reverse complement strand
CACGGGGAGAAAGGGGGGATTGAGGGACACGGGGAGAAGGGGGGGATTGAGGGACACGGGGAGAAGGGGGGGATTGCGGGACAAGGTGAGAAGGGGGGGATTGAGGGACACGGGGAGAAGGGGGGATTGAGGGACACGGGGAGAAGGGGAGATTGAGGGACACGGGGAGAAGGGGAGATTGAGGGACAGGGGGAGAAAGGGGGGATTGAGGGACAGAGGGAGCAGGGGGATTGCGGGACAAGGTGAGAAGGGGGGGATTGAGGGACACGGGGAGAAGGGGGGATTGAGGGACACGGGGAGAAGGGGGGATTGAGGGACACGGGGAGAAGGGGAGATTGAGGGACACGGGGAGAAGGGGAGATTGAGGGACAGGGGGAGAAAGGGGGGATTGAGGGACAGAGGGAGCAGGGGGATTGCGGGACAAGGTGAGAAGGGGGGGATTGAGGGACACGGGGAGAAGGGGGGATTGAGGGACACGGGGAGAAGGGGGGATTGAGGGACACGGGGAGAAGGGGAGATTGAGGGACATGGGGGAGAAATGTGGGGATTGAGGGACGGGGGAGAAGGGGGGGGGGATTGTGGGACAGGGGGAGAAGGGGGGGATTATGGGACAGGGGGAGAAAGGGGGGGATTGTGGGACAGGGGGAGAAGGGGGGGATTGTGGGACAGGGGGAGAAGGGGGGGATTGTCGGACAGGGGGAGAAAGGGGGGGATTGTGGACAGGGGGAGAAGGGGGGCATTGAGGGACATGGGGGAGAAAGGGGGGGATTGAGGGACACGGGGAGAAGGGGGGATTGAGGGACAGGGGGAGGGGGGGGGATTGAGGGACATGGGGAGAAGGGGGGGATTGAGGGACGGGGGAGAAAGGGGGGCATTGAGGGACACGGGGAGGAGGGGGGATTGAGGGACGGGGGAGAAGGGGGGATTGAGGGACAGAGGGAGAAGGGGGGATTGCGGGACAGGGGTAAAAGGGGGATTGAGGGACATGGGGAGGATTGAGGGACAGGGGGAAAAGGGGGGATTGAGGAACATGGGGAAAAGAGGGGCATTGAGGGACAGGGGGAGAAGAGGGGGATTGAGGGACAGAGGGAGAAGAGGGGGATTGAGGGACAGGGGAGAAGGGGGGATTGAGGGACACGGGTAGGAGGGGGGATTGAGGGACGGGGGAGAAGGGGGGGATTGAGGGACGGGGGAGAAGGGGGGGATTGAGGGACAGAGGGAGAAGGGGGGATTGAGGGACACGGGGAGAAGGGGGGATTGCGGGACAGGGGGAGAAGGGGGATTGAGGGGCAGAGGGAGAATGGGGGGGATTGAGGGACAGGGGGAGATTGAGGGACAGGGGGAGAAGGGGGGCATTGAGGGACATGGGGAGGATTGAGGGACAGGGGGAGAATGTTGGGATTGAGGGACAGGCGAGAAGGGGGGGATTGAGGGACAGGGGAGAAGGGGGGGATTGAGGGACAAGGGGAGAAGGGGGGGATTGAGGGACAGGGGAGAAGGGGGGGATTGAGGGACACGGGGAGAAGGGGGGGATTGAGGGACAGGGGAGAAGGGGGGATTGAGGGATACGGGGAGAAGGGGGGATTGAGGGACAGGGGGAGAAGGGGGGGATTGAGGGACACGGGGAGAAGGGGGGGATTGAGGGACAGGGGAGAAGGGGGGATTGAGGGACACGGGGAGAAGGGGGGGATTGAGGGACATAGGGAGAAGGGGGGATTGAGGGACAGGGGAGAAGGGGGGGATTGAGGAACAGGGGGAGAGGGTAGAGATTGAGTGATATGGGGAGAGGTTGTGGATTGAGGGGAGACGGTAGAGACTGAGGGATTGAGGGGGGAGCAGTCATGTTTCTAACCCTCCATGAGGAAATTAAGGACAGTGAAGGCATTTCCAAATAGATTCCTGCACACCCACCAGAGTGAAACACATCAGTGCGAGTGTGAGGAACCCAACAGAATTTGAAGCTGGTGATGACCATTCAACCCCTCTAGCCTGCTGGGCCATTCAGTGAGTTGCTGGCCTCACCATCACATTGAGGGAGATGGGCTGGGAATTATGGGTAAAACTGGGGCAGGAGATGTAGTGTATTTGGGTTCTCAAAAGGCATTTTATAACATATGACTTTAAGGTTGATTCCTGATGAAGGGCTTTTGCTTCTCGGATGCTGTCTGACCGGCTGTGCTTTTCCAGCACCACACTCTTGACTCTGATCTCCAGCATCTGCAGTCCTCACTTTCTCTGTTAAGGTTAATATATAAACTGAGAGCCCGCGGTGTTGGGGGTGATGTATTGACACGGGAGGAGAGTGGGTTCACTAACTGGAAGCAGACAGATGGGGCATTGACACCAGTCCTGGGGAAGGAGGCACTGTTCCCATGGGATGGGCTCCATGCTGGGAATCACATAATTAGGGCTGTGTGTGGGGCCTTATACAAAATAGTCTGGGTGGGGGAGGGAGGGGTTCAATTACATGGACAATTGCAGAATAGGTTAAAGCGGGGGGGGAACTCAGCAGCGGTTATTAAAGTTTCCAGGACAAGTAACAGGACAGAGAGTATAGAAATTTAGAATTAAGGAGAATCCAAAGGGTTTTTACAAATATGTTAAGGACAAAAGGGTAACTAGGGAGAGAATTGGGACCCTCAAAGATCAGCAAGGCAGCCTTTGTGTGGAGCCACAGAAAATGGGAGAGATACTAAATGAATATTTTGCATCAGTATTTACTGTGGAAAAGGACATGGAAGATATAGACTGTCGGGAAATAGATGGTGACATCTTGCAAAATGTCCAGATTACAGAGGAGGAAGTGCTGGATGTCTTGAAACGGTTAAAGGTGGATAAATCCCCAGGACCTGATCAGGTGTACCCGGGAGCTCTGTGGGAAGCTAGAGTAGTGATTGCTGGGCCTCTTGCTGAGATATTTGTATCATCGATAGTCACAGGCGAAGTGCCGGAAGACTGGAGGTTGGCAAACATTGCGCCACTGTTTAAGAAGGGCGGTAAAGACAAGCCAGGGAACTACAGACCGGTGAGCCTGACCTCGGTGGTGGGCAAGTTGTTGGAGGGAATCCTGAGGGATAGGATGTACATGTATTTGGAAAGGCAAGGACTGATTAGGGATAGTCAACATGGCTTTGTGCATGGGAAATCATGTCTCACAAACTTGATTGAGGTTTTTGAAGAAGTAACAAAGAGGATTGATGAGGGCAGAGCAGTAGATGTGATCTATATAGACTTCAGTAAGGCGTTCGACAAGGTTCCCCATGGGAGACTGATTAGCAAGGTTAGATCTCATGGAATACAGGGAGAACTAGCCATTTGGATACAGAACTGGCTCGAAGGTAGAAGACAGAGGGTGGTGGTGGAGGGTTGTTTTTCAGACTGGAGGCCTGTGACCAGTGGAGTGCCACAAGGATCGGTGTTGGGCCCTCTACTTTTTGTCATTTACATAAATGATTTGGATGCGAGCATAAGAGGGACAGTTAGTAAGTTTGCAGATGACACCAAAATTGGAGGTGTAGTGGACAGCGAAGAGGGTTACCTCAGATTACAACAGGACCTTGATCAGATGGGCCAATGGGCTGAGAAGTGGCAGATGGAGTTTAATTCAGATAAGTGCGAGGTGCTGCATTTTGGGAAAGCAAATGATGTTGCCAGGGTTGGAGGATTTGAGCTACAGGGAGAGGCTGAACAGGCTGGGGCTGTTTTCCCTGGAGCATCGGAGGCTGAGGGGTGACCTTATAGAGATTTACAAAATTATGACGGACATGGGTAGGATAAATAGACAAAGTCTGTTCCCTCGTGTCGGGGAGTCCAGAACTAGAGGGCATAGGTTTAGGGTGAGAGGGGAAAGATATAAAAGAGACCTAAGGGGCAACCTTTTCGCGCAGAGGGTGGTACGTGTATGGAATGAGCTGCCAGAGGATGTGGTGGAGGCTGGTACAATTGCAACATTTAAGAGGCATTTGGATGGGTATATGAATAGGAAGGGTTTGGAGGGCTATGGGCCGGGTGCTGGCAGGTGGGACTAGATTGGGGCGGGATATCTGGTCGGCATGGATGGGTTGGACCGAAGGGTCTGTTTCCGCGCTGTACACCTTTATGACTCTATGACTCTAAATATCACGAATCTGACTTCAGGCTCAACAGACAAGGGGACAGTTATGAAAACAGGGGCAGTCAACACAGGACTGAGGGTGTTGTACTTAAATGTACGCAGTGTATGATTCAAGGGGAATGAATTTGTAGTGCAGAATAAAATGGAGGGAGTACGGTGTTATGGGTGTCACAGAGATGTGGCTGTTGGGAACTAAATAAGGATAAACATCCTATTGAAAGGACAGGCAGCTGGGCAGAGGGGACAGCATTGCCCTGTTAGTAAGAAATGAAATGAAATCAGTAGCTCAGAGTGATACACAATTGAAAGGCCTAGAATCTGTGTGGGGAGAGTTGAGGAACCGCAAAGGGAAAGGAAGTTCCTGATGGGAATGGTGTCCAGGTCTCCTCGCAGTAGTCAGGATGTGGGGAAGAAAATAATTCGGGAGATAGGAAAGACATGTAAGAAAAGCACGATAATGGTCATCATGGGGGACTTCAATATGTAGGTGGACTGGGAAAATCGAGGTGGGAGCTGATCCCAAGAAAAGGAATTAGTGAAATGTTTACGGGACAGTTTTTGGGAGGAGCTTGTGGTAGGGCCCACGAGGGAAGAGGCCATTCTGGATTTGGGGATTGGAATGAAGCCGACTTGATCAGGGAGTTTAAGGTGAAGGAAGCCCGAGGGGGCAGTGACCAGAATATGATCGAATTCACCCTGTGGTTTGGGAGGGAGAAGCTGGAATCAGATGTGATGGTGTTAGGATTGAGTAACGGTCACTACAAAGACATGAGGGAGGAGCTGGCTGGAGTTGATTGGAAGGGGAGCCTGGCAGGTAAGATGGTGGAACAGCAATGGCTGGGGTTTTTGGGGGGATTTCGGGAGGCTCAGCAGAAACTCATCCCAAGGAAGAAG
This sequence comes from Chiloscyllium plagiosum, assembly GCF_037043375.1. Classification (NCBI taxonomy): domain Eukaryota; kingdom Metazoa; phylum Chordata; class Chondrichthyes; order Orectolobiformes; family Hemiscylliidae; genus Chiloscyllium; species Chiloscyllium plagiosum. The sequence continues at coordinate 158,029,586 of NW_028270140.1, read as the reverse complement.
GAACATACTGAGAGCAGGATGAGGCACCCAGGGCTGACAAGGGAAGCCAGGGACAGCATAAAAACAAAAGAGAAAAACATATGATGTGGTGAAGATTAGTGTCAAGCTGGAGGATTGGAAAGCCTTTAAAAACCAGCAGAGGACAACTTAAAAACAGTGAGGAGGGAGAAGATATTCAAGTGAGCTAGCTCCTAATATTATGAAGATTATTTCAGATATAAAATAGGTAAGGGTGGCAAGAGTGAGCATTGCAGTGTTGGAAAGTGAGGTTGGAGAGGCAGTAATGGGGAACAAAGGAATGGCAGAGGAACTGAATGGTACTGTGTGTCAGTTTTCCCAGTGAGACACACCAGCAGCAGCATACCAGAACTCCGAGAGTGTCAGGGGGCAGAGGGGAGTGTAGTGGCCATTACTCAGGAGAAGGTGCTGGGGAAGCTGAAAGGTCTGAAGGTGGATATATCACCCGCACCAGATGGACTACACCTCAGAGTTCTGAGGGGCCTGAGGTCAGTGTTGCTAAGTTTACAGATGACACGAAGCCAGGTGGAGGGACAGGTCGTGTTGAGGAAGCAGGGAGGCTGCAGAAGGACTTGGACAGACTGGGAGACTGGGCAAACAAGTGGCAGATGGAATACAGTGTGGGAGAGTGTGAGGTGATACACTTTGGGAGGAGGAATAGAGGCAGAGACTATTATCTAAACGGGGAAAGGCTTCGGAAACGTGAAACACAAAGGGGCTTGGGATTCCTAGTTCAGGATTCCCTTCAGGTTCACATGCAGGTTCAGTTGGCAGTTAGGAAGGTAAATGTAATGTTAGCTTTCATTTCAAGTGGGTTAGAATACAAGAGCAGGGATGTACTGCTGAGGCTGAGTAAGGCTGTGGTCAGACTGCATTTGGAATATTGTGAGCAGTTTTGGGTCCTGTATCTAAGGAAGGATGTGCTGGCATTGGAGGGGGCCCGGGGAGGTTTTACAAGAATAATCCCGGGGCTGAAGGGCTTGGCATCTGAGGAACGGTGGAGGTCTCTGGGTCTGTACATGATGGAGTTTAGAAGGATGAGGGGGATTCTGTTTGGAACTTACAGAATACTGAGAGACCTTCAAAAGCTGATTGGAGGCAGATGTTCGCAGGTAAAGGGCCGGCTGGAAAATGGGAAGCCTTCAGAAATGAGATAACAAGAATCCAGAGAAAGTATATTCCTGTCAGGGTGAAAGGGAAGGCTGGTAGGTATAGGGAATGCTGGATGACTAAAGAAATTGAGGGTTTGGTTAAGAAAAAGAAGGAAGCATATGTCAGGTATAGACAGGATAGATCGAGTGAATCCTTAGAAGAGTATAAAGAAAGTAGGAGTATACTTAAGAGGGAAATCAAGAGGGCAAAACGGGGACATCAGATAGTGTTGGCAAAAAGAATTAAGGAGAATCGAAAGGGTTTTTACAAATATATTAAGGAAGGATGTGCTGGCATTGGAGGGGGCCTGGGGAGGTTTTACAAGAATAATCCTGGGATGAAGAGTTTATCATCTGAGGAACGGTGGAGGTCTCTGGGTCTGTACTTGATGAAGTTTAGAAGGATGAGGGGGGATCTGATTGAAACGTCCCGAATACTGAGAGGCCTGTATAAAGTGGGCATGGAGAAGATGTTTCCACTAATAGGAGAGACTGGGACTCACGGGCATAGCCTCAGCGTGAAGAGACAACCCTTTAGAATTGAGATGAGGAGGAATTCCTTCAGCCAGAGGGTGGGGAATATATGGAACACATTGCCACAGAGGGCTGTGGAGACCAAGTCATGAGGATATTTAAGAGCGAGAGAGACAGGGCCTTGGTTAGTAAGGGGATCAAAGTGAGGAGAATGGCAGGAGAGGCAGGAGAATGGAGAAATATTTCAGCCATGATTGAATTGTGGAAAAGACTGGATTGGCCGATTGGCCTAATCCTGCTCCTCGATCTTATAGTCTCAGTTTGCGGGTGACACCAAACTAGGTAGGAACACTAGCTGTGGAGGGGGTATATGGAGCTTGCTAAGGGATTCTGAAGAGTTGAGGGAGTGAGCAAGTATTTGATGACTGTGGTATAATGTGAGGAAACGATTAACACAGAATAACAGATGATTATTTAAATGGAGTCGGATTGCAGAATCCTGCGGTACAAAGGGATCTGGCTGTCCTGGTACAAGTATCAGAGAACTTTAGCACATAGTTACAGTTAGTAATTAGGAAGGCACGTGGAATGTTGTACTGCAGGGTTATGGAATGTTGGTCTTTATCAAAAGTGCGATTGAGTCAAAAACTAGAGAAGTCTTCCTTCCTCTGTGGGAGATCGGTGAGACTGTACTCAGTACGATGTACAGCTCTGGGTTTCTTATTCAAGAAAGGAGTATGCAGCCAGAGAAGGTTTGTTAGGTTGATTCCTGGAATGATGGAGTTTGTCTAATGAGGAGAGGTTGAGTAGGTTGACCTTTGACTCCTTGGATTTCAGAGAGGTGATCGAATCAAAACATATTACAATCCAGAGAACGTTTTACAGAGTAGATGCTGGGAAGATATTTCCTCTTATGAGAAAACTTATAATTAGGATGCACAGTTTACCAACAAATAAAAGATGAAGAATATATTTTCTTTGAGATGAATTCTAGTCTTTTCAATTCTCTACCAGGGAGCAGAGGAGGCCAGGTCATTCAATATATTTAAAGCTGAGTTGGACAGAGTTTTGGGAGTTTTCAGGGAGATTGCAGATGAGGTTATGATCAGATCAGCTGTGATCTCATGGAGGGGCTGAATAGCCTCCTCCAGTTACCATCCGTCAGGTGGGATTGAGGGAGATGGAGAGACATTGGGTGTTGGAAATATGGGAAGGAGGCTGGTGGATGAGGTCAGATTCGAAATGAGGGAGGGATGTGAGACTTTGCTGGATTTTGGAAAAACTGGTTGTTGTTTAAATGCCCCCGTATCTGTTGTTCAAATGCACTATGCCTGTTATTTAAATGCCCTCTGTGTGTGTTGTATAAATGCCCCCGTGTGTGTTGCATAAATGCCCCCCTGTGTGTTGCATAAATGCCCCCGTGTGTGTTGCATAAATGCCCCCTGTGTGTTGCATAAATGCCCCCGTGTGTGTTGCATAAATGCCCCCCTGTGTGTTGCATAAATGCCCCCGTGTGTGTTGCATAAATGCCCCCTGTGTGTTGCATAAATGCCCCCGTGTGTGTTGTATAAATGCCCCCCTGTGTGTTGCATAAATGCCCCCGTGTGTGTTGTATAAATGCCCCCCTGTGTGTTGCATAAATGCCCCCCTGTGTGTTGCATAAATGCCCCCGTGTGTGTTGCATAAATGCCCCCTGTGTGTTGCATAAATGCCCCCGTGTGTGTTGCATAAATGCCCCCCTGTGTGTTGCATAAATGCCCCCTGTGTGTTGCATAAATGCCCCCGTGTGTGTTGCATAAATGCACCCTGTGTGTTGTATAAATGCCCCCCTGTGTGTTGCATAAATGCCCCCGTGTGTGTTGCATAAATGCCCCCTGTGTGTTGCATAAATGCCCCCCTGTGTGTTGCATAAATGCCCCCGTGTGTGTTGCATAAATGCCCCCCTGTGTGTTGCATAAATGCCCACCCATGTGTGTTGTATAAATGCCCCCCTGTGTGTTGTATAAATGCCCCCCTGTGTGTTGTATAAATGCCCTGCTGTGTGATGATTAAATGCCCCCTGTGTGTTGTATAAATGCCCCCCTGTGTGTTGTATAAATGCCCTGCTGTGTGATGATTAAATGCCCCCTGTGTGTTGTATAAATGCCCCCCTGTGTGTTGTATAAATGCCCTGCTGTGTGATGTATAAATGCCCTGCTGTGTGATGATTAAATGCCCCCTGTGTGTTGTATAAATGCCCCCCTGTGTGTTGTATAAATGCCCTGCTGTGTGATGATTAAATGCCCCCCTGTGTGTTGTATAAATGCCCCCCTGTGTGTTGTATAAATGCCCCCCTGTGTGTTGTATAAATGCCCTGCTGTGTGATGATTAAATGCCCCCTGTGTGTTGTATAAATGCCCCCCTGTGTGTTGTATAAATGCCCTGCTGTGTGATGATTAAATGCCCCCCTGTGTGTTGTATAAATGCCCCCCTGTGTGTTGTATAAATGCCCTGCTGTGTGTTGTATAAATGCCCCCCGTGTGTGTTGTATAAATGCCCTCCGTGTGTGTTGTATAAATGCCCCCCTGTGTGTTGTATAAATGCCCTGCTGTGTGTTGTATAAATGTCCCCCGTGCGTGTTGTATAAATGCCCCCCGTGTGTGTTGTATAAATGCCCCCCCGTGCGTGTTGTATAAATGCCCCCCCGTGTTTGTTGTATAAATGCCCTCCGTGTGTGTTGTATAAATGCCCCCCGTGTGTGTTGTATAAATGCCCCCCCGTGTTTGTTGTATAAATGCCCTCCGTGTGTGTTGTATAAATGCCCCCTGTGTGTTGTATAAATGCCCCCTGTGTGTGTTGTATAAATGCCCCCTGTGTGTTCTGTATAAATGCCCCCGTGTGTTGTATAGATGCCCTCCGTGTGTGTTGTATAAATGCCCCCCCGTGTGTGTTGTATAAATGCCCTCCATGTGTGTTGTATAAATGCCCCCCCGTGTGTGTTGTATAAATGCCCCTGTGTGTTGTATAAATGCCCCCCCATGTGTGTTGTATAAATGCCCCCCGTGTGTGTTGTATAAATGCCCCCCCCTGTGTGTTGTATAAATGCCCCCCCTGTGTGTTGTATAAATGCCCCCCGTGTGTGTTGTATAAATGCCCCCCGTGTGTTGTATAAATGCCCCCCGTGTGTGTTGTATAAATGCCCCCCCGTGTGTTGTATAAATGCCCCCCCGTGTGTTGTATAAATGCCCCCCGTGTGTGTTGTATAAATGCCCCCCGTGTGTGTTGTATAAATGCCCCCATGTGTGTTGTATATATGCCCCCCGTGTGTGTTGTATAAATGCCCCCGTGTGTTGTATAGATGCCCCCTGTGTGTGTTGTATAAATGCCCCCGTGTGTTGTATAAATGCCCCCCATGTGTGTTGTATAAATGCCCCCCGTGTGTGTTGTATAAATGCCCCCCCGTGTGTGTTGTATAAATGCCCCCTGTGTGTGTTGTATAAATGCCCTCCCGTGTGTTGTATAAATGCCCCCGTGTGTGTTGTATAAATGCCCTCCGTGTGTGTTGTATAAATGCCCCCCGTGTGTGTTGTATAAATGCCCCCCCATGTGTGTTGTATAAATGCCCCCTGTGTGTGTTGTATAAATGCCGCCGTGTGTTGTATAAATGCCCCCGTGTGTTGTATAAATGCCCCCTGTGTGTGTTGTATAAATGCCCTCCCGTGTGTTGTATAAATGCCCCCGTGTGTGTTGTATAAATGCCCTCCCGTGTGTTGTATAAATGCCCCCCGTGTGTGTTGTATAAATGCCCCCCCATGTGTGTTGTATAAATGCCCCCTGTGTGTGTTGTATAAATGCCGCCGTGTGTTGTATAAATGCCCCCGTGTGTTGTATAAATGCCCCCTGTGTGTGTTGTATAAATGCCCTCCCGTGTGTTGTATAAATGCCCCCTGTGTGTGTTGTATAAATGCCCTCCCGTGTGTTGTATAAATGCCCTCCGTGTGTGTTGTATAAATGCCCCCCGTGTGTGTTGTATAAATGCCCCCCGTGTGTGTTGTATAAATGCCCCCTGTGTGTGTTGTATAAATGCCGCCGTGTGTTGTATAAATGCCCCCGTGTGTGTTGTATAAATGCCCCCTGTGTGTTGTATAAATGCCCTGCTGTGTGTTGTATAAATGCCCCCCGTGTGTGTTGTATAATTGCCCCCCCCTGTGTGTTGTATAAATGCCCCCCCCGTGTGTTGTATAAATGCCCCCCCGTGTGTGTTGTATAAATGCCCCCCGTGTGTGTTGTATATATGCCCCCCCGTGTGTGTTGTATAAATGCCCCCCGTGTGTGTTGTATAAATGCCCCCCGTGTGTGTTGTATAAATGCCCCCCCGTGTGTGTTGTATAAATGCCCCCCCGTGTGTGTTGTATAAATGCCCCCCGTGTGAGTTGTATAAATGCCCCCCCGTGTGTGTTGTATAAATGCCCCCCCCGTGTGTGTTGTATAAATGTCCCCCGTGCGTGTTGTATAAATTCCCCCCGTGCGTGTTGTATAAATGCCCCCCCGTGTGTGTTGTATAAATGACCCCCTGTGTGTGTTGTATAAATGCCCCCCGTGTGTGTTGTATAAATGCCCCCCCGTGTGTGTTGTATAAATGCCCCCCCCGTGTGTGTTGTATAAATGTCCCCCGTGCGTGTTGTATAAATTCCCCCCGTGCGTGTTGTATAAATGCCCCCCCGTGTGTGTTGTATAAATGCCCTCCGTGTGTGTTGTATAAATGCCCCCCGTGTGTGTTGTATAAATGCCCCCCCGTGTGTGTTGTATAAATGCCCCCCCCGTGTGTTGTATAAATGCCCTCCGTGTGTGTTGTATAAATGCCCCCTGTGTGTGTTGTATAAATGCCCCCCGTGTGTGTTGTATAAATGCCCCCCGTGTGTGTTGTATAAATGCCCCCGTGTGTTGTATAAATGCCCCCTGTGTGTTGTATAAATGCCCTCCGTGTGTGTTGTATAAATGCCCCCTGTGTGTTGTATAAATGCCCCCCGTGTGTTGTATAAATACCCCCCCATGTGTGTTGTATAAATGCCCCCCCTGTGTGTTGTATAAATGCCCTCTGTGTGTGTTGTATAAATGCCCTGCTGTGTGTTGTATAAATACACCCCCATGTGTGTTGTATAAATGCCCCCACTGTGTGTTGTATAAATGCCCCCGTGTGTTGTATAGATGCCCCCTGCGTGTGTTGTATAAATGCCCCCGTGTGTTGTATAAATGCCCCCTGTGTGTTGTATAAATGCCCTCCGTGTGTGTTGTATAAATGCCCCCTGTGTGTTGTATAAATGCCCCCCGTGTGTTGTATAAATACCCCCCCATGTGTGTTGTATAAATGCCCCCCGTGTGTTGTATAAATGCCCTCTGTGTGTGTTGTATAAATGCCCCCTGTGTGTTGTATAAATGCCCCCATGCGTGTTGTATAAATACCCCCCCATGTGTGTTGTATAAATGCCCCCCATGTGTGTTGTATAAATGCCCCCTGTGTGTTGTATAAATGCCCCCTGTGTGTTGTATAAATGCCCCCGTGTGTTGTATAGATGCCCCCTGTGTGTTGTATAAATGCCCTCCGTGTGTGTTGTATAAATGCCCCCGTGTGTGTTGTATAAATGCCCCCCATGTGTTGTATAAATACCCCCTCATGTGTGTTGTATAAATGCCCCCCCCCGTGTGTTGTATAAATGCCCTCTGTGTGTGTTGTATAAATGCCCCCATGTGTGTTGTATAAATACCCCCCTATTGTGTGTTGTATAAATGCCCCCCCGTGTGTTGTATAAATGCCCCCTGTGTGTTGTATAAATGCCCCCCTGTGTGTGTTGTTTAAATGCCCCACGTGTGTGTTGTATAAATGCCCCCTGTGTGTTGTATAAATGCCCCCCCGTGTGTGTTGTATAAATGCCCTAGTGTGTGTTGTATAAATGCCCCCTGTGTGTTGTATAAATGCCCCCCGTGTGTGTTGTATAAATGCCCCCATGTGTGTTGTATAAATGCCCCACGTGTGTGTTGTATAAATGCCCCACGTGTGTGTTGTATAAATGCCCTAGTGTGTGTTGTATAAATGCCCCCTGTGTGTTGTATAAATGCCACCCATGTGTGTTGTATAAATGCCCCTGTGTGTATTGTATAAATGCCCCCCGTGTGTGTTGTATAAATGCCCCCTGTGTGTTGTATAAATGCCGCCGTGTGTTGTATAAATGCCCCCCGTGTGTTGTATAAATGCCCCCTGTGTGTTGTATAAATGCCGCCGTGTGTTGTATAAATGCCCCCCCGTGTGCGTTGTATAAATGCCCTCCCGTGTGTTGTATAAATGCCCCCCCGTGTGTGTTGTATAAATGCCCTCCGTGTGTGTTGTATAAATGCCCCCCCATGTGTGTTGTATAAATGCCCTCCGTGTGTGTTGTATAAATGCCCCCCGTGTGTGTTGTATATATGCCCCCCCGTGTGTGTTGTATAAATGCCCCCCGTGTGTGTTGTATAAATGCCCCCCGTGTGTGTTGTATAAATGCCCCCCCGTGTGTGTTGTATAAATGCCCCCCCGTGTGTGTTGTATAAATGCCCCCCGTGTGAGTTGTATAAATGCCCCCCCGTGTGTGTTGTATAAATGCCCCCCCGTGTGTGTTGTATAAATGCCCCCCCCGTGTGTGTTGTATAAATGTCCCCCGTGCGTGTTGTATAAATTCCCCCCGTGCGTGTTGTATAAATGCCCCCCCGTGTGTGTTGTATAAATGACCCCCTGTGTGTGTTGTATAAATGCCCCCCGTGTGTGTTGTATAAATGCCCCCCCGTGTGTGTTGTATAAATGCCCCCCCCGTGTGTGTTGTATAAATGTCCCCCGTGCGTGTTGTATAAATTCCCCCCGTGTGTGTTGTATAAATGCCCTCCGTGTGTGTTGTATAAATGCCCCCCCCGTGTGTGTTGTATAAATGTCCCCCGTGCGTGTTGTATAAATGCCCCCCCGTGTGTGTTGTATAAATGCCCTCCGTGTGTGTTGTATAAATGCCCCCCGTGTGTGTTGTATAAATGCCCCCCCGTGTGTGTTGTATAAATGCCCCCCCCGTGTGTTGTATAAATGCCCTCTGTGTGTGTTGTATAAATGCCCCCTGTGTGTGTTGTATAAATGCCCCCCGTGTGTGTTGTATAAATGCCCCCCGTGTGTGTTGTATAAATGCCCCCGTGTGTTGTATAAATGCCCCCTGTGTGTTGTATAAATGCCCTCCGTGTGTGTTGTATAAATGCCCCCTGTGTGTTGTATAAATGCCCCCCGTGTGTTGTATAAATACCCCCCCATGTGTGTTGTATAAATGCCCCCCCTGTGTGTTGTATAAATGCCCTCTGTGTGTGTTGTATAAATGCCCTGCTGTGTGTTGTATAAATACACCCCCATGTGTGTTGTATAAATGCCCCCACTGTGTGTTGTATAAATGATTAGATTAGATTAGATTACATTACATTACATTACAGTGTGGAAACAGGCCCTTCGGCCCAACAAGTCCACACCGACCCGCCGAAGCGAAACCCACCCATACCCCTACATTTACCCCTTACCTAACACTACGGGCAATTTAGCATGGCCAATTCACCTGACCCTGCACATCTTTGGACTGTGGGAGGAAACCGGAGCACCCGGAGGAAACCCACGCAGACACGGGGAGAACGTGCAAACTCCACACAGTCAGTCGCCTGAGGCGGGAATTGAACCCAGGTCTCAGGCGCTGTGAGGCAGCAGTGCTAACCACTGTGCCACCGTGCCGCCCGCGTGTGTTGTATAAATGCCCCCGTGTGTTGTATAAATGCCCCCTGTGTGTTGTATAAATGCCCTCCGTGTGTGTTGTATAAATGCCCCCTGTGTGTTGTATAAATGCCCCCCGTGTGTTGTATAAATACCCCCCCATGTGTGTTGTATAAATGCCCCCCGTGTGTTGTATAAATGCCCTCTGTGTGTGTTGTATAAATGCCCCCTGTGTGTTGTATAAATGCCCCCATGCGTGTTGTATAAATACCCCCCCATGTGTGTTGTATAAATGCCCCCCAGTGTGTTGTATAAATGCCCCCTGTGTGTTGTATAAATGCCCCCTGTGTGTGTTGTATAAATGCCCCCGTGTGTTGTATAGATGCCCCCTGTGTGTTGTATAAATGCCCTCCGTGTGTGTTGTATAAATGCCCCCGTGTGTGTTGTATAAATGCCCCCCATGTGTTGTATAAATACCCCCTCATGTGTGTTGTATAAATGCCCCCCCCGTGTGTTGTATAAATGCCCTCTGTGTGTGTTGTATAAATGCCCCCATGTGTGTTGTATAAATACCCCCCCATTGTGTGTTGTATAAATGCCCCCCCGTGTGTTGTATAAATGCCCCCTGTGTGTTGTATAAATGCCCCCCTGTGTGTGTTGTTTAAATGCCCCACGTGTGTGTTGTATAAATGCCCCCTGTGTGTTGTATAAATGCCCCCCCGTGTGTGTTGTATAAATGCCCTAGTGTGTGTTGTATAAATGCCCCCTGTGTGTTGTATAAATGCCCCCCGTGTGTGTTGTATAAATGCCCCCATGTGTGTTGTATAAATGCCCCACGTGTGTGTTGTATAAATGCCCCACGTGTGTGTTGTATAAATGCCCTAGTGTGTGTTGTATAAATGCCCCCTGTGTGTTGTATAAATGCCACCCATGTGTGTTGTATAAATGCCCCTGTGTGTATTGTATAAATGCCCCCCGTGTGTGTTGTATAAATGCCCCCTGTGTGTTGTATAAATGCCGCCGTGTGTTGTATAAATGCCCCCCGTGTGTTGTATAAATGCCCCCTGTGTGTTGTATAAATGCCGCCGTGTGTTGTATAAATGCCCCCCCGTGTGCGTTGTATAAATGCCCTCCCGTGTGTTGTATAAATGCCCTCCGTGTGTGTTGTATAAATGCCCCCCGTGTGTGTTGTATAAATGCTCTCCCGTGTGTTGTATAAATGCCCTCCGTGTGTGTTGTATAAATGCCCCCCCGTGTGTGTTGTATAAATGCCCCCTGTGTGTTGTATAAATGCCGCCGTGTGTTGTATAAATGCCCCCCCGTGTGTGTTGTATAAATGCCCCCTGTTTGTTGTATAAATGCCCCCCCGTGTGTGTTGTATAAATGCCCCCTGTTTGTTGTATAAATGCCCCCCGTGTGTTGTATAAATGCCCCCTGTGTGTTGTATAAATGCCCTCCATGTGTGTTGTATAAATGCCCCCTGTGTGTGTTGTATAAATGCCCCCTGTGTGTTGTATAAATGCCGCCGTGTGTTGTATAAATGCCCCCCCGTGTGTGTTGTATAAATGCCCCCTGTTTGTTGTATAAATGCCCCCCCGTGTGTGTTGTATAAATGCCCCCTGTTTGTTGTATAAATGCCCCCCGTGTGTTGTATAAATGCCGCCGTGTGTTGTATAAATGCCCCCCCGTGTGTGTTGTATAAATGCCCCCTGTTTGTTGTATAAATGCCCCCCGTGTGTGTTGTATAAATGCCCTCCCGTGTGTTGTATAAATGCCCTCCGTGTGTGTTGTATAAATGCCCCCCCGTATGTGTTGTATAAATGCCCTCCGTGTGTGTTGTATAAATGCCCCCTGTGTGTGTTGTATAAATGCCCTCCGTGTGTGTTGTATAAATGCCCCCGTGTGTGTTGTTTAAATGCCCCCGTGTGAGTTGTATAAATGCCCCCGTGTGTTGTAAAAATGCCCCCGTGTGTGTTGTATAAATGCCCCCGTATGTGTTGTATAAATGCCCTCCGTGTGTGTTGTATAAATGCCCCCTGTGTGTGTTGTATAAATGCCCTCCGTGTGTGTTGTATAAATGCCCCCTGTGTGTGTTGTATAAATGCCCCCTGTTTGTTGTATAAATGCCCCCCCGTGTGTTGTATAAATGCCCCCGTGTGTGTTGTATAAATGCCCCCGTATGTGTTGTATAAATGCCCTCCGTGTGAGTTGTATAAATGCCCCCGTATGTGTTGTATAAATGCCCTCCGTGTGTGTTGTATAAATGCCCCCTGTGTGTGTTGTATAAATGCCCCCGTATGTGTTGTATAAATGCCCTCCGTGTGAGTTGTATAAATGCCCCCGTATGTGTTGTATAAATGCCCTCCGTGTGTGTTGTATAAATGCCCCCTGTGTGTGTTGTATAAATGCCCTCCGTGTGTGTTGTATAAATGCCCCCTGTGTGTGTTGTATAAATGCCCCCTGTTTGTTGTATAAATGCCCCCGTGTGTGTTGTATAAATGCCCCCCGTGTGTGTTGTATAAATGCCCCCCCGTGTGTGTTGTATAAATGCCCCCCGTGTGTGTTGTATAAATGCCCCCCCCTGTGTGTTGTATAAATGACCTCTTGTGTGTTGTATAAATGCCCCCCCGCATGTGTTGTATAAATGCCCCCCTGTGTGTTGTATAAATGCCCCCTGTGTGTGTTGTATAAATGCCCCCCCGTGTGTGTTGTATAAATGACCTCTTGTGTGTTGTATAAATGCCCCTCCGTGTGTGTTGTATAAATGCCCCCCTGTGTGTTGTATAAATGCCCCCCGTGTGTGTTGTATAAATGCCCTCTGTGTGTGTTGTATAAATGCCCCCCGTGTGTGTTGTATAAATGCCCCCCTGTGTGTTGTATAAATGCCCCCCGTGTGTGTTGTATAAATGCCCCCGTGTGTGTTGTATAAATACCCCCGTGTGTGTTGTATAAATGCCCTCTGTGTGTGTTGTATAAATGCCCCCCTGTGTGTTGTATAAATGCCCCCCCTGTGTGTTGTATAAATGCCCCCCTGTGTGTTGTATAAATGCCCCCCCCGTGTGTGTTGTATAAATGCCCCCCTGTGTGTTGTATAAATGCCCCCTGTGTGTGCTTGTATAAATGCCCCTCGTGTGTGTGTTGTATAAATGCCCCCCGTGTGTGTTGTATAAATACCCCCCGTGTGTGTTGTATAAATGCCCTCTGTGTGTGTTGTATAAATACCCCCCGTGTGTGTTGTATAAATGCCCCCCTGTGTGTTGTATAAATGCCCCCTGTGTGTGCTTGTATAAATGCCCCTCGTGTGTGTGTTGTATAAATGCCCCCCGTGTGTGTTGTATAAATACCCCCCGTGTGTGTTGTATAAATGCCCTCTGTGTGTGTTGTATAAATACCCCCGTGTGTGTTGTATAAATGCCCCCCGTGTGTGTTGTATAAATGCCCCCGTGTGTGTTGTATAAATACCCCCGTGTGTGTTGTATAAATGCCCTCTGTGTGTGTTGTATAAATGCCCCCCGTGTGTGTTGTATAAATGCCCCCCCTGTGTGTTGTATAAATGCCCCCCTGTGTGTTGTATAAATGCCCCCCCGTGTGTGTTGTATAAATGCCCCCCTGTGTGTTGTATAAATGCCCCCTGTGTGTGCTTGTATAAATGCCCCTCGTGTGTGTGTTGTATAAATGCCCCCCGTGTGTGTTGTATAAATACCCCCCGTGTGTGTTGTATAAATGCCCTCTGTGTGTGTTGTATAAATACCCCCCGTGTGTGTTGTATAAATGCCCCCCTGTGTGTTGTATAAATGCCCCCTGTGTGTGCTTGTATAAATGCCCCTCGTGTGTGTGTTGTATAAATGCCCCCCGTGTGTGTTGTATAAATGCCCCCTGTGTGTGCTTGTATAAATGCCCCTCGTGTGTGTGTTGTATAAATGCCCCCCGTGTGTGTTGTATAAATGCCCCCCGTGTGTGTTGTATAAATACCCCCCGTGTGTGTTGTATAAATGCCCCCCGTGTGTGTGTTGTATATATGCCCCCCCGTGTGTTGTATAAATGCCCCCCTGTGTGCTATATAAATGCCCCCCGTGTGTGTTGTATAAATGCCCCCTGTGTGTTGTATATATGCCCCCCCTGTGTGTTGTACAAATGCCCCTCGTGTGTGTGTTGTATAAATGCCCCCCGTGTGTGTTGTATAAATGCCGCCCTGTGTGTTGTATAAATGCCCCCTGTGTGTGCTTGTATAAATTCCCCCCGTGTGTGTGTTGTATAAATGCCCCCCTGTGTGTGCTTGTATAAATGCCCCCCGTGTGTGTGTTGTATAAATGCCCTCCGTGTGTGTTGTATAAATGCCCCCCTGTGTGTGTTGTATAAATGCCCCCCGTGTGTGTGTTGTATAAATGCCCTCTGTGTGTGTTGTATAAATGCCCCCTGTGTGTGTTGTATAAATGCCCTCCGTGTGTGTTGTATAAATGCCCCCTGTGTGTGTTGTATAAATGCCCCCTGTTTGTTGTATAAATGCCCCCTGTGTGTGTTGTATAAATGCCCCCCGTGTGTGTTGTATAAATGCCCCCCCGTGTGTGTTGTATAAATGCCCCCCTGTGTGTTGTATAAATGCCCCCCGTGTGTGTTGTATAAATGCCCTCTGTGTGTGTTGTATAAATGCCCCCCGTGTGTGTTGTATAAATGCCCCCCTGTGTGTTGTATAAATGCCCCCCGTGTGTGTTGTATAAATGCCCCCCTGTGTGTTGTATAAATGCCCCCCCTGTGTGTTGTATAAATGCCCCCCTGTGTGTTGTATAAATGCCCCCCCGTGTGTATTGTATAAATGCCACCCTGTGTGTTGTATAAATGCCCCCTGTGTGTGCTTGTATAAATGCCCCTCGTGTGTGTGTTGTATAAATGCCCCCCGTGTGTGTTGTATAAATACCCCCGTGTGTGTTGTATAAATGCCCTCTGTGTGTGTTGTATAAATACCCCCCGTGTGTGTTGTATAAATGCCCCCCGTGTGTGTGTTGTATATATGCCCCCCCTGTGTGTTGTATAAATGCCTCCCTGTGTGTTGTATAAATTCCCCCCCGTGTGTGTTGTATAAATGCCCCCCCTGTGTGTTGTATAAATGCCCCCTGTGTGTGCTTGTATAAATGCCCCCCCCGTGTGTGTTGTATAAATGCCCCCCTGTGTGTTGTATAAATGCCCCCTGTGTGTGCTTGTATAAATGCCCCTCGTGTGTGTGTTGTATAAATGCCCCCCGTGTGTGTTGTATAAATACCCCCCGTGTGTGTTGTATAAATGCCCTCTGTGTGTGTTGTATAAATACCCCCCGTGTGTGTTGTATAAATGCCCCCCGTGTGTGTTGTATAAATGCCCCCGTGTGTGTTGTATAAATACCCCCGTGTGTGTTGTATAAATGCCCTCTGTGTGTGTTGTATAAATGCCCCCCGTGTGTGTTGTATAAATGCCCCCCCTGTGTGTTGTATAAATGCCCCCCTGTGTGTTGTATAAATGCCCCCCCGTGTGTGTTGTATAAATGCCCCCCTGTGTGTTGTATAAATGCCCCCTGTGTGTGCTTGTATAAATGCCCCTCGTGTGTGTGTTGTATAAATGCCCCCCGTGTGTGTTGTATAAATACCCCCCGTGTGTGTTGTATAAATGCCCTCTGTGTGTGTTGTATAAATACCCCCCGTGTGTGTTGTATAAATGCCCCCCTGTGTGTTGTATAAATGCCCCCTGTGTGTGCTTGTATAAATGCCCCTCGTGTGTGTGTTGTATAAATGCCCCCCGTGTGTGTTGTATAAATGCCCCCTGTGTGTGCTTGTATAAATGCCCCTCGTGTGTGTGTTGTATAAATGCCCCCCGTGTGTGTTGTATAAATGCCCCCCGTGTGTGTTGTATAAATACCCCCCGTGTGTGTTGTATAAATGCCCCCCGTGTGTGTGTTGTATATATGCCCCCCCGTGTGTTGTATAAATGCCCCCCTGTGTGCTATATAAATGCCCCCCCGTGTGTGTTGTATAAATGCCCCCCTGTGTGTTGTATATATGCCCCCCCTGTGTGTTGTACAAATGCCCCTCGTGTGTGTGTTGTATAAATGCCCCCCGTGTGTGTTGTATAAATGCCGCCCTGTGTGTTGTATAAATGCCCCCTGTGTGTGCTTGTATAAATTCCCCCCGTGTGTGTGTTGTATAAATGCCCCCCTGTGTGTGCTTGTATAAATGCCCCCCGTGTGTGTGTTGTATAAATGCCCTCCGTGTGTGTTGTATAAATGCCCCCCTGTGTGTGTTGTATAAATGCCCCCCGTGTGTGTGTTGTATAAATGCCCTCCGTGTGTGTTGTATAAATGCCCCCTGTGTGTGTTGTATAAATGCCCTCCGTGTGTGTTGTATAAATGCCCCCTGTGTGTGTTGTATAAATGCCCCCTGTTTGTTGTATAAATGCCCCCCGTGTGTGTTGTATAAATGCCCCCCGTGTGCGTTGTATAAATGCCCCCCCGTGTGTGTTGTATAAATGCCCCCCTGTGTGTTGTATAAATGCCCCCCGTGTGTGTTGTATAAATGCCCTCTGTGTGTGTTGTATAAATGCCCCCCGTGTGTGTTGTATAAATGCCCCCCTGTGTGTTGTATAAATGCCCCCCCTGTGTGTTGTATAAATGCCCCCCTGTGTGTTGTATAAATGCCCCCCCGTGTGTATTGTATAAATGCCACCCTGTGTGTTGTATAAATGCCCCCTGTGTGTGCTTGTATAAATGCCCCTCGTGTGTGTGTTGTATAAATGCCCCCCGTGTGTGTTGTATAAATACCCCCGTGTGTGTTGTATAAATGCCCTCTGTGTGTGTTGTATAAATACCCCCCGTGTGTGTTGTATAAATGCCCCCCGTGTGTGTGTTGTATATATGCCCCCCCTGTGTGTTGTATAAATGCCTCCCTGTGTGTTGTATAAATTCCCCCCCGTGTGTGTTGTATAAATGCCCCCCCTGTGTGTTGTATAAATGCCCCCTGTGTGTGCTTGTATAAATGCCCCTCGTGTGTGTGTTGTATAAATGCCCCCCGTGTGTGTTGTATAAATGCCCCCTGTGTGTGCTTGTATAAATGCCCCTCGTGTGTGTGTTGTATAAATGCCCCCCGTGTGTGTTGTATAAATGCCCCCCATGTGTGTTGTATAAATACCCCCCGTGTGTGTTGTATAAATGCCCCCCGTGTGTGTGTTGTATATATGCCCCCCCGTGTGTTGTATAAATGCCCCCCTGTGTGCTATATAAATGCCCCCCGTGTGTGTTGTATAAATGCCCCCCTGTGTGTTGTATATATGCCCCCCCTGTGTGTTGTACAAATGCCCCTCGTGTGTGTGTTGTATAAATGCCCCCCGTGTGTGTTGTATAAATGCCCCCTGTGTGTGCTTGTATAAATGCCCCCCGTGTGTGTGTTGTATAAATGCCCCCCTGTGTGTGCTTGTATAAATGCCCCCCGTGTGTGTGTTGTATAAATGCCCTCCGTGTGTGTTGTATGAATGCCCCCCTGTGTGTTGTATAAATGCCCCCCTGTGTGTGTTGTATAAATGCCCCCCGTGTGTGTTGTATAAATGCCCCCCCGTGTGTGTTGGATAAATGCCCCCCCGTGTGTGTTGTATGAATGCCCCCCTGTGTGTTGTATAAATGCCCCCCTGTGTGTGTTGTATAAATGCCCTCCGTGTGTGTTGTATGAATGCCCCCCTGTGTGTTGTATAAATGCCCCCCTGTGTGTGTTGTATAAATGCCCCCCGTGTGTGTTGTATAAATGCCCCTCCGTGTGTGTTGTATAAATGCCCCCCGTGTGTGTGTTGTATAAATGCCCCCTTTGTGTTGTATAAATGCCCTCCGTGTGTGTTGTATGAATGCCCCCCTGTGTGTTGTATAAATGCCCCCCTGTGTGTGTTGTATAAATGCCCTCCGTGTGTGTTGTATGAATGCCCCCCTGTGTGTTGTATAAATGTCCCCGTGTGTGTTGTATAAATGCGTCCCGTGTGTGTGTTCTATAAATTCCCCCTTGTGTGTTGTATAAATGCCCACCGTGTGTGTTGTATAAATGCCCCCCATGTGTGTTGTATAAATGCCCTCCGTGTGTGTTGTATAAATGCCCCCCATGTGTGTTGTATAAATGCCCTCCGTGTGTGTTGTATAAATGCCCCCCGTGTGTGTGTTGTATAAATGCCCTCCGTGTGTTTTTTATAATGCCCCCCCGTGTGTTGTATAAATGCCCTCCGTGTGTGTTGTATAAATGCCCCCCTGTGTGTTGTATAAATGCCCCCCTGTGTGTTGTATAAATTCCCCCCGTGTGTGTTGTATAAATGCCCTCCGTGTGTGTTGTATAAATGCCCCCCTGTGTGTTGTATAAATTCCCCCCGTGTGTGTTGTATAAATGCCCTCCGTGTGTGTTGTATAAATGCCCTCCGTGTGTGTTGTATAAATGCCCTCCATGTGTGTTGTATATAAGCCCCCTGTGTGTGTTGTATAAATGCCCCCCCGTGTGTGTTGTATAAATGCCCCCCATGTGTGTTGTATAAATGCCCTCCGTGTGAGTTGTATAAATGCCCCCCCATGTGTGTTGTATAAATGCCCTCCGTGTGTGTTGTATAAATGCCCTCCGTGTGTGTTGTATAAATGCCCTCCGTGTGAGTTGTATAAATGCCCTCCGTGTGTGTTGTATAAATGCCCCCCATGTGTGTTGTATAAATTCCCCCCGTGTGTGTTGTATAAATGCCCTCCGTGTGTGTTGTATAAATGCCCCCCATGTGTGTTGTATAAATGCCCTCCGTGTGAGTTGTATAAATGCCCCCCCATGTGTGTTGTATAAATGCCCTCCGTGTGTGTTGTATAAATGCCCTCCGTGTGTGTTGTATAAATGCCCCCCCCCATGTGTGTTGTATAAATGCCCTCCGTGTGTGTTGTATAAATGCCCCCCCATGTGTGTTGTATAAATGCCCTCCGTGTGTGTTGTATAAATGCCCTCCGTTTGTGTTGTATAAATGCCCCCTGTGTGTTGTATAAATGCCCTCCGTGTGTGTTGTATAAATGCCCCCACGTGTGTGTTGTATAAATGCCCTCCGTGTGTGTTGTATAAATGCCCCCCCATGTGTGTTGTATAAATGCCCCCCCGTGTGTGTTGTATAAATGCCCTCCGTGTGTGTTGTATAAATGCCCCCCATGTGTGTTGTATAAATGCCCTCCGTGTGAGTTGTATAAATGCCCCCCCATGTGTGTTGTATAAATGCCCTCCGTGTGTGTTGTATAAATGCCCTCCGTGTGTGTTGTATAAATGCCCCCCCCCATGTGTGTTGTATAAATGCCCTCCGTGTGTGTTGTATAAATGCCCCCCCATGTGTGTTGTATAAATGCCCTCCGTGTGTGTTGTATAAATGCCCTCCGTTTGTGTTGTATAAATGCCCCCTGTGTGTTGTATAAATGCCCTCCGTGTGTGTTGTATAAATGCCCCCACGTGTGTGTTGTATAAATGCCCTCCGTGTGTGTTGTATAAATGCCCCCCCATGTGTGTTGTATAAATGCCCCCCCGTGTGTGTTGTATAAATGCCCTCCGTGTGTGTTGTATAAATGCCCCCTGTGTGTGCTTGTATAAATGCCCCCCCCGTGTGTGTTGTATATATGCCCCCCCGTGTGTTTTGTATAAATACCCCCCGTGTGTGTTGTATAAATGCCCCCCCGTGTGTGTTGTATATATGCCCCCCCGTGTGTTGTATAAATGCCCCCCTGTGTGCTATATAAATGCCCCCCCGTGTGTGTTGTATAAATGCCCCCCTGTGTGTTGTATATATGCCCCCCCTGTGTGTTGTACAAATGCCCCTCGTGTGTGTGTTGTATAAATGCCCCCCGTGTGTGTTGTATAAATGCCGCCCTGTGTGTTGTATAAATGCCCCCTGTGTGTGCTTGTATAAATTCCCCCCGTGTGTGTGTTGTATAAATGCCCCCCTGTGTGTGCTTGTATAAATGCCCCCCGTGTGTGTGTTGTATAAATGCCCTCCGTGTGTGTTGTATAAATGCCCCCCGTGTGTGTGTTGTATAAATGCCCTCCGTGTGTGTTGTATAAATGCCCCCGTATGTGTTGTATAAATGCCCTCCGTGTGTGTTGTATAAATGCCCCCTGTGTGTGTTGTATAAATGCCCTCCGTGTGTGTTGTATAAATGCCCCCTGTGTGTGTTGTATAAATGCCCCCTGTTTGTTGTATAAATGCCCCCCGTGTGTGTTGTATAAATGCCCCCCGTGTGTGTTGTATAAATGCCCCCCCGTGTGTGTTGTATAAATGCCCCCCGTGTGTGTTGTATAAATGCCCCCCCTGTGTGTTGTATAAATGACCTCTTGTGTGTTGTATAAATGCCCCCCCGCGTGTGTTGTATAAATGCCCCCCTGTGTGTTGTATAAATGCCCCCCCATGTGTGTGTTGTATAAATGCCCCCCCGTGTGTGTTGTATAAATGACCTCTTGTGTGTTGTATAAATGCCCCTCCGTGTGTGTTGTATAAATGCCCCCCTGTGTGTTGTATAAATGCCCCCCGTGTGTGTTGTATAAATGCCCTCTGTGTGTGTTGTATAAATGCCCCCCGTGTGTGTTGTATAAATGCCCCCCTGTGTGTTGTATAAATGCCCCCCGTGTGTGTTGTATAAATGCCCCCGTGTGTGTTGTATAAATACCCCCCGTGTGTGTTGTATAAATGCCCTCTGTGTGTGTTGTATAAATGCCCCCCGTGTGTGTTGTATAAATGCCCCCCTGTGTGTTGTATAAATGCCCCCCCTGTGTGTTGTATAAATGCCCCCCTGTGTGTTGTATAAATGCCCCCCCGTGTGTGTTGTATAAATGCCACCCTGTGTGTTGTATAAATGCCCCCTGTGTGTGCTTGTATAAATGCCCCTCGTGTGTGTGTTGTATAAATGCCCCCCGTGTGTGTTGTATAAATACCCACCGTGTGTGTTGTATAAATGCCCTCTGTGTGTGTTGTATAAATACCCCCCGTGTGTGTTGTATAAATGCCCCCCGTGTGTGTGTTGTATATATGCCCCCCCTGTGTGTTGTATAAATGCCTCCCTGTGTGTTGTATAAATTCCCCCCCGTGTGTGTTGTATAAATGCCCCCCCTGTGTGTTGTATAAATGCCCCCTGTGTGTGCTTGTATAAATGCCCCTCGTGTGTGTGTTGTATAAATGCCCCCCGTGTGTGTTGTATAAATGCCCCCTGTGTGTGTTGTATAAATACCCCCCGTGTGTGTTGTATAAATGCCCCCCGTGTGTGTGTTGTATATATGTCCCCCCGTGTGTTGTATAAATGCCCCCCTGTGTGCTATATAAATGCCCCCCCGTGTGTGTTGTATAAATGCCCCCCTGTGTGTTGTATATATGCCCCCCCGTGTGTTGTACAAATGCCCCTCGTGTGTGTGTTGTATAAATGCCCCCCGTGTGTGTTATATAAATGCCGCCCTGTGTGTTGTATAAATGCCCCTGTGTGTGCTTGTATAAATGCCCCCCGTGTGTGTGTTGTATAAATGCCCCCCTGTGTGTGCTTGTATAAATGCCCCCCGTGTGTGTTGTATAAATGCCCTCCGTGTGTGTTGTATAAATGCCCCCCTGTGTGTTGTATAAATGCCCCCCGTGTGTGTTGTATAAATGCCCCCCCGTGTGTGTTGTATAAATGCCCTCCGTGTGTGTTGTATAAATGCCCCCCGTGTGTGTGTTGTATAAATGCCCATCATGTGTGTTGTATAAATGCCCCCCGTGTGTGTGTTGTATAAATGCCCCCCGTGTGTGTGTTGTATAAATGCCCTCCGTGTGTGTTGTATAAATGCCCCCCTGTGTGTTGTATAAATGCCCCCCGTGTGTGTTGTATAAATGCCCCCCCGTGTGTGTTGTATAAATGCCCTCCGTGTGTGTTGTATAAATGCCCCCCGTGTGTGTGTTGTATAAATGCCCATCATGTGTGTTGTATAAATGCCCTCCGTGTGTGTTGTATAAATGCCCCCCGTGTGTGTGTTGTATAAATGCCCTCCGTGTGTGTTGTATAAATGCCCCCCATGTGTGTTGTATAAATGCCCTCCGTGTGTGTTGTATAAATGCCCCCCATGTGTGTTGTATAAATGCCCTCCGTGTGTGTTGTATAAATGCCCCCCGTGTGTGTGTTGTATAAATGCCCTCCGTGTGTGTTGTATAAATGCCCTCCGTGTGTGTTGTATAAATGCCCCCCGTGTGTTGTATAAATTCCCCCCCGTGTGTGTTGTATAAATGCCCTCCGTGTGTGTTGTATAAATGCCCTCCGTGTGTGTTGTATAAATGCCCCCCTGTGTGTTGTATAAATGCCCTCCGTGTGTGTTGTATAAATGCCCTCCGTGTGTGTTGTATAAATGCCCTCCATGTGTGTTGTATATAAGCCCCCTGTGTGTGTTGTATAAATGCGCCCCTGTGTGTTGTATAAATTCCCCCCCGTGTGTGTTGTATAAATGCCCTCCGTGTGTGTTGTATAAATGCCCCCCTGTGTGTTGTATAAATTCCCCCCCATGTGTGTTGTATAAATGCCCTCCGTGTGTGTTGTATAAATGCCCCCCCATGTGTGTTGTATAAATGCCCTCCGTGTGTGTTGTATAAATGCCCTCCGTGTGTGTTGTATAAATGCCCCCCCCATGTGTGTTGTATAAATGCCCTCCGTGTGTGTTGTATAAATGCCCCCCCATGTGTGTTGTATAAATGCCCTCCGTGTGTGTTGTATAAATGCCCTCCGTTTGTGTTGTATAAATGCCCCCCATGTGTGTTGTATAAATGCCCCCCATGTGTGTTGTATAAATGCCCTCCGTGTGAGTTGTATAAATGCCCCCCCATGTGTGTTGTATAAATGCCCTCCGTGTGTGTTGTATAAATGCCCCCCATGTGTGTTGTATAAATGCCCTCCGTGTGTGTTGTATAAATGCCCCCCATGTGTGTTGTATAAATGCCCTCCGTGTGTGTTGTATAAATGCCCCCCCATGTGTGTTGTATAAATGCCCCCCATGTGTGTTGTATAAATGCCCCCCATGTGTGTTGTATAAATGCCCTCCGTGTGAGTTGTATAAATGCCCCCCCATGTGTGTTGTATAAATGCCCTCCGTGTGTGTTGTATAAATGCCCCCCCCATGTGTGTTGTATAAATGCCCCCCGTGTGTGTTGTATAAATGCCCTCCGTGTGTGTTGTATAAATGCCCCCACGTGTGTGTTGTATAAATGCCCTCCGTGTGTGTTGTATAAATGCCCCCCGTGTGTGTTGTATAAATGCCCTCCGTGTGTGTTGTATAAATGCCCTCCGTGTGTGTTGTATAAATGCCCCCCGTGTGTGTTGTATAAATGCCCTCCGTGTGTGTTGTATAAATGCCCCCCCGTGTGTGTTGTATAAATGCCCTCCGTGTGTGTTGTATAAATGCCCCCCCATGTGTGTTGTATAAATGCCCTCCGTGTGTATTGTATAAATGCTCTCCGTGTATGTTGTATAAATGCCCCCCTGTGTGTGTTGTATAAATGCCCCCCCCGTGTGTGTTGTATAAATGCCCCCCCCGTGTGTGTTGTATAAATGCCCTCCGTGTGTGTTGTATAAATGCCCTCCGTGTGTGTTGTATAAATGCCCCCACGTGTGTGTTGTATAAATGCCCCCCCGTGTGTATTGTATAAATGCCCCTCCGTGTGTGTTGTATAAATGCCCCACGTGTGTGTTGTATAAATGCCCCCCCCGTGTGTGTTGTATAAATGCCCTCCGTGTGTGTTGTATAAATGCCCCCCGTGTGTGTTGTATAAATGCCCCCACGTGTGTGTTGTATAAATGCCCCCCCGTGTGTGTTGTATAAATGCCCTCCGTGTGTGTTGTATAAATGCTCTCCCTGTGTGTTGTATAAATGCTCTCCCTGTGTGTTGTATAAATGCCCTCCGTGTGTGTTGTATAAATGCCCCCCCGTGTGTGTTGTAAAATGCCCTCCCTGTGTGTTGTATAAATGCCCTCCGTGTGTGTTGTATAAATGCCCCCGTGTGTGTGTTGTATAAATGCGCCCCCGTGTGTGTTGTATAAATGCCACCTGTGTGTTTTGTATAAATGCCCTCCGTGTGTGTTGTATAAATGCCCCCCCCGTGTGTGTTGTATAAATGCCCCCCCGTGTGTGTTGTATAAATGCCCCCGTGTGTGTTGTATAAATGCCACCTGTGTGTTTTGTATAAATGCCCTCCGTGTGTGTTGTATAAATGTCCCCGTGTGTGTTGTATAAATGCCCCCCCGTGTGTGTTGTATAAATGCCCCCCCGTGTGTGTTGTATAAATGCCCCCGTGTGTGTTGTATAAATGCCCCCCCGTGTGTGTTGTATAAATGCCCCCCCGTGTGTGTTGTATAAATGCCCCCGTGTGTGTTGTATAAATGCCACCTGTGTGTTTTGTATAAATGCCCCCCGTGTGTGTTGTATAAATGCCCCGTGTGTGTGTGTTGTATAAATGCCTCCCGTGTGTGTTGTATAAATGCCCCCCCGTGTGTGTGTTGTACAAATGCCCCCCGTGTGTGTTGTATAAATGCCCCCACCGTGTGTTGTATAAATGCCCTCCGTGTGTGTTGTATAAATGCCCCCCGTGTGTGTGTTGTATAAATGCCCCCCATGTGTGTTGTATAAATGCCCCCCCGTGTGTGTGTTGTATAAATGCCCCCCGTGTGTTGTATAAATGCCCTCCGTGTGTGTTGTATAAATGCCCCCCCGTGTGTGTGTTGTACAAATGCCCTCGTGTGTGTTGTATAAATGCCCCCACCGTGTGTTGTATAAATGCCCTCCGTGTGTGTTGTATAAATGCCCCCCGTGTGTGTTGTACAAATGCCCCCCGTGTGTGTTGTATAAATGCCCCCACCGTGTGTTGTATAAATGCCCTCCCTGTGTGTTGTATAAATGCATTCCATGTGTGTTGTATAAATGCCCCCCCGTGTGTGTTGTATAAATGCCCCCCCGTGTGTGTGTTGTACAAATGCCCCCCGTGTGTGTTGTATAAATGCCCCCACCGTGTGTTGTATAAATGCCCTCCCTGTGTGTTGTATAAATGCATTCCATGTGTGTTGTATAAATGCCCCCCCGTGTGTGTTGTATAAATGCCCCCCCGTGTGTGTGTTGTACAAATGCCCCCCGTGTGTGTTGTATAAATGCCCACCCATGTGTGTTGTATAAATGCCCTCCGTGTGTGTTGTATAAATGCCCCCCCGTGTGTGTGTTGTATAAATGCCCTCCGTGTGTGTGTTGTATAATTGCCCCCCGTGTGTGTTGTATAAATGCCCCCCCGTGTGTGTTGTATAAATGCATTCCATGTGTGTTGTATAAATGCCCCCCCGTGTGTGTGTTGTACAAATGCCCCCCGTGTGTGTTGTATAAATGCCCACCCATGTGTGTTGTATAAATGCCCTCCGTGTGTGTTGTATAAATGCCCCCCCGTGTGTGTGTTGTATAAATGCCCTCCGTGTGTGTGTTGTATAATTGCCCCCCGTGTGTGTTGTATAAATGTCCCCCCGTGTGTGTTGTATAAATGCCCTCCGTGAGTGTTGTATAAATGCCCCCCCGTGTGTGTTGTATAAATGACCCCCTGTGTGTGTTGTATAAATGCCTCCCGTGTGTGTTGTACATATGCTCCCCCGTGTGTTGTATAAATGCCCCCCCGTGTGTGTTGTATAAATGCCCCCCCGTGTGTTGTATAAATGCCCTCCGTGTGTGTTGTATAAATGTCCCCTGTGTGTTGTATAAATGCCCCCGTGTGTTGTATAAATGCCCCCTGTGTGTTGTATAAATGCCCCCCCTGTGTGTTGTATAAATGCCCTCCGTGTGTGTTGTATAAATGCCCCCTGTGTGTTGTATAAATGCCCCCGTGTGTTGTATAAATACCCGCCCATGTGTGTTGTATAAATGCCCCCCCGTGTGTTGTATAAAGGCCCTCTGTGTGTGTTGTATAAATGCCCCCCCGTGTGTGTTGTATAAATGCCCCCGTGTGTTGTATAAATGCCCCTGTGTGAGTTGTATATATGCTCCCTGTGTGTGTTGTATAAATGCCCCCCGTGTGTGTTGTATAAATGTCCCACGTGTGTGTTGTATAAATGCCCCCCCGTGTGTGTTGTATAAATGCCCCCATGTGTGTTGTATATATGCTCCCTGTGTGTGTTGTATAAATGCCCCCCTGTGTGTGTTGTATAAATGCCCCACGTGTGTGTTGTATAAATGCCCCCTGTGTGTATTGTATAAATGCCCCCCGTGTGTGTTGTATAAATGCCCTAGTGTGTGTTGTATAAATGCCCCCTGTGTGTTGTATAACTGCCCCCCGCGTGTGTTGTATAAATGCCCTCCATGTGTGTTGTATAAATGCCCTCCATGTGTGTTGTATAAATGCCCCCCGTGTGTGTGTTGTATAAATGCCCCCCCGTGTGTGTTGTATAAATGCCCCCCCCGTGTGTGTTGTATAAATGCCCTCCATGTGTGTTGTATAAATGCCCCCCTGTGTGTGTTGTATAAATGCCCTCCGTGTGTGTTGTATAAATGCCCCCGTGTGTGTGTTGTATAAATGCCCCCTGTGTGTTGTATAAATGCCCTCCGTGTGTGTTGTATAAATGCCCCCCCGTGTGTGTTGTATAAATGCCCCCATGTGTGTTGTATAAATGCCCCCCGTGTGTGTTGTATAAATGCCCCCCCGTGTGTGTTGCATAAATGCCCCCTGTATGTTGCATAAATGCCCCCTGAGTGTTGTATAAATGCCCCCGTGTGTTGTATAAATGCCCCCCGTGTGTGTTGCATAAATGCCCCCTGTGTGTTGCATAAATGCCCCCTGAGTGTTGTATAAATGCCCCCGTGTGTTGTATAAATGCCCCCCCCGTGTGTGTTGCATAAATGCCCCCGAGTGTTGTATAAATGCCCCCGTGTGTTGTATAAATGCCCCCCCGTGTGTGTTGCATAAATGCCCCATGTGTGTTGCATAAATGCCCCCTGAGTGTTGTATAAATGCCCCTGTGTGTTGTATAAATGCCCCCGTGTGTTGTATAAATGCCCCCACATGTGTGTTGTATAAATGCCCCCTGTGTGTTGTATAAATGCCCCCGTGTGTTGTATAAATGCCCCCGTGTGTGTTGTATAAATGCCCCCGTGTGTTGTATAAATGCCCCCTGAGTGTTGTATAAATGCCCCCCGTGTGTGTTGTATAAATGCCCCATGTGTGTTGCATAAATGCCCCCTGAGTGTTGTATAAATGCCCCCGTGTGTTGTATAAATGCCCCTGTGTGTTGTATAAATGCCCCCCGTGTGTGTTGTATAAATGCCCTCCGTGTGTGTTGTATAAATGCCCCCCCCGTGTGTGTTGTATAAATGCCCTCCATGTGTGTTGTATAAATGCCCCCCCGTGTGTGTTGTATAAATGCCCCCCATGTGTGTTGTATAAATGCCCTCCGTCTGTGTTGTATTAATTCCCCCCCGTGTGTGTTGTATAAATGCCCCCCTGTGTGTTGTATAAATGCCCCCCGTGTGTGTTGTATAAATGCCCTCCGTGTGTGTTGTATAAATACCCCCCCGTGTGTGTTGTATAAATGCCCTCCGTGTGTGTTGTATAAATACCCCCCCGTGTGTGTTGTATAAATGCCCTCCGTGTGTGTTGTATAAATGCCCCCCCCGTGTGTGTTGTATAAATGCCCCCCTGTGTGTTGTATAAATGCCTCCCTGTTTGTTGTATAAATGCCCCCCGTGTGTGTTGTATAAATGCCCTCCGTGTGTGTTGTATAAATACCCCCCCGTGTGTGTTGTATAAATGCCCTCCGTGTGTGTTGTATAAATGCCCCCCCGTGTGTGTTGTATAAATGCCCCCCTGTGTGTTGTATAAATTCCCCCCGTGTGTGTGACGTATAAATGCCCCCCCGTGTGTTGTATAAATGCCCCCCTGTGTGTTGTATAAATGCCCCCCCGTGTGTGTTGTATAAATGCCCCCCTGTGTGTTGTATAAATGCCCCCTGTGTGTGCTTGTATAAATGCCCCCCGTGTGTGTGTTGTATAAATGCCCCCCTGTGTGTTATATAAATGTCCCCCGGGTGTGTTGTATAAATGCCCCCCTGTATGTTGTATAAATGCCCCCCTGTGTGCTTGTATAAATGCCCCCCGTGTGTGTGTTGTATAAATGCCCCCCTGTGTGTGCTTGTATAAATGCCCCCCATGTGTGTGTTGTATAAATGCCCTCCGTGTGTGTTGTATAAATGCCCCCCGTGTGTGTGTTGTATAAATGCCCCCCGTGTGTGTTGTATAAATGACCTCCGTGTGTGTTGTATAAATGCCCCCCATGTGTGTTGTATAAATGCCCCCCCATGTGTGTTGTATAAATGCCCTCCGTGTGTGTTGTATAAATGCCCCCCCATGTGTGTTGTATAAATGCCCTCCGTGTGTGTTTTATAATGCCCCCCGTGTGTGTTGTATAAATGCCCCCGTATGTTGTATAAATGCCCCCTGTGTGTTGTATAAATGCCCCCGTGTGTGTTGTATAAATGGCCCTGTGTGTGTTGTATAAATGCCCTCCGTGTGTGTTGTATAAATGCCCCCATGTGTGTTGTATAAATGCCCTCCGTGTGTGTTGTATAAATGCCCCCCGTGTGTGTTGTATAAATGCCCCCCCGTGTGTGTTGTATAAATGCCCCCCATGTGTGTTGTATAAATGCCCCCCTGTGTGTTGTATAAATGCCCCCCGTGTGTGTTGTATAAATGCCCCCCTGTGTGTTGTATAAATGTCCCCTGTGTGTGCTTGTATAAATGCCCCCCGTGTGTGTGTTGTATAAATGCCCCCCTGTGTGTTATATATATGCCCCCCCGTGTGTGTTGTATAAATGCCCCCCTGTGTGTTGTATAAATGCCCCCCGTGTGTGTGTTGTATAAATGCCCCCCTGTGTGTGCTTGTATAAATGCCCCCCCGTGTGTGTTGTATAAATGCCCCCCTGTGTGTTGTATAAATGCCCCCCTGTGTGTGTTGTATAAATGCCCCCCGTGTGTGTTGTATAAATGCCCCCTGTGTGTGTGTTGTAAAAATCCCCCCCGTGTGTGTTGTATAAATGCCCCCCGTGTGTGTGTTGTATAAATGCCCTCCGTGTGTGTTGTATAAATGCCCCCCGTGTGTGTGTTGTATAAATGCCCCCATGTGTGTTGTATAAATGCCCTCCGTGTGTGTTGTATAAATGCCCCCCGTGTGTGTGTTGTATAAATGCCCCCCGTGTGTGTTGTATAAATGCCCTCCGTGTGTGTGTTGTATAAATGGCCCCCCATGTGTGTTGTATAAATGCCCTCCGTGTGTGTTGTATAAATGCCCCCCCATGTGTGTTGTATAAATGCCCTCCGTGTGTGTTTTATAATGCCCCCCCCCGTGTGTGTTGTATAAATGGCCCCCCATGTGTGTTGTATAAATGCCCTCCGTGTGTGTGTTGTATAAATGGCCCCCCATGTGTGTTGTATAAATGCCCTCCGTGTGTGTTTTATAAATGCCCCCCCATGTGTGTTGTATAAATGCCCTCCGTGTGTGTGTTGTATAAATGGCCCCCCATGTGTGTTGTATAAATGCCCTCCGTGTGTGTTGTATAAATGCCCCCCATGTGTGTTGTATAAATGCCCTCCGTGTGTGTGTTGTATAAATGGCCCCCCATGTGTGTTGTATAAATGCCCTCCGTGTGTGTTTTATAATGCCCCCCCCGTGTGTGTTGTATAAATGGCCCCCCATGTGTGTTGTATAAATGCCCTCCGTGTGTGTGTTGTATAAATGGCCCCCCATGTGTGTTGTATAAATGCCCTCCGTGTGTGTTTTATAATGCCCCCCCCGTGTGTGTTGTATAAATGCCCTCCGTGTGTGTTGTATAAATGCCACCTGTGTGTTTT
Organism: Chiloscyllium plagiosum; assembly: GCF_037043375.1. Lineage (NCBI taxonomy): Eukaryota > Metazoa > Chordata > Chondrichthyes > Orectolobiformes > Hemiscylliidae > Chiloscyllium > Chiloscyllium plagiosum. The sequence goes on along the minus strand of NW_028270140.1, from coordinate 158,000,334 downwards.
GTATAAATGCCCTCCGTGTGTGTTGTATAAATGCCCCCACCGTGTGTTGTATAAATGCCCTCCGTGTGTGTTGTATAAATGCCCCCCCCGTGTGTGTTGTATAAATGCCCCCCATGTGTGTTGTATAAATGCCCTCCGTGTGTGTTGTATAAATGCCCCGTGTGTGTGTGTGTTGTATAAATGCCCCCCTGTGTGTTGTATAAATGCCCTCCGTGTGTGTTGTATAAATGCCCCCACCGTGTGTTGTATAAATGCCCCTCCGTGTGTGTTGTATAAATGCCCCCCGTGTGTGTGTTGTATAAATGCCCCCCATGTGTGTTGTATAAATGCCCTCCGTGTGTGTTGTATAAATGCCCCCCCGTGTGTGTGTTGTATAAATGCCCTCCGTGTGTGTTGTATAAATGCCCCCCCGTGTGTGTGTTGTATAAATGCCCCCGTGTGTGTGTGTTGTATAATTGCCCCTGTGTGTGTTGTATAAATGCCCCCCCCGTGTGTATTGTATAAATGCGCCCCGTGTGTGTTGTATAAATGCCCCCCGTGTGTGTTGTATAAATGCCCCCCCGTGTGTGTTGTATAAATGCCCTCCATGTGTGTTGTATAAATGCCCTCCATGTGTGTTGTATAAATGCCCCCCGTGTGTGTGTTGTATAAATGCCCCCCCGTGTGTGTTGTATAAATGCCCCCCCCGTGTGTGTTGTATAAATGCCCTCCATGTGTGTTGTATAAATGCCCCCCTGTGTGTGTTGTATAAATGCCCTCCGTGTGTGTTGTATAAATGCCCCCGTGTGTGTGTTGTATAAATGCCCCCTGTGTGTTGTATAAATGCCCTCCGTGTGTGTTGTATAAATGCCCCCCCGTGTGTGTTGTATAAATGCCCCCATGTGTGTTGTATAAATGCCCCCCGTGTGTGTTGTATAAATGCCCCCATGTGTGTTGTATAAATGCCCCCCGTGTGTGTTGTATAAATGGCCTACGTGTGTGTTGTATAAATGCCCCCCATGTGTGTTGTATAAATGCCCTCCGTGTGTGTTGTATAAATGCCCCCCATGTGTGTTGTATAAATGTCCTCCGTGTGTGTTGTATAAATGCCCCCCCATGTGTGTTGTATAAATGCCCTCCGTGTGTGTTGTATAAATGCCCCCCCATGTGTGTTGTATAAATGCCCCCCGTGTGTGTTGTATAAATGCCCCCCGTGTGTGTTGTATAAATGCCCCCCATGTGTGTTGTATAAATGCCCTCCGTGTGTGTTGTATAAATGGCCCCCCATGTGTGTTGTATAAATGCCCCCCCGTGTGTGTTGTGTAAATGCCCCCACGTGTGTGTTGTATAAATGCCCCCCCGTGTGTGTTGTATAAATGCCCTCCGTGTGTGTTGTATAAATGCCCCCCCATGTGTGTTGTATAAATGCCCTCCGTGTGTGTTGTGTAAATGCCCCCACGTGTGTGTTGTATAAATGCCCCCCCGTGTGTGTTGTATAAATGCCCTCCGTGTGTGTTGTATAAATGCCCTCCGTGTGTGTTGTATAAATGCCCCCCCATGTGTGTGTTGTATAAATGCCCTGTGTGTTGTATAAATGCCCTCCGTGTGTGTTGTATAAATGCCCCCCCGTGTGTGTTGTATAAATGCCCTCCGTGTGTGTTGTATAAATGCCCTCCGTGTGTGTTGTATAAATGCCCCCCCGTGTGTGTTGTATAAATGCCCTCCGTGTGTGTTGTATAAATGCCCTCCGTGTGTGTTGTATAAATGCCCTCCGTGTGTGTTGTATAAATGCCCCCCCGTGTGTGTTGTATAAATGCCCTCCGTGTGTGTTGTATAAATGCCCCCCCGTGTGTGTTGTATAAATGCCCCCCCGTGTTGTATAAATGCCCCCATGTGTGTTGTATAAATGCCCTCCGTGTGTGTTGTATAAATGCCCCCACGTGTGTGTTGTATAAATGCCCCCCCGTGTTGTATAAATGCCCCCATGTGTGTTGTATAAATGCCCCCCGTGTGTGTTGTATAAATGCCCTCCGTGTGTGTTGTATAAATGCCCCCGTGTGTGTTGTATAAATGCCCCCGTGTGTGTTGTATAAATGCCCTCCATGTGTGTTGTATAAATGCCCCCCCCGTGTGTGTTGTATAAATGCCCCCCCCGTGTGTGTAGTATAAATGCCCTCCGTGTGTGTTGTATAAATGCCCCCCATGTGTGTTGTATAAATGCCCTCCGTGTGTGTTGTATAAAGGCCCCCCCCGTGTGTGTTGTATAAATGCCCCCCCGTGTGTGTTGTAAAATGCCCCCCCGTGTGTGTTGTATAAATGCCCTCCCTGTGTGTTGTATAAATGCCCTCCGTGTGTGTTGTATAAATGCCCCCCGTGTGTGTTGTAAAAATGCCCCCCCGTGTGTGTCGTATAAATGCCACCCCATGTGTTTTGTATAAATGCCCTCCGTGTGTGTTGTATAAATGCCCCGTGTGTGTGTGTTGTATAAATGCCCCCCTGTGTGTGTGTTGTATAAATGCCCTCTGTGTGTGTTGTATAAATGCCTCCGTGTGTGTTGTATAAATGCCCTCCGTGTGTGTTGTATAAATGCCCCCCGTGTGTGTGTTGTATAAATGCCCCCCCATGTGTGTTGTATAAATGCCCCCCATGTGTGTTGTATAAATGTCCCCCGTGTGTGTGTTGTATAAATGCCCCCCGTGTGTGTTGTATAAATGCCCTCCGTGTGTGTTGTATAAATGCCCCCCATGTGTGTTGTATAAATGCCCTCCGTGTGTGTTGTATAAATGCCCCCCATGTGTGTTGTATAAATGCCCCCCGTGTGTGTTGTATAAATGCCCACCCATGTGTGTTGTATAAATGCCCTCCGTGTGTGTTGTATAAATGCCCCCCGTGTGTGTGTTGTATAAATGCCCCCGTGTGTGTGTGTTGTATAATTGCCCCCCGTGTGTGTTGTATAAATGCCCCCCCCGTGTGTATTGTATAAATGCGCCCCGTGTGTGTTGTATAAATGCCCCCCCGTGTGTGTTGTATAAATGCCCTCCGTGTGTGTTGTATAAATGCCCCCCCGTGTGTGTTGTATAAATGCCCTCCATGTGTGTTGTATAAATGCTCTCCGTGTGTGTTGTATAAATGCCCCCCGTGTGTGTGTTGTATAAATGCCCCCCCGTGTGTGTTGTATAAATGCCCCCCCCGTGTGTGTTGTATAAATGCCCTCCATGTGTGTTGTATAAATGCCCCCCTGTGTGTGTTGTATAAATGCCCTCCGTGTGTGTTGTATAAATGCCCCCACGTGTGTGTTGTATAAATGCCCTCCATGTGTGTTGTATAAATGCCCTCCATGTGTGTTGTATAAATGCCCCCGTGTGTGTGTGTTGTATAATTGCCCCCCGTGTGTGTTGTATAAATGCCCCCCCCGTGTGTATTGTATAAATGCGCCCCGTGTGTGTTGTATAAATGCCCCCCCGTGTGTGTTGTATAAATGCCCTCCGTGTGTGTTGTATAAATGCCCCCCCGTGTGTGTTGTATAAATGCCCTCCATGTGTGTTGTATAAATGCTCTCCGTGTGTGTTGTATAAATGCCCCCCGTGTGTGTGTTGTATAAATGCCCCCCCGTGTGTGTTGTATAAATGCCCCCCCCCCGTGTGTTGTATAAATGCCCTCCGTGTGTGTTGTATAAATGCCCCCCCCGTGTGTGTTGTATAAATGCCCTCCATGTGTGTTGTATAAATGCCCCCCGTGTGTGTGTTGTATAAATGCCCCCTTTGTGTTGTATAAATGCACCCCGTGTGTGTTGTATAAATGCCCTCCGTGTGTGTTGTATAAATGCCCCCCCATGTGTGTTGTATAAATGCCCTCCGTGTGTGTTGTATAAATGCCCCCCCATGTGTGTTGTATAAATGCCCTCCGTGTGTGTTGTATAAATGCCCCCACGTGTGTGTTGTATAAATGCCCCCCGTGTGTGTTGTATAAATGCCCCCCCTGTGTGTTGTATAAATGCCCCCCCCTGTGTGTTTTATAAATGCCCCCAGTGTGTGTTGTATAAATATACTCCGTGTGTGTTGTATAAATGCCACCCCGTGTGTGTTGTATAAATGTCACCCCGTGTGTGTTGTATAAATGTCCCCCCATGTGTGTTGTATAAATGCCCCCCCGTGTGTGTTGTATAAATGCCCCCCCGTGTGTTGTATAAATGTCCCCCCATGTGTGTTGTATAAATGCCCCCCCGTGTGTGTTGTATAAATGCCCCCCCGTGTGTGTTGTATAAATGTCACCCCGTGTGTGTTGTATAAATGTCCCCCCATGTGTGTTGTATAAATGCCCCCCCGTCTGTGTTGTATAAATGCCCCCCCCGTGTGTGTGTTGTATAAATGCCTCCCTCTGTGTTGTATAAATGCCCCCAGTGTGTGTTGTATAAATGCCCCCCCGTGTGTGTTGTATAAATGCCCCCATGTGTGTTGTATAAATGCCCCCCCCCCGTGTGTTGTATAAATGCCCCCATGTGTGTTGTATAAATGCCCCCCTCTGTGTTGTATAAATGCCCCCCCGTGTGTGTTGTATAAATGCCCCCATGTGTGTTGTATAAATGCCCCCCCGTGTGTGTTGTATAAATGCCCCCATGTGTGTTGTATAAATGCCCCCGCCTGTGTGTTGTATAAATGCCCCCATGTGTGTTGTATAAATGCCTCCCTGTGTGTGTTGTATAAATGCCCCCATGTGTGTTGTATAAATGCCCCCCCCCATGTGTTGTATAAATGCCCCCATGTGTGTTGTATAAATGTCCCCTGTGTGTTGTATAAATGCCCTCCGTGTGTGTTGTATAAATGCCCTCCGTGTGTGTTGTATAAATGCCCCCCCGTGTGTTGTATAAATGTCCCCTGTGTGTTGTATAAATGCCCTCCGTGTGTGTTGTATAAATGCCCTCCGTGTGTGTTGTATAAATGCCCCCCCGTGTGTGTTGTATAAATGTCCCCCGTGTGTGTTGTATAAATGTCCCCTGTGTGTTGTATAAATGCCCTCCGTGTGTGTTGTATAAATGCCCTCCGTGTGTGTTGTATAAATGCCCTCCGTGTGTGTTGTATAAATGCCCCCCGTGTGTGTTGTATAAATGCCCAGCCCTGAGTTGTATAAATGCCCCCCGTGTGTGTTGTATAAATGCCCCCCCTTGTGTGTTGTATAAATGCCCCCCCGTGTGTGTTGTATAAATGCCCCCCCGTGTGTTGTATAAATGCCCCCCTGTGTGTGTTGTATAAATGCCCCCCGTGTGTTGTATAAATGCCCCCGTGTGTGTTGTATAAATGCCCCCATGTGTTGAATAAATGCCCCCGTGTGTTGTATAAATGCCCCCGTGTGTGTTGTATAAATGCCCCCCGTGTGTGTTGTATAAATGCCCCCCCTGTGTGTTGTATAAATGCCCCCCCCTGTGTGTTTTATAAATGCCCCCAGTGTGTGTTGTATAAATATACTCCGTGTGTGTTGTATAAATGCCACCCCGTGTGTGTTGTATAAATGTCACCCCGTGTGTGTTGTATAAATGTCCCCCCATGTGTGTTGTATAAATGCCCCCCCGTGTGTGTTGTATAAATGCCCCCCCGTGTGTTGTATAAATGTCCCCCCATGTGTGTTGTATAAATGCCCCCCCGTGTGTGTTGTATAAATGCCCCCCCGTGTGTGTTGTATAAATGTCACCCCGTGTGTGTTGTATAAATGTCCCCCCATGTGTGTTGTATAAATGCCCCCCCGTCTGTGTTGTATAAATGCCCCCCCCGTGTGTGTGTTGTATAAATGCCTCCCTCTGTGTTGTATAAATGCCCCCAGTGTGTGTTGTATAAATGCCCCCCCGTGTGTGTTGTATAAATGCCCCCATGTGTGTTGTATAAATGCCCCCCCCCGTGTGTTGTATAAATGCCCCCATGTGTGTTGTATAAATGCCCCCCTCTGTGTTGTATAAATGCCCCCCCGTGTGTGTTGTATAAATGCCCCCATGTGTGTTGTATAAATGCCCCCCCGTGTGTGTTGTATAAATGCCCCCATGTGTGTTGTATAAATGCCCCCGCCTGTGTGTTGTATAAATGCCCCCATGTGTGTTGTATAAATGCCTCCCTGTGTGTGTTGTATAAATGCCCCCATGTGTGTTGTATAAATGCCCCCCCCCATGTGTTGTATAAATGCCCCCATGTGTGTTGTATAAATGTCCCCTGTGTGTTGTATAAATGCCCTCCGTGTGTGTTGTATAAATGCCCTCCGTGTGTGTTGTATAAATGCCCCCCCGTGTGTTGTATAAATGTCCCCTGTGTGTTGTATAAATGCCCTCCGTGTGTGTTGTATAAATGCCCTCCGTGTGTGTTGTATAAATGCCCCCCCGTGTGTGTTGTATAAATGTCCCCCGTGTGTGTTGTATAAATGTCCCCTGTGTGTTGTATAAATGCCCTCCGTGTGTGTTGTATAAATGCCCTCCGTGTGTGTTGTATAAATGCCCTCCGTGTGTGTTGTATAAATGCCCCCCGTGTGTGTTGTATAAATGCCCAGCCCTGAGTTGTATAAATGCCCCCCGTGTGTGTTGTATAAATGCCCCCCCTTGTGTGTTGTATAAATGCCCCCCCGTGTGTGTTGTATAAATGCCCCCCCGTGTGTTGTATAAATGCCCCCCTGTGTGTGTTGTATAAATGCCCCCCGTGTGTTGTATAAATGCCCCCGTGTGTGTTGTATAAATGCCCCCATGTGTTGAATAAATGCCCCCGTGTGTTGTATAAATGCCCCCGTGTGTGTTGTATAAATGCCCCCCCGTGTGTGTTGTATAAATGCCCAGCCCTGAGTTGTATAAATGCCCCCCGTGTGTGTTGTATAAATGCCCCCCCTTGTGTGTGTTGTATAAATGCCCCCCCGTGTGTGTTGTATAAATGCCCCCCGTGTGTGTGTTGTATAAATGTCCCCGGTGTGTTGTATAAATGCCCCCCGTGTGTGTGTTGTATAAATGCCCCCCGTGTGTGTTGTATAAATGCCCCCCTGTGTGTGTTGTATAAATGCCCCCATGTGTGTGTTGTATAAATGCCCCCCCATGTTGTATAAATGCCCCCCTGTGTATGTGTTGTATAAATGCCCCCCCGTGTGTGTTGTATAAATGCCCCCCGTGCGTGTTGTATAAATTCCCCCCGTGTGTGTTGTATAAATGCCCCCCGTGTGTGTGTTGTATAAATGCCCCCCTGTGTATGTGTTGTATAAATGCCCCCCCGTGTGTGTTGTATAAATGCCACCCGTGCGTGTTGTATAAATGCCCCCCGTGTGTGTGTTGTATAAATGCCCCCGTGTGTGTTGTATAAATGCCCCCCGTGCGTGTTGTATAAATGCCCCCGTGTGTGTTGTATAAATGCCCCCCGTGCGTGTTGTATAAATGCCCCCGTGTGTGTTGTATAAATGCCCCCCATGTGTGTGTTGTATAAATGCCCCCCGTGTGTGTTGTATAAATGCCCCCCATGTGCGTTGTATAAATGCCCCCCCTTGTGTGTTGTATAAATGCCCCCCCGTGTGTTGTATAAATGCCCCCCTGTGTGTGTTGTATAAATGCCCCCCCGTGTGTGTTGTATAAATGCCCCCCCGTGTGTGTTGTATAAATGCCCCCCGTGTGTGTGTTGTATAAATGCCCCCCGTGTGTGTTGTATAAATGCCCCCCCATGTGGGTGTTGTATAAATGCCCCCCCATGTGTGTTGTATAAATGCCCCCCCGTGTTGTATAAATGCCCCCCTGTGTGTGTGTTGTATAAATGCCCCCCGTGTGTGTTGTATAAATGCCCCCCCGTGTGTGTGTTGTATAAATGCCCCCCCGTGTGTGTTGTATAAATGCCCCCCCATGTGTGTTGTATAAATGCCCCCCGTGTTGTATAAATGCCCCCCTGTGTGTGTGTTGTATAAATGCCCCCCTGTGTGTGTTGTATAAATGCCCCCCTGTGTGTGTGTTGTATAAATGCCCCCCCATGTGTGTTGTATAAATGCCCCCCTGTGTGTTGTATAAATGCCCCCCGTGTGTGTTGTATAAATGCCCCCCATGTGTGTTGTATAAATGCCCCCCTGTGTGTGTTGTATAAATGTCCCCGTGTGTGTTGTATAAATGCCCCCCCGTGTGTTGTATAAATGTCCCTGTGTGTGTTGTATAAATGTCCCCCGTGTGTTGTATAAATGCCCCCCTGTGTGTGTGTTGTATAAATGCCCCCCAGTGTGTGTTGTATAAATGCCCCCCGTGTGTGTGTTGTATAAATGCCCCCCGTGTGTGTTGTATAAATGCCCCCCGTGTGTGTGTTGTATAAATGCCCCCCGTGTGTGTTGTATAAATGCCCCCTCCGTGTGTGTGTTGTATAAATGCCCCCCGTGTTGTATAAATGCCCCCCTGTGTGTGTGTTGTATAAATGCCCCCCCGTGTGTGTGTTGTATAAATGCCCCCCGTGTGTGTTGTATAAATGCCCCCCCGTGTGTGTTGTATAAATGCCCCCCCCGTGTGTGTGTTGTATAAATGCCCCCCATGTGTGTGTTGTATAAATGCCCCCCGTGTGTGTGTTGTATAAATGCCCCCCCGTGTGTGTGTTGTATAAATGCCCCCCCGTGTGTGTTGTATAAATGCCCCCCATGTGTTGAATAAATGCCCCCGTGTGTTGTATAAATGCCCTCCGTGTGTGTTGTATAAATGCTTCCCCGTGTGTGTGTTGTATAAATGCCCCCCCGTGTGTGTTGTATAAATGCCCCCCCGTGTGTGTGTTGTATAAATGCCCCCGTGTTGTATAAATGCCCCCCTGTGTGTGTGTTGTATAAATGCCCCCCGTGTGTGTGTTGTATAAATGCCCCCCCGTGTGTGTTGTATAAATGCCCCCCCGTGTGTGTTGTATAAATGCCCCCCCGTGTGTGTGTTGTATAAATGCCCCCTGTGTTGTATAAATGCCCCCCTGTGTGTGTGTTGTATAAATGCCCCCCCCTGTGTGTGTGTTGTATAAATGCCCCCCTGTGTGTGTGTTGTATAAATGCCCCCCCGTGTGTGTTGTATAAATGCCCCCCCTGTGTGTGTGTTGTATAAATGCCCCCCGTGTGTGTTGTATAAATGCCCCCCCGTGTGTGTTGTATAAATGCCCCCCTGTGTGTGTGTTGTATAAATGCCCCCGTGTGTGTGTTGTATAAATGCCCCCCGTGTGTGTTGTATAAATGCCCCCCGTGTGTGTGTTGTATAAATGCCCCCCCGTGTGTGTTGTATAAATGCCCCCCCCGTGTTGTATAAATGCCCCCCCGTGTGTGTGTTGTATTAATGCCCCCCCGTGTTGTATAAATGCCCCCCCGTGTGTGTGTTGTATAAATGCCCCCCCTGTGTGTGTGTTGTATAAATGCCCCCCGTGTGTGTTATATAAATGCCCCCCCCGTGTTGTATAAATGCCCCCCCTGTGTGTGTGTTGTATAAATGCCCCCCGTGTGTGTTATATAAATGCCCCCCCCGTGTTGTATAAATGCCCCCCGTGTGTGTTATATAAATGCCCCCCCCGTGTTGTATAAATGCCCCCCCCGTGTGTGTTGTATAAATGCCCCCCCGTGTGTGTTGTATAAATGCCCCCCCGTGCGTGTATCTGCCTGACTCTCTGTGCTGTTACATTCACAGGGCCCTCCCTGCGATGCTGCAGTGGGTTCAGTCTCAGAAACCCGGGGAGAATGGCGTGAACATTGTCACTGCTGACTTTGTAGAGCTCGGAGATTTTATCAGCGCTGTCATCAGACTCAATTACCTCTCAGAAGATGGCACGTCCAATGCAACTTAGTAATGCCCCTCGGTGTCCCCAGCTCCCATTCCCAGCCCCTGTGTGACTCATGTTTGCTTTGAGTGGTGTTCCTGATCTGTGTGAAAATGTATGTGTGTATGTGTGCGCGTGTGTATGCGTGTGTGTGTGAGCGCGTGCACGTGTGTGTATGTGTGAGCGTGTGTGTACGTGTGAGCGTGTGTGCATGCCTGTGTGTGTGTATATGTGTGAGCGCAAGTGCGGGAGCATGTATGTGAGCGTGCGTGCATGTGTGCCTGTGCCTCTGTGTGTGTGTGCGTGTGTGTGTGTGTTTGTGTGTGCGTGTTCGTGTGTGTGCGTGTTTGTGTGTGTGCCTGTGCCTGTGTTTGTGTGTGTGTGTGCGTGTTCGTGTGCATGTGTGTGTGTGTTTGTGCGTGCCTGTGTTTGTGTATGTGCTTGTGGGTGTGTGTGTGTGTGCGGCTGTTAGTTGTCAGGGATAATGCCAGTCACCCTGTTCCCCTGCAGCCCTGGGCCAGGCGGAGAGGTTGCTGACCCACCCCCAGTACAGTTGCCCCACGGTGGTCTCTCTGGTGGATGATGCTACAGTGTTCCATCTCCACAGGCCGGGGTCAAACTGACTGGGAACTGCTGGAAGCTCACACATTGCTCTCCAACCCAAGACAGACAGACAGACAGACTCCCCTTCCAAACCAGGTCATAGCCCTGTCCCCATCCGCTTCCCATCATCCCCACCCCCAATCCCAACTTCATCCCATCATCCCCATTCCCAACACCATCCCCACCCCAACCCCACCACCAGCCCCATCCCCACCCCCACCCCAACCTCATCCCCATCCCCACCCTCACCCCCATCCCCATCCCCACCCCCAACCTCATCCCACCCCCACCCTCACCCTCATCCCCAGCCACATCCCCAGCCCCAGTCCCACCCCATCCCCATCCCCATCCACATCCTCACTCCCATCCCCACTCTCACCCCCCATCCACATTTCCAACCCCCATCCTCATTCCCAGATGCATCCCCATCCCATCGCCTCCGACCCATCCCATCGCCCCCGACCCATCCCATCGCCCCCGGCCCATCCCCATCCCCATTTCCCAGCCAGACCCTCTCCTCCCCACATCCAGTAGGAACATTGAACTGTCTGGATTTCTCGGGGGGTGGGGGGGGGGGAGGGTGAGCTGACAATTGCCTAAATACCAAATCCCCCCCACCCACCCACCCACCACTGCCGTCAGTGTCAACATCCCCCCCCCCACCCCCGACACTCTCACCCCCCCCACCGTCACCACCCTCCGCACCAGCCCCATGTGGGACATTCTGTGCTGAATGTAACCCAGACCACGAGAGGACCAGGGAGTGAGGGAGAGGGAGAGGGAGAGGGGTGGGGGGGTAATAAGTGTAGGAGGGCAGAATTGGGCTGGAAAGTTAGTCAACCCAATGTTGGGTCCTCGAGGCAGCAGGGTCAGTCTGGAAGCAGTGACCCTGAGCTTCCAAATGCCTGCCGCTTTAGCAGCCCACCCTGTTCCCTGGCCAACACCTCTGTCTCAGGTTAGAGTAAAGCTCAGCACAAGCTGGAAAAACAGCATCTCCTGCTCCACTTGGGGACACTGCAGCCTTCAGGGATTCAACATCACATTCAATAACTTCCCAGCCGAAATCCATCCTCTCAGGAGTTGTTTTCACCGCCCCTCCACCCCCACCCCATGCACAGCTCCTGTTGTGATATGAGTCAGATTCACAGGGTCTTATCGACTCTCTCCTGCACTCAACTGTTCACCTTCCCCTCTGACCGAGTTTATCAATCATTAATCCCCTTTCATCACTCTCCCTTTCTCGTGCTCCATCTCCACCTCTCCTCTCTCCTCGCGGTTCCGACCCCCCTGCTCCCCCCCCCATTGGCTTCACCATCGATAACACAATCTGTGAGCTCATGGCGGTTTCGGTGAGGAGACACTGGACCGGAACGCTGCTTTCTGCGCACAGATGCTGCCAGACCTGCTGAGGTTCCCCACTGACTCCTGCTCCGCAACAAAAACGAATCAACACACAGACACAGCATCCCCCAATGGGAGAGAGTTTTATCAGCCTGCCAGACACTACCAGACAGGGCTCCCTCTACACTGTCCCCATCAAACACTCCCAGGACAGGGACAGCATGGGGTTAGATACAGAGTAAAGCTCCCTCTACACTGTCCCCATCAAACACTCCCAGGACAGGGTCAGCACGGGGTTAGATACAGAGTAAAGCTCCCTCTACACTGTCCCCCCATCAAACACTCCCAGGACAGGGACAGCATGGGGTTAGATACAGAGTAAAGCTTCCTCTACACTGTCCTCATCAAACACTCCCAGGGCAGGGACAGCACAGGGTTAGATACAGAGTAAAGCTCCCTCTACACTGTCCCCCCATCAAACACTCCCAGGACAGGGACAGCATGGGGTTAGATACAGAGTAAAGCTCCCTCTACACTGTCCCCATCAAACACTCCCAGGACAGGGACAGCACGGGGTTAGATACAGAGTAAAGCTTCCTCTACACTGTCCCCCCATCAAACACTCCCAGGACAGGGACAGCATGGGGTTAGATACAGAGTAAAGCTTCCTCTACACTGTCCCCATCAAACACTCCCAGGGCAGGGACAGCACAGGGTTAGATACAGAGTAAAGCTCCCTCTACACTGTCCCCATCAAACACTCCCAGGGCAGGGACAGCACAGGGTTAGATACAGAGTAAAGATCTCTCTACACTGTCCCCCCATCAAACACACCCAGGACAGGGACAGCATGGGGTTAGATACAGAGTAAAGCTTCCTCTACACTGTCCCCATCAAACACTCCCAGGACAGGGACAGCATGGGGTTAGATACAGAGTAAAGCTCCCTCTACACTGTCCCCATCAAACACTCCCAGGACAGGGACAGCACGGGGTTAGATACAGAGTAAAGCTCCCTCTACACTGTCCCCCCATCAAACACTCCCAGGACAGGGACAGCATGGGGTTAGATACAGAGTAAAGCTTCCTCTACACTGTCCCCATCAAACACTCCCAGGGCAGGGACAGCACAGGGTTAGATACAGAGTAAAGCTCCCTCTACACTGTCCCCATCAAACACTCCCAGGACAGGGACAGCATGGGGTTAGATACAGAGTAAAGCTCCCTCTACACTGTCCCCATCAAACACTCCCAGGGCAGTGACAGCACAGGGTTAGATACAGAGTAAAGCTCCCTCTACACTGTCCCCCCATCAAACACTCCCAGGACAGGGACAGCACGGGGTTAGATACAGAGTAAAGCTCCCTCTACACTGTCCCCATCAAACACTCCCAGGACAGGGACAGCACGGGGTTTGGTACAGAGTAAAGCTGCCTAATGCTGATGAGCTTTGCGGAGCTGCTCAGATGCTCCCCCTCGTGTTGATTCTGAAGTACCAAGGGGAAATGTGAATCATTTGCAGTGTCTGTGTTTCGTCTGTTTCTGAGAGTGGCCAACCCAGAGCTCAGTGAGTTGTTAATGGTGAATGGTGACAGTGTAATGTTTATCAGTTCTGTGTTGTGTTGTGGTGATGGCGAGTACAGATGTTCCTGGTATTCCTGCCCACAGTATGTCAGTGATCACCGTTGTATTGTCCTGTGTTTATGTGCAAACACCCTACTTTACTGAATAAAATCGCTGCAAAAAAGTTATAATTTGTAACATAAAAATATTAATCTCTATAAATTGAACAATATTTTGATGCTGAATGCAACAAATAAAAAGACTTTCTTGAAATGTGATACTTTTTAAAAACCTATTTCTCCTCATCAACCTGCATACAGATGGAATTCCATACAGCTCTGGAGCCAAGCCCTCTTGCCCTCCGAGTTCAGAGCTAGGGTCATTACCACAGCAACACAAAAAGAACTTTTATTAGAGTTTTACACACACACACACACACACACACACTCTCTCTCTCTCACACATACTCTCCCACACACACGCACACTCTCTCACACTCTCTCTCACACATACTCTCTCACACACACACTCACACTCTCACACACACACTATCACACATACTCTCCCACACACACGCACACTCTCTCACACTCTCTTTCACACATACTCTCTCACACACACACTCACACTCTCACACACACACTATCACACATACTCTCCCACACACACGCACACTCTCTCACACTCTCTCTCACACATACTCTCTCACACACACACTCACACTCTCATACACACACTATCACACATACTCTCCCACACACACTATCACATATACTCTCACACACACACACACACACACAGATGTGATGTGAAGCTGCTGGTGTTGACCATGACACCAGGTTATCGTCCAACAGGTTTATTTGAAATCCCAAGTTTCCGAGTTCAGAGCTAGGGTCATTACCACAGCACCACAAAAGGAACTTTTATTAGAGTTTTACACACACACACACTCTCTCTCTCTCTCACACATACTCTCCCACACACACGCACACTCTCTCACACACATACTCTCTCACACACACACTCACACTCTCACACACACACTATCACACATACTCTCCCACACATACACACTCACACACACACACTATCACACATACTCTCCCACACACACGCACACTCTCTCACACTCTCTCTCTCACACATACTCTTTCACACACACAATCACACTCTCACACACACACTGTCACACATACTCTCCCACACACACACACAGATGTGATGTGGAGCTGCTGGTGTTGACCATGACACTAGGTTATCATCCAACAGGTTTATTTGAAATCCCAAGTTTTCGGAGCGCTGCTCCTCCCCAGGTGAGTTGTAGCAAGGGGCACAGCCTCAGAATATATAGGCAGAGAGATCATTGCAAGATAGTTCCAGGTAATTAAGAGTGTGATCAGATCACACAGATGGTATGAGTGGGGGGTCAACAGGTTGAATAACAAGGGAACAGATTTATTAACTGGCTGAAATTAAAACTAAGCTTGTTCGTCTATAAGTTGGTGTCATGTGGCTTCTGACTTTACACACACACTGAGAATACTCAGATTTGATCAGTTTTGACCCCCACCCCGAGGAAGTCCAGACCATACCCTGACCTCAATTATCTTGCCATTATCTCTCTGCCTGTATATCCTATGCCTGTGCACCTCCCTCCACTTCACCTGATGAAGGAGCAGTGCTCCTGACCCCCCAAAACCCATCCACTCTGATGTCTGTCCACCCTGACTCCGACACCCCGTTCCTCCATCCACCCTGACCCCTAACCCCGACCCCTGATCCCCTATCCACCCTGACCTCTAACCCTGGCCCTGATCCCCCATCCACCCTGACCTCCGACCCTCCATCCACTCCTGATCCCCCATCCACCCTGACCTCCGACCACCCGATTCCCCATCTACCCTGACCTCCGACCCTCTGTCCACCGCTGATCCCCTATCCACCCTGACCTCGGACCCTCCGACCACCCGATTCCCCATCCACCCTGACCTCCGACCCTCTGTCCACCCCTGATCCCCTATCCACCCTGACCTCGGACCCTCCGTCCACCCGATTCCCCATCCACCCTGACCTCCGACCCTCTGTCCACCCCTGATCCCCTATCCACCCTGACCTCGGACCCTCCGTCCACCCGATTCCCCATCCACCCTGACCTCCAACCCTTTGTCCACCCCTGATCCCCTATCCACCCTGACCTCGGACCCTCCGTCCACCCGATTCCCCATCCACCCTGACCCCCGACCCCTGATCCCCTATCCACCCTGACCTCTAACCCTGGCCCTGATCCCCCATCCACCCTGACCTCAGACCCTCCGTCCACCCGATTCCCCATCCACCCTGACCTCCGACCCTCCGTCCACCCCTGATCCCCCATCCACCCTGACCCCTGACCTCCATCCACTTCCACCACATATCTACCCATCCCCAGTCCACCCTGACCCTCCATGACCACCCTGACCTCCCATGAATATCGTGACCCTGGGATGGGCATTACAATGTGGTAATGTACTGGGTAATGTCACTGGGGTATTAATCCTGAACCCCAGGGTCATGTTACAGGGCCCTGGGTACAAACCCCACCACAGCAAGTGGTGAAATTTGGATTCAGTATAAAGCTGGACTCACGAGTTGGTCTAATGGTGACCATTACACAGTCCACCATCATAAAACCTAGTTGCTTCACTCATGGCCTTACCCTTACACGTGACTCCAGACCCAGAGCCATGTAGGTGACTCTGAACTGCCCTCTGGGCAATGAGGGATGGGGTAATAAATACTGAGGTGGTCGGTCAGACCCACAGCCTGGGAAGGTCTATCAAGGCAGAAAGAACAGAAACTGAACCAGGAAACATGACCACATCAGTCAGAGTTGGAGGAGGTTTTTATTGAGATCGAAGGAGAGAGCATAGCTGAGGGGGGGAGGGGGAGGGTGTGGGACTCAGGATCTGGGGAGCTGGTCCAGATAGCTGTGGAGAGCAGCAAACGGGATTTGAGAGGACGTGGTGCAGGCTGGGGGCCTCAGGTCAGGGAGTCAGCAGGCACTGACCCTCGTGACCTTTAACCCTGCAGGTCGTAGGCAGTGGTAGTGGTCGAGCGTTGCAAACATGGCCGGCTGGCGATGATTGTGAGGCTTTTGCTGTGACACCTCCACACGGCGGCCTCACACTCACTCACTGTCCTCTCCTCCTCGCTTCCCTCCAACACGACACAGAATCGGATCCCTCCGGCAGGGCACTGACCCTCGGACAGACACACACAGCCGGCCCCCTCCTCTGCAAAACAACAGGCAGCCCTGTCACTCAGGCCGGTGAGATCCCACAACCACATCCCGGTCAGGTCTCCAAGGGGAACCGGCTCCCCCACCCCAGGCCCCATTGAAACGACACGATGAGATCCCAGCTCTCAGACCGGCCTGCCTGGTTAGGATTTCCAAATCCATCAGAGACTTCACCACAGCCTACCTGAGGCAGGAGGCCAGGATCCACCTACTGATGGTTTGACCTCTCTCTCTGTCCAAGCACTGTCCAGGGAAATATGGTCAATAACTCCCTCCCTCACACACACCCCTCTCCCTCAATTCCCATTGCTTGGGAATACTGCAGCAAGTAACTCCCCTCCTGACTCCCCAGTGTCTATCCACCAGCTAAAAGGCACAAGTCAGGAGTGTGGTGGAATACTCCCCACTTGCCCTGGATGGGGGCAGCTCCTACAACACTCAGGAAGCTTGACACCATCCAGCACAAAGCAGTCCCCTTGACCAACACCACACCTACAAACATCCCCTCCCTCCACCACCGACTCTCAGTACGAGCAGTGAGTACCATCTACGAGATTCATAGTACATAGAACAATACAGCACAGTATAGGCCCTTCAGCCCTCGAGGTAGTGCTGACCTTTTATCCTACTCTCAGATCAGACTACCCTACATACCCTGTGAGAAAATGAGGTCAGAAAGAGGTCATTGTCCACATTGGAACCAACAACATTGGAAGGGAAAAGATTAGATTAGATTAGATTAGATTACAGTGTGGAAACAGGCCCTTCGGCCCAACAAGTCCACACCGACCCGCCGAAGCGAAACCCACCCCATACCCCTACATTTACCCCTTACCTAACACTACGGGCAATTTAGTATGGCCAGTTCACCTGACCCTGCACATCTTTGGACTGTGGGAGGAAACCGGAGCACCCGGAGGAAACCCACGCAGACACGGGGAGAACGTGCAAACTCCACACAGTCAGTCGCCTGAGGCGGGAATTGAACCCGGGTCTCTGGCGCTGTGAGGCAGCAGTGCTAACCACTGTGCCACCGCGCCGCCCACCAGGTTGAGACTCTGAAGGGAGATTACAGAGAGTTAGGCAGAAATTTAAAAAGGAGGTCCTCAAGGGTAGTAATATCTGGATTACTCCCAGTGCTACGAGCTAGTGAGGGCAGAAATAGGAGGATAGAGCAGATGAATGCATGGCTGAGGAGCTGGTGTATGGGAGAAGGATTCACATTTTTGGATCATTGGAATCTCTTTTGGGGTAGAAGTGACCTGTACAAGAAGGACGGATTGCACCGAAATTGGAAGGGGCCTAATATACTGGCAGGGAAATTTGCTAGAACTGCTCGGGAGGATTTAAACTAGTAAGGGGGGGGAACCCAGGGAGATAGTGAGGAAAGAGATCGGTCTGAGACAGGTACAGCTGAGAACAGAAGTGAGTCAAACAGTCAGGGCAGGCAGGGACAAGGTAGGACAAAAATTAAACTGCATTTATTTCAATGCAAGGGGCCTAACAGGGAAGGCAGATGAACTCAGGGCATGGTTAGGAACATGGGACTGGGATATCATAGCAATTACAGAAACATGGCTCAGGGATGGGCAGGACTGGCAGCTTAATGTTCCAGGATACAAATGCTACAGGAAGGATAGAAAGGGAGGTAAGAGAGGAGGGGGAGTGGCATTTTTGATAAGGGATAGCATTACAGCTGTACTGAGGGAGGATATTCCCAGAAATACATCCAGGGAAGTTATTTGGGTGGAACTGAGAAATAGGAAAGGGATGATCACCTTATTGGGATTGTATTATAGACCCCCTAATAGTCAGAGGGAAATTGAGAAACAAACTTGTAAGGAGATCTCAGCTATCTGTAAGAATAATAGGATAGTTATAGGAGGGGATTTTAACTTTCCAAACATTGACTGGGATTACCATAGTGTTAAAGGTTTAGATGGAGAGGAATTTGTTAAGTGTGTACAAGACAATTTTCTGATTCAGTATGTGGATGTACCTACCAGAGAAGGTGCAAAACTTGACCTACTCTTGGGAAATAAAGCAGGGCAGGTGACTGAGGTGTCAGTGGGGGAGCACTTTGGGGCCAGTGACCATAATTCTATTAGATTTAAAATAATGATGGAAAAGGATAGACCAGATCTAAAAGCTGAAGTTCTAAATTGGAGAAAGGCCAATTTTGACAGGATTTGGCAAGAACTTTTGAAGAAGGGCTTATGACTGAAACTTCGATTCTCCTGTTCCCTGGATGCTGCCTGACCTGCTGCCCTTTTCCAGCGACACATTTTCAGCTCTGATCTCCAGCATCTGCAGACCTCACTTTCTCCTCAAGAACTTTTGAAAGCTGATTGGAGGCAGATGTTCGCAGGTAAAGGGCCGGCTGGAAAATGGGAAGCCTTCAGAAATGAGATAACAAGAATCCAGAGAAAGTATATTCCTGTTAGGGTGAAAGGGAAGGCTGGTAGGTATAGGGAATGCTGGATGACTAAAGAAATTGAGGATTTGGTTAAGAAAAAGAAGGAAGCATATGTCAGGTATAGACAGGATAGATCGAGTGAATCCTTAGAAGAGTATAAAGGTGGTAGGAGTATACTTAAGAGGGAAATCAGGAGGGCAAAAAGGGGACATGAGATAGCTTTGGCAAATAGAATTAAGGAGAATCCAAATGAGTTTTACAAATATATTAAGGACAATAGGGTAACTAGGGAGAGAATAAGGCCCCTCAAAGATCAGCAAGGCGGCCCATTCTGTGGAGCCACAGAAAATGGGGAGATACTAAATGAATATTTTGCATCAGTATTTACTGTGGAAAAGGATATGGAAGATATAGACTGTAGGGAAATAGATGGTGACACCTTGCAAAATGTCCAGATTACAGAGGAGGAAGTGCTGGATGTCTTGAAACGCATAAAGGTGGATAAATCCCCAGGACCTGATCAGGTGTACCCGAGAACTCTGTGGGAAGCTAGAGAAGTGATTGCTGGGCCTCTTACTGAGATATTTGTATCATCGATAGTCACAGGTGAGGTGCTGGAAGACTGGAGGTTGGCAAACGTGGTGCCACTGTTTAAGAAGGGCGGTAAAGACAAGCCAGGGAACTATAGACCAGTGAGCCTGACCTCGGTGGTGGGCAAGTTGTTGCAGGGAATCCTGAGGGACAGGATGTACATGTATTTGGAAAGGCAAGGACTGATTAGGGATAGTCAACATGGCTTTGTGCGTGGGAAATCATGTATCACAAACTTGATTGAGTTTTTTGAAGAAGTAACAAAGAAGATTGATGAGGGCAGAGCAGTAGATGTGATCTATATGGACTTCAGTAAGGCGTTCGACAAGGTTCCCCATGGGAGACTGGTGAGCAAGGTTAGATCTCATGGAATACAGGGAGAACTAGCCATTTGGATACAGAACTGGCTCAAAGGTAGAAGACAGAGGGTGGTGGTGGAGGGTTGTTTTTCAGACTGGAGGCCTGTGACCAGTGGAGTGCCACAAGGATCGGTGCTGGGTCCTCTACTTTTCGTCATTTATGAAAATAATTTGGATGCGAGCATAAGAGGTACAGTTAGTAAGTTTGCAGATGACACCAAAATTGGAGGGGTGGTGGACAGCGAAGAGAGTTATCTCAGATTACAACAGGATCTGGACCAGATGGGCCAATGGGCTGAGAAGTGGCAGATGGAGTTTAATTCAGATAAATGCGAGGTGCTGCATTTTGGGAAAGCAAATCTTAGCAGGACTTATACACTTAATGGTAAGGTCCTAGGGAGGGTTGCTAAACAAAGAGACCTTGGAGTGCAGGTTCGTAGCCCCTTGAAAGTGGAGTCGCTGGTAGATAGGATAGTGAAGAAGGCATTTGGTATGCTTTCCTTTATTGGTCAGAGTATTGAGTACAGGAGTTGCGGCTGTACAGGACATTGGTTAGGCCACTGTTGGAATATTGTGTGCAATTCTGGTCTCCTTCCTATCGGAAAGATGTTGTGAAACTTGAAAGGGTTCAGAAAAGATTTACAAGGATGTTGGAGGAGCTACAGGGAAAGGCTGAACAGGCTGGGGCTGTTTTCCCTGGAGCGTCGGAGGCTGAGGGATGACCTTATAGAGGTTTACAAAATTATGAGGGGCATGGATAGGATAAATAGGCAAAGTCTTTTCCCTGGGATTGGGGAGTCCAGAACCAGAGGGCATAGGTTTAGGGTGAGGGGGGAAAGATATAAAAGAGACCTAAGGGGCAACTTTTTCACACAGAGGGTGGTACGTGTATGGAATGAGCTGCCGGAGGATGTGGTGGAGGCTGGTACAATTACAGCATTTAAAAGGCATTTGGATGGGTATATAAATAGGAAGAGTTTGGAGGGATATGGGCCGGGTGCTGGCAGGTGGGACTAGATTGGGTTGGGATATCTGGTCAGCATGGATGGGTTGGACTGAAGGGTCTGTTTCCATGCTGTACACCTCTATGACTCTATGATTGCAGCTGCTGGAGATCAGAGTCAAGAGCGTGATGCTGGAAAAGCACAGCAGGTCAGGCAGCATCCGAGGAGCAGGAGAATTGACATTTTCGGCATAAGCCTTTCATCAGGAATCAAACCACACTCTCAATTCTAATGAGCATACCCTACATTGTACTATCATCCATGTGCCTATTCAAGAGTCACTTAAATGTCCCTAATGTCTCTGACTCTACTCCCACTGCTGGCAGTGCATTCCACACACCCACCATTCTCTGTGTAATGAACCTACCTCTGACATCTCCCCTAAACCTTCCTCCAATCACCTTAAAATTATGACCCCTCGTGATAGCCAATTCCACCCTGGGAAGAAGTCTCTGGTTATCCACTCTATCTATGCCTCTCATCATCTTGTACATCTCTATCAAGTCACCTCTCATCCTTCCTCACTCCAATGAGAAAAGCGCTAGCTCCCTCAACCTTTATTCATAAGACACGCCCTCCAGTCCAGGCATCTTCCTGGTAAATCTCCTCTGCACCTTCTCTAAAGCTTCCACATCCTTCCTATAATGAGGTGACCAGAACTGGATACAATATTCCAAGTGTGGTCTAACCAGGGCTCTATAGAGCTGCAGCATAACCTCGCGGTTCTTAAACTCAATCCCCCTGCTAATGAAAGCCAACACACTATATGTCTTCTTAATCCCCCTCTCAATTTGGGTGGCAACTTTGAGGGATCTATGGACATAGACCCCAAGATCCCTCTGTACCTCCACACTGCCAAGAATCCTGCCTTTAACCCTGTATTCTGCATTCACATTCGACCTTCCAAAGTGAATCACTTCACACTTTTCCAGGTTGAACTCCATCTGCCACATACCAGCCCAGTTCTGTATCCTGTCAATGTCCTGTTACAACCTACAACAGCCCTCCACACTATCCACAACTCCACCAACCTTCCTGTCATCAGCAAACTTACTAACCCACCCTTTCATTTCCTCGTCCCAGTCATTTATAAAATTCACAAAGAGCAGAGATACCAGAACCGATCCCTGCAGAACCCCACTGGTCACCGAGTTCCAGGCTGAATACTTTCCATCTACCACCGCCCTCTATCTTCTGTGGACCAGCCAATTCTGTATCCAGGCAAAAGTGAGGACTGCAGATGCTGGAAACCAGAGTTTAGATCAGAGTGGTGCTGGAAAAGCATAGCCAGTCAGGCAGCGTCCAAGGAGCAGGAAAATCGATGTTTCGGGCAAAAGCCCTTCATCAGGAATTAGTACATGAAGTGAGGGAAGAGATTGCTGTGCCTTTAGCGATGATCTTTGTGTCCTCACTGTCCACTGGAGAAATACCAGATGATTGGAGGGCAGAAAATGTTATTCCCTTGTTCAAGAAAGGGAATGGGGATAATCTTGGGAATTATCAGGAACCCAATTCTGTATCCAGACAGACAGGTTTCCCTGTATCCCATGCCTCCTTATTTTCTGAATGAGCCTACCATGGGGAACCTTATCAAACACCTTGCTAAAATCCATGTACACCACATCCACTGCTCTACCTTCATCCGTGTGTTTTGTCACATCCTCAAAGAATTCAATAAGGTTTGTGAGGCATGACCTGCCCCTCACAAAGCCATGCTGACTATCTCTAATCAAACTGTGGACAGTGTGGATGGCTGTTATAGGTTGCAATGGGACATTGACAGGATGCAGAGCTGGGCTGAGAAGTGGCAGATGGACTTCAACCTGGAAAAGTGTGACACCCAAAGTTGATCGGGTTGTTAAGAAGGTGTAAGGTGTGTTGACTTCCATTAGCAGGGGGATTGAGGTTTCCAAATAATCATAAATCCTGTCTTTCAGAATTCTCTCCAATAATTTGCCATCCACTGACTTAGGACTGACTGGTTTGTAATTCCCAGGATTATCTCTATTCCCTTTCTTGAACAAGGGAATAACATTTGCCACCCTCCAATCATCTGGTACGACTCCAGTGGACAGTGAGGACATAAAGATCATCGCTAATGGCGCAGCAATCTCTTCCCCACTTCCAGTACTAACCTTGGGTATATCCCATCTGGCCCAGGGAATTTATCCATCCTTATGTTTTTCAAAATTTTCAGCACATCCACCTCCCTAACATCAACCTGTTCGAGCATATCAGTCTGTTTCACGCTGTCCTCAGAAATGTCAAGGTCCCTTTTACTAGTGAATATTGAAGCAAAGTATTCATTAAGGACCTCCCCTACCTCCTCCAACTCCAGGCGCAAGTTCCCTCCACTATCCTTGGTCGGCCCTCCCATCCCTTCCTTGCCTCAGTGGGACAAACCTGTCCAGCACAATCAGCAACTGCTTCCTATACAATCTCGACATTTCTGTTGTGCATTTCCCTGGGATCATCTGTTCCCAATCTAGGCACCTCAGCTCCTGCCTAATAAC
The DNA here is from genome assembly GCF_037043375.1 of Chiloscyllium plagiosum. Classification (NCBI taxonomy): domain Eukaryota; kingdom Metazoa; phylum Chordata; class Chondrichthyes; order Orectolobiformes; family Hemiscylliidae; genus Chiloscyllium; species Chiloscyllium plagiosum. Next base: position 157,976,934 of record NW_028270140.1, on the reverse strand, counting down.
ATTGTAATTCCCCCTCCCCCAATTAAATACTTTCCCATACCGTTTGCTCCTAACCCTGTCCATGGCTATAGTAAATGTCAGGGAGTGGTGATCACTATTACCTAAATGCTCTCCCACTGAGAGATCCGACACCTGGCATGGTTCATTGTCAAGCACTAAATCCAATATCGCCTCCCCTCTATTCGGCCCATCTACATATGATGTCAGGAACCTTTCCTAGACACACCTGACGAAACTGCTCCCTCCAAACTTTTTGAACTAAGTTGGTTCCAATCAATATTAGGGAAGTTAAAATCATCCATGACAATAACCTTGTTCCTTCTCCTCTTTTCCAAAATCTTCCTCCCAATCTTCTCCTCCATGTCTCTGTTGCTAGTGAGGGGCCTGTAGAAAACTCCCAATAAAGTGACTGCTTCTTTCCTGTTTCTGACTTCCACCTATACTGACTCTGTAGACAAACCCTCCTTAACAATCTCCATTTCTTTAGCTGCGATACTATCCCTGATGAGCAATGCCACTCCTCCACCTCTTTTACCTTCCCCCCCACCCTCAATTCCTTTTGAAACATCTAAATTCTGGAACATCCAAAAACCATTCCTGCCCCTGTGATAGGCAAGTCTCCATAATGGCCGCAACATCATAGTTCCAAGTATGTATCCACACTCGGAGTTCATCACCCTTATTCCTGATATTTCTTGCACTTCAACCAACACTCTGACTGCACCTTTTCCTTATCGAGTGCCAATCTCTCCTCACAGACTCTCTGCTCGCTGTATCTGGCTGTTCACTACCTACTCCATCAGATCTATAGCTCAGATTCCCACTACCCTGCCAATCTAATTTAAACCCTCCTGAAGAACTCTAGCAAACCTCCCGTCCAGAATATTGGTGCCCCTCCAGTTCAGGTACAAACCATCCTCCTTGTACAGGTCCCACCTTCCCCAGAAGGTATCCCAGTGATTCACATATCTGAAGCCCTCCCTCCTACACCAGCTCTGCAGCCACGTGTTGAGCTGCACTCGCTCTCTGCTCCTAGCCTTACCAGGATGTGGCACCAGTAACAATCCTGAGATTACTGCTCTGCTTATCCTGCCTTCTAGCTTCCAACCTAACTCCCTCTATTCACTTTTCAGATCCTCCTCCCTTTTCCTAGCTCTGTCATTGGTACCGATATGTACCACGACTTCTGGCTGCTCTCCCTCTCCCTGAAGAATCCAGAGGACTCGATCTGAGACACCCCTGACCCTGGCACCCGGGAGTCACCATACCATCTGGGAGTCTCACCCGCGACCTCACTGCAGAAATTCACCAAAGATCCTCAGGCAGCACCTTCCAAACCCACCACCACTTCCATCTAGAAGGACAAGGGCAGCAGGTACATGGGAACACCACCCCCTGCAAGTTCCCCTCCAAGCCCCTCCCCATCCTGACTTGGAAATATATCACCGTTCCTTCAGTGTCTCTGGGTCAGAATCCTGGAATTCCCTCCCTCAGGGCATTGTGGGTCACCCTACAGCACATGGACTGCAGCGGGTCAGGAAGGCAGCTCACCCCCACCCTCTCACGGGGCAACTAGGGACAGCCAGTGACACCCATGTCCCAAGAGTGAATTAAAGAACTTCAGATTTGTCCTTCCATTCACCACCCTCTTCACTCAGTGGCACCCTCCAATTCCTTCCTGTCCCCTCTCAACCATTCACCATCCAGTTGCCCCCCGGTTAGACTAACTGGCACGGAGGTGTTTGGAGGATATTTCAATGCAGGAAGGTTGTTCTCTCACCATCGCAGGTCTCTCCAAGTGAGCAGGAGCCACAACGGGCAGCAGGAGCAGGGGCTGGGGAGGGGCAGGTGCTCTGTGGAACAAGCTCAAACCTTCGCCCCAAACATTCCAACGCCAGGAGCTTACACAGGGTCAGCAACATGACCCTGTCCGTCTTCCCATCCACCACACAGACTGGCAGCGAGGAGCTGGGGGGGGGGTACACAACACACCATCAGATAGAACACAGGGCACGGGGTGGGGGGGGGGGTGAGAGGGAGAGAGGGGCACAGGGTGGGGGGAGAGGGAGAGGGAGAGAGAGAGAGAGAGAAGCATGGGGTGGGGGAAAGGGAGAGAGAGAGGGGCACGGGGTGGGGGGAGAGGGAGAGGGGGAGAGAGAGAGAGAGAGAAGCATGGGGTGGGGGAAAGGGAGAGAGAGAAGGGCACGGGGTGGGGGAGAGGGAGAGAGGGGGGCACAAGGTGGGGGTGAGAGGGAGAGGGAAAGGGAGACAGTGGGGCACGGGGTTGGGGAGAGAGGGAGAGAGAGGATTAAGGTGGGGGGAAGAGAGAAGGACGGGGAGAGGGAAAGAGGGCACGAGGGGGGGAGAGAGAGAAAGAGAGGGAGAGAGATGGGGCACAAAGAGAGACAGGAAGGGACAGGAAAGAGAGAGGCGAGGGGAGAGAAAGGGGGAGAGAGAGGCAGAAAGAGAGAGAGAGAGAGAGAGGAGAAGGCACAGACAGAGAGAGAGAGAGAGAGACAGGGACAGAAAGAAAGAGAGAGGAGAGAGCACAGAGATAGAGGAAGAGAGAGAGCACAGACAGAGAGAGAGGGAGAGAGAGGACATGGAGAGAGATGTGCAAAAGGGGTGTGGGTCGGTTGGAGAGTGGGAGAGAAAGGGGGACAGAGATCCAGGGCTGAGAGTGGGACAGAGGGGCAGAGAGAGAGAGAAAATGGGGTGGGAGAGTAAGAGTATGAGTATGTGGGACAGAGTAACACAGGGTGGGGTGGGGGGTGTAGAGAGTAATTACAGGGAACAGAAAGGCAGAGAGAGTGAGGGTGGGATGAAGAAAGGGAGGGAAATGATGGAGAATGTGGGGAGAGATGGACAGGGAGTGAGGCGTTATTGCTAGACCCTGTCTCCTGTCTGCAATCTCTCCCACAGCCTCACATTGCAATGCAGTAGACTCTACCTGCATTCATATGGCATTTTGCAAACACACTTTTCATTCTTCATCTTCTTCCATGGAGCACACTGGGGATGTTCGGGAGCTTCAGTAACTGCCCCTGAAATAAACATTGAGCTATAGTTTGAAACCACATGTGGACACATTGTCACATCTCCTCTGGAACTCTGCTCACTCTGTACCTCAGCTGCTAAGTCTAGTTCATACACGATACAGGGTTCACACATGATACAGGGTTTATAAACTGTACACGGTTTATACATGATACAGGGTTTGTACACTGTACAGGGTTTATACACTATACAGGGTTTATACACTATACAGGGTTCACACATGATACAGGGTTTATAAACTGTACAGGGTTTATACACTATACAGGGTTTATACATTGTACAGGGTTTATACACTATACAGGGTTTATACACTATACAGGGTTTATACACTATACAGGGTTTATACACTGTACAGGGTTTATACACTGTACAGGGTTTATACACTGTACAGGGTTTATACACTATACAGGGTTCAAACACAATACAGGGTTCAAACACAATACAGGGTTTATACACTATACAGGGTTTATACACTATACAGGGTTAACACATTATACAGAGTTCACACAAGCTACAGGGTTTATACACTGTACAGGGTTTGTACACTGTAGAGGGTTTATACACTATACAGGGTCCATACGTTACACAGGGTTCATACACTCTACAGGGTTTATACACTACACAGAGTTCACACACTACACAGTGTTTATACACCATACAGGGCTTGTACACTGTACAGGGTTTGTACACTGTACAGGGTTAACACATTATACAGAGTTCACACACGATACAGGGTTTGTACACTGTACAGGTTTGTACAATGTACAGGGTTTATACACTATACAGGGTCCGTACACAACACAGGGCTCACACACGGTACAGGGTTCACACGCTGCACAGGGTTTGTACACTGTACAGGGTTTATACACAATACAGGGTCCGTACACTATACAGGGTTCGTACACTATACAGGGTTTATACACTATACAGGGTTTATACACTATACAGGGCTTGTACACTATACAGGGTTTATACACTATACAGGGTTCGTACACGATACAGGGTTTATACACTGTACAGGGTTTATACACAATACAGGGTCCGTACACTATACAGGGTTCGTACACTATACAGGGCTTGTACACTGTACAGGGTTTATACACAATACAGGGTCCGTACACTATACAGGGTTCGTACACTATACAGGGCTTGTACACTATACAGGGTTTATACACTATACAGGGTTCGTACACGATACAGGGTTTATACACTGTACAGGGTCCACACACAATACAGAGCCCACACACGATACAGGGTTCACACACCATACAAGGTTTTTGCACTGTACAGGGTTCACACACAATACAGCGTTTATACACTATACAGGCTTTGTACACTACACAGGGTTCACACACTACACAGGGTTCACACACTACACAGGGTTCACACACTATACAGGGTTTATACACTATAATTAGTTTGTACACTGTACAGGGTTTATACACTATACAGGGTTTGTACACTGTACAGGGTTTATACATTATACAGGGTTTGTACACTGTACAGGGTTAACACATTATACAGGGTTCACACACGATACAGGGTTTATACACTGTATAGGGTTTATACACTGTACAGAGTTTATACACTATACAGGGTTTATACACTGTACAGGGTTTATACACTATACAGGGCTCGGACACTATACAGGGTTTATACACTATACAGGGTCTGTACACTATACACGGTCCGTACACTATACAGGGTTCGTACACTATACAGGATTCACACACTATACAGGGTTTATACACTAAAAAAGGGTTTATATGCTATAAAGGGTTTATACGCAATAAAGGGTTTATACACTGTACAGGGTTTGTACACTGTAACAGGGTTTATACACTGTAACAGGGTTTGTATACTGTACAGGGTTTGTACACCGTACAGGGTTTGTACACCACACAGGGTTTGTACACTACACAGGGTTTGTACACTATATAGGTTTTGTGCACTATACAGGGTTCACACACTATACAGGGTTCATACACTATGCAGGGTTCATACACTATACAGGGTATATACATTATACAGGGTTCACACACTATACAGGGTTTATACACTATTACAGGGTTCATACACGATACAGGGTTCACACATGGTACAGGGTTCACACATGTTACAGCGTTCGTACACTGTACAGGTTTAATAAACTGTATAGGGTTCATGCACTGTAAAGGGTTTATAGACTGTACAGGGTTCACACACCATACAGCGTTTGTACACTGCACAGGATTCACATACTATACAGGGGTTATAAACTGTACAGGGTTTATACACTATACAGGGTAGGTACACTATACAGGGTTCACACACTATACAGGGTTTATACACTATACAGGGTTCAAACACAATACAGGGTCTGTACACTATACAGGGTTTATACACGATACAGGGTTAACACATTATACAGAGTTCACACACGATACAGGGTTTATACACTTTACAGGGTTTGTACACTGTAGAGGGTTTATACACTATACAGGGTCCATACGTTACACAGGGTTCATACACTATACAGGGTTTATACACCATACAGGGCTTGTACACTGTACAGGGATAACACATTATACAGAGTTCACACACGATACAGGGTTTGTACACTATACAGGGTCCGTACACAACACAGGGCTCACACATGGTACAGGGTTCACACTCTGCACAGGGTTTGTACACTGTACAGGGTTTATTCACAATACAGGGTCCATACACTATACAGGGCTTGTACACTATACAGGGTTTATACACTATACAGGGTTCGTACACGATACAGGGTTTATACACTGTACAGGGTCCACACACAATACAGAGCCCACACACGATACAGGGTTCACACACCATACAAGGTTTTTGCACTGTACAGGGTTCACACACAATACAGCGTTTATACACTATACAGGCTTTGTACACTACACAGGGTTCACACACTACACAGGGTTCACACACTACACAGGGTTCACACACTATACAGGGTTCACACACTACACAGGGTTCACACACTACACAGGGTTTATACACTATAAATAGTTTGTACACTGTACAGGGTTTATACACTAGAAAGGGTTTGTACACTGTACAGGGTTAACACATTATTCAGGGTTCACACACGATACAGGGTTTATACACTATACAGGGTTTGTACACTGTACAGGGTTTATACACTATACAGGGTTTGTACACTGTACAGGGGTAACACATTATACAGGGTTCACACACGATACAGGGTTTATACACTATACAGGGTTTGTACACTGTACAGGGTTTATACACTATACAGGGTTTGTACACTGTACAGGGGTAACACATTATACAGGGTTCACACACGATACAGGTTTATACACTATACAGGGTTTGTACACTGTACAGGGTTATACACTATACAGGGTTTGTACACTGTACAGGGTTAACACATTATACAGGGTTCACACACGATACAGGGTTTATACACTGTACAGGGTTTGTACACTGTACAGAGTTTATACACTATACAGGGCTTGGACACTATACAGGGTTTATACACTATACAGGGTCCGTACACTATACACGGTCCGTACCCTATACAGGGTCCGTACACTATACAGGATTCACACACTATACAGGGTTTATACGCTATAAAGGGTTTATACGCTATAAAAGGTTTATACACTGTACAGGGTTTGTACACTGTAACAGGGTTTATACACTGTAACAGGATTTGTATACTGTACAGGGTTTGTACACCGTACAGGGTTTGTACACTACAAAGGGTTTGTACACCACACAGGGTTTGTACACCACACAGGGTTTGTACACTGTGTAGGGTTCACACACTATACAGGGTATACACACTATACAGGGTTCACACACGATACAGGGTTTATACACTATACATGGTTCATACACGATACAGGGTTCACACATGGTACAGGGTTCACACATGTTACAGGGTTCGTACACTGTACAGGTTTAATACACTGCACAGGGTTCATGCACTGTAAAGGGTTTATAGACTGTACAGGGTTCACATACCATACAGCGTTTGTACACTGCACAGGGTTCACATACTATACAGGGTTTATAAACTGTACAGGGTTTATACACTATACAGGGTAGGTACACTATACAGGGTTCACACACTATACAGGGTTCATAAATTGTACAGGGTTTGTACACTGTACAGGGTTCGTACACTATACAGGATTCACACACTATACAGGGTTTATACGCTATAAAGGGTTTATACACTGTACAGGGTTTGTACACTGTAACAGGGTTTATACACTGTAACAGGGTTTGTATACTGTACAGGGTTTGTACACCATACAGGGTTTGTACACTATATAGGTTTTGTGCACTATACAGGGTTCACACACTATGCAGGGTTCATACACTATACAGAGTATATACATTATACAGGGTTCACACACGATACAGGGTTCACACATGGTACAGGGTTCACACATGTTACAGCATTCGTACACTGTACAGGGTTCATGCACTGTAAAGGGTTTATAGACTGTACAGGGTTCACACACCATACAGCGTTTGTACACTGCACAGGGTTTGTACACTATATAGGTTTTGTGCACTATACAGGGTTCACACAATATGCAGGGTTCATACACTATACAGGGTATATACACTATACAGCGTTCACACACGATACAGGGTTTATACACTATACAGGGTTCATACACGATACAGGGTTCACACATGGTACAGGGTTCACACATGTTACAGGGTTCGTACACTGTACAGGTTTAATACACTGTACAGGGTTCATGCACTGTAAAGGGTTTATAGACTGTACAGGGTTCACACACCATACAGCGTTTGCACACTGCACAGGGTTCACATACTATACAGGGTTTATAAACTGTACAGGGTTTATACACTATACAGGGTTCGTACACTATACGGGGTTCATAAATTGTACAGGGTTTGTACACTATACAGGGTTCGTACACTATACAGGTTTATACGCTATACAGGATTCACACACTATAAAGGGTTTATACACTGTACAGGGTTTGTACACTGTAACAGGGTTTATACACTGTAACAGGGTTTGTATACTCTACAGGGTTTGTACACCGTACAGGATTTGTACACTACAAAGGGTTTGTACACCACACAGGGTTTGTACACTGTATAGGGTTCACACACTATACAGGGTATATACACTATACATGGTTCACACACGATACAGGGTTCATACACGATACAGGGTTCACACATGGTACAGGGTTCACACATGTTACAGGGTTCGTACACTGTACAGGTTTAATAAACTGTACAGGGTTCATGCACTGTAAAAAGGGTTTATAGACTGTACAGGGTTCACATACCATACAGCGTTTGTACACTGCACAGGGTTCACATACTATACAGGGTTTATAAACTGTACAGGGTTTATACACAATACAGGGTAGGTACACTATAGAGGGTTCGCACACTATACAGGGTTCATAAATTGTACAGGGTTTGTACACTGTACAGGGTTTGTACACTATACAGGGTTTATACACTATACAGGGTTTATACGCTATAAAAGGTTTATACACTATACAGGGTTTGTACACTGTAACAGGGTTTATTCACTGTAACAGGGTTTATTCACTGTAACAGGGTTTGTACACCGTACAGAGTTTGTACACTGCAAAGGGTTTGTACACCACACAGGGTTTGTACACCATACAGGGTTTGTACACTATATAGGTTTTGTGCACTATACAGGGTTCACACACTATGCAGGGTTCATACACTATACAGGGCATATACATTATACAGGGTTCATACACGATACAGGGTTCACACATGGTACAGGGTTCACACATGTTACAGCGTTCGTACACTGTACAGGGTATATACACTATACAGGGTTCACACACGATACAGGGTTTATACACTATACAGGGTATATACACTATACAGGGTTCACACACGATACAGGGTTTATACACTATACAGGTTCATACACGATACAGGGTTCACACATGGTACAGGGTTCACACATGGTACAGGGTTCACACATGGTACAGGGTTCATACACTGTACAGGTTTAATACATTGTACAGGGTTCATGCACTGTGAAGGGTTATTGACTGTACAGGGTTCACACACCATACAGCGTTTGTACACTGCACAGGGTTCACGTACTATACAGGGTTTATAAACTGTACACGGGGTTTATACACTATACAGGGTTCATAAATTGTACAGGGTTTGTACACTATACAGGGTTCGCACACTATACAGGGTTTATACACTATACAGGATTCACACACTATACAGGGTTTATACACTATAAAGGGTTTATACACTGTACAGGGTTTGTACACTGTAACAGGGTTTATACACTGTAACAGGGTTTGTATACTCTACAGGGTTTGTACACCGTACAGGGTTTGTACACTACAAAGGGTTTGTACACCACACAGGGTTTGTACACCACACAGGGTTTGTACACTGTATAGGGTTCACACACTATACAGGGTATATACACTATACAGGGTTCACACACGATACAGGGTTCACACATGGTACAGGGTTCACACATGTTACAGGGTTCGTACACTGTACAGGTTTAATAAACTGTACAGGGTTCATGCACTGTAAAGGGTTTATAGACTGTACAGGGTTCACACACCATACAGCGTTTGTACACTGCACAGGATTCACATACTATACAGGGTTTATAAACTGTACAGGGTTTATACACTATACAGGGTAGGTACACGCTACAGGGTTCGTACACTATACAGGGTTCACACACTATACAGGGTTCACACACTATACAGGGTTAGTACACTACACAGGGTTTGTACACTATACAGGGTTCACACACTATACAGGGTTTATACACTATACAGGGTTTGTACACTGTACAGGGTTTATACATTGTACAGGGTTTTGTACACTGTACAGGGCTTATACACTGTACAGGGTCCACACACGATACAGGGTATGTACACTATACAGGGTTTGAACACTATACAGGGTTCATACACTGTACAGGGTTTATACACTATACACGGTCTGTACACTATGCAGGGTTTATACACTTTGTAGGGTTTATACACTGTACAGAGTTTATACACTGTACAGGGTTTAAACACGAGACAGGGTTTGAACACTATACAGGGTTCATACACTGTACAGGGTTTGCACACTGTACAGGGTTTATACACTGGACAGGGTCCACACACTATACAGGGTTTATACACTGTACAGGGTTTATACACTGGACAGGGTCCACACACTATACAGGGTTTATAAACTGTACAGGGTTTATACACTAAACAGTGTTCACACACTATACAGGGTTTACACACTATACGGGGTTCGAACACTATACAGGGTTCATACACTGTACAGGGTTCACACACTATACAGGCTTTTTAAACAGTACAGGGCCCACACTTGTTAGAGGGTGTATACACTATACAGGGTTCACACACGATACAGGGTTTGCACACTATACAGTGTTTATACACTATACAGGGTTTATACACTGTACAGGGTTTATACACTGGACAGGGTCCATACACTATACAGTGTTTATACACTATACAGGGTTTATACACTGTACAGGGTTTATACACTGTACAGGGTTTATACACTGGACAGGGTCCACACACGATACAGTGTTTATACACTATACAGGGTTTATACACTGTACAGGGTTTATACACTGTACAGGGTTTATACACTATACAGGGTTCACACACGATACAGAGTTCACACATGATACAGGGTTTATACACTGTACAGGGTTTATACACTGTACAGGGTTTATACAATATACAGGGTTCACACACTGCAAAGGGTTCATACACTATACAGGGTTCACACACGATACAGGGTTTATACACGATACAGGGTTCACACACGATACAGGGTTCACACACTGTACAGGGTTTATTCACTACAGGGTTTATATACTGTACAGGGCTTGTACACTATACAAGGTTTATACACTATACAGGTTTTATACACTGTACAGGGTTCACACATGATACAGAGTTTCTACACTGTACAGGGCTTCTTTACTATACAGGGTTTGAACACTATACAGGGTTTATACACTACACCGGGTTTGTACACTACACAGGGTTTATACACTATACAAGGTTTTAAAACTGTACAGGGCCCACACATGATACAGGATTTATACACTATACAGGGTTCACACACGATACAGGGTTTATACATGATACAGGGTTTGTACACTATACTGGGTTTGAACACTATACAGGGTTTTAAAACTGTACAGGGTTTATACATTGTACAGGATCCACACACGATACAGGGTTTGTACACTATACAGGGTTTGTACACTGTACAGGATTTATACACTATACAGGGTCCGTACACAACATTGGGTTCACACACGATACAGGGTTTATACACTGTACAGGGCCCACACACAATACAGGGTTTGTACACTGCACAGGGTTTGTTCACTGTACAGGGTTTATGTACTGTACTGGGTCGAGGGAGGGGAGGTCGTGCCTGACAAACCTGTTGGAGTTCTTTGAAGAGGTGACAAGTAGGTTAGACCGGGGAAACCCAGTGGATGTGGTCTACCTAGACTTCCAAAAGGCCTTTGATAAGGTGCCACACAGGAGGCTGCTGAGTAAGGTGAGGGCCCATGGTGTTCGAGGTGAGCTACTGGTATGGATTGAGGATTGGCTGTCTGACAGAAGGCAGAGAGTTGGGATAAAAGGTTCTTTTTCGGAATGGCAGCCGGTGACAAGCGATGTCCCGCAGGGTTCAGTGTTGGGGCCGCAGCTGTTCACGTTATATATTAATGATCTGGATGAAGGGACTGGGGGCATTCTAGCGAAGTTTGCCGATGATACGAAGATAGGTGGACAGGCAGGTAGTACTGAGGAAGTGGGGAGGCTGCAGAAGGATCTAGACAGTTTGGGAGAGTGGTCCAGGAAATGGCTGATGGAATTCAATGTGAGCAAATGCGAGGTCTTGCACTTTGGGAAAAAGAATAGAAGCATGGATTACTTTCTAAACGGTGAGAAAATTTGTAAAGCCAAAGTACAAAGGGATCTGGGAGTGCTAGTCGAGGATTATCTAAAGGTAAACATGCAGGTTGAGTCCGTGATTAAGAAAGCGAATGCAATGTTGTCATTTATCTCAAGAAGGTTGGAATATAAAAGCAGCGATGTGCTACTGAGACTTTATAAAGCTCTGGTTAGGCCCCATTTGGAGTACTGTGTACAGTTTTGGGCCCCACACCTCAGAAGGGACATACTGGCACTGGAGCGTGTCCAGCGGAGATTCACACGGATGATCCCTGGAATGGTAGGTCTAACATATGAGGAACGGCTGAGGATCCTGGGATTGTATTCATTGGAGTTTAGAAGATTAAGGGGAGATCTAATAGAAACTTACAAGATAATACATGGCTTGGAGAGGGTGGACGCTAGGAAATTGTTTCCGTTAGGCGAGGAGACTAGGACCCATGGACACAGCCTTAGAATTAGAGGGGGAAAATTCAGAACAGAAATGCGGAGACATTTCTTCAGCCAGAGAGTGGTGGGCCTGTGGAATTCATTGCCACGGAGTGCAGTGGAGGCCGGGACGCTAAATGTCTTCAAGGCAGAGATTGGTAAATTATTGATGTCACAAGGAATTAAGGGCTACGGGGAGAATGTGGGTAAGTGGAGTTGAAATGCCCATCAGCCATAATTAAATGGCGGAGTGGACTCGATGGGCCGAATGGCCTTACTTCCGCTCCTATGTCTTATGATCTTATGGGTCCACACACGATACAGGGTTTATACACTGTACAGGATTTGTACACTATACAGGGTTCACATACTGTACAGGGTTTATACCATATACAGGTTTTATACACTGTACAGGGTTTACACACTATACAGGGTTTATACACTGTACAGGGCTTGTACTCTATATAGGGTTTATACACTATTCAGGGTTCGTACACTGTGCAGGTTTTATACACTATACAGGGTTTGAACACTATACAGGGTTCGTACACTATACAGGGTTCACATACTGTACAGGGTTTATACCATATACAGGTTTTATACATTATACAGGGTTTACACACTGTACAGGGTTTATACACTATACAGGGTTTATACACTGTACAGGGCTTGTACTCTATATAGGGTTTATACACTATACAGGGTTTGTACACTGTACAGGGTTTAAACACTATACAATGTTCATACACTGTGCAGATTTTATACACTAGACAGGGTTCGTACACTGTGCAGGTTTTATACACTATACAGGGTTCATACATTATACAGGGTTTATACACTGTACAGGATTTGTACACTATACAGGGTTCACATACTGTACAGGGTTTATACCATATACAGGTTTTATACATTATACGGGTTTTATACACTGTACAGGGTTTACACACTGTACAGGGATTGTACTCTATATAGGGTTTATACACTATACAGAGTTTGTACACTGTACAGGGTTTAAACACTATACAATGTTCATACACTGTGCAGATTTTATACACTATACAGGGTTCGTACACTGTGCAGGTTTTATACACTATACAGGGTTTGTACACTATACAGGGTTCATACATTATACAGGGTTTATACACTGTACAGGGCTTGTACACTGTGCAGGGTTTATACACTGTACAGGGTTTATACACAATACAGGGTTTATACACTATACAGGGCCCACACATGATATAGGGTTTATACACTATACAAGGTTCACACACAATACAGGGTTTATACACTATACAGGGTTTGTACACTGTGCAGGTTTTATACACTATACAGGGTTTGAACACTATACAGTGTTCATACACTGTGCAGGTTTTATACACTATACAGGGTTCGTACACTATACAGGGTTTATACACTGTACAGGGTTTATACACTATACAGGGTTTTTAAACTGTACAGGGCCCACACATGATACAGGATTTATACACTATACAGGGTTCACACACGATACAGGGTTTATAAATTGTACAGGGTTTATACACTGTACAGGGTTCACACACGATACAGGGTTTAAACACTGTGCAGAGTTTATACACTATACAGGGTTCACACACTGAACAGGGTTTATACACTGTGCAGGGTTCACACACGATACAGGGTTTATAAATTGTACAGGGTTTATACACTGTACAGGGTTCATACACTGTACAGAGTTCGTACACTGTACAGAGTTCGTACACTGTACAGGGTTCGTACACTGTACAGGGTTCATACACTGTACAGGATTTATACACTGTACAGGGTTTATACACTGTACAGGGTTTTTAAACTGTACAGGGCCCACACATGATACAGGGTTTATACACTATACAGGGTTCACACACGATACAGGGTTTATACACTGTGCAGAGTTTATACACTATGCAGGGTTCACACACTGAACAGGGTTTATACACTGTACAGGGTTCACACACGATACAGGGTTCACACACGATACAGGGTTTATACACTATACAGGGCTTGTACACTATACAGGGTTTGTGCAGTATACAGGGTTCATACACTATACAGGGTTTATACACTATGCAGGGTTCACATACTGTACAGGGTTTATATCATATACAGGTTTTATACATTATACAGGGTTTATACACTGTACACGGTTTACACACTATACAGGGTTTACACACTATACAGTGCTTGTACACTATACAGGGCTTGTACACTATACAGGGTTTGTACACTATACAGGGTTCATACATTATACAGGGTTTATACACTGTACAGGGCTTGTACATTATACAGGGTTTATACACTGTACAGGTTTTATACACTGTACAGGTTTTATACACTGTACAGGGCTTGTACACTATACAGGGCTTGTAGACTATACAAGGTTTATACACTATACAGGGTTTGTACACTGTACAGGGTTCATACATTATACAGGGTTCATACATTATACAGGGTTTATACACTGTACAGGGTTCGTACACTGTACAGGGTTCGTACACTGTACAGGATTTATACACTATACAGAGTTCATACACTATACAGGGTTTGTACACTATACAGGGTTCATACACTGTACAGGGTTTGTACACTATACAGGGTTCATATACTGTACAGGGTTTATACACTGTACAGGGTTTATACACTATACAGGGTTTTTAAACTGTACAGGGCCCACACATGATACAGGGTTTATACACTATACAGGGTTCACACACGATACAGGGTTTATAAATTGTACAGGGTTTATACACTGTACAGGGTTCACACATGATACAGGGTTTATACACTATACAGGGTTTGTACACTATACAGGGTCAATACACTATGCAGGGTTTATACACTATGCAGGGATCACATACTGTACAGGGTTTATATCATATACAGGTTTTATACATTATACAGGGTTTACACACTGTACAGGGTTTACACACTGTACAGGGTTTACACACTGTACAGGGCTTGCACACTGTACAGGGCTTGTACACTGTACAGGGCTTGTACACTGTACAGGGCTTGTACACTATACAGGGTTCATACATTATACAGGGTTTATACACTGTACAGGGCTTGTACATTATACAGGGTTTATACACTGTACAGGTTTTATACACTGTACAGGGTTTGTACACTGTACAGGGCTTGTACACTGTACAGGGCTTGTACACTATACAAGGTTTATACACTGTACAGGGCTTGTACACTATACAGGTTTTATACACTGTACAGGGTTTGTACACTATACAGGGCTTGTACACTATAGAGGGTTTGTGCAGTATACAGGGTTTAATCACGATACAGGGTTTATACACTATACAGGGCCCACACATGATACAGGGTTTATACACTATACAGGGTTCACACACTGAACAGGGTTTATACACTGTACAGGGTTCACACACGATACAGGGTTTATACACTATACAGGGTTTGTACACTGTAGAGGGCTTGTACACTATAGAGGGTTTGTACATGATACAGGGTTTATACACGATACAGGGTTTATACACGATACAGGGTTTATACACTGTGCAGAGTTTATACACTATATAGGGTTCACACACTGTACAGGGTTTATACACTGTACAGGGTTCACACCCTATACAGGGTTTGTATACTATAGAGGGTTTGTACACTATACAGGGTTCATACACTATGCAGGGTTTATACACTATGCAGGGATCACATACTGTACAGGGTTTATATCAAATACAGGTTTTATACAGTATACAGGGTTTATACACTGTACAGGGCTTGTACACTATACAGGGTTTGTACACTGTACAGGGTTCATACATTATACAGGGTTCATACATTATACAGGGTTTATACACTGTACAGAGCTTGTACATTGTACAGGTTTTATACACTGTACAGGTTTTGTACACTGTACAGGGTTCGTACACTGTACAGGGTTCGTACACTATACAGGGTTTACACACTGTACAGGGTTTACACACTATACAGGGTTTACACACTATACAGGGTTTATACACTGTACAGGGCTTGTACATTGTATAGGGTTTATACACTGTACAGGTTTTATACACTGTACAGGTTTTATACACTGTACAGGGCTTGTACACTATACAGGGTTTATACACTGTACAGGGCTTGTACATTGTATAGGGTTTATACACTGTACAGGTTTTATACACTGTACAGGGCTTGTATACTATACAGGTTTTATACACTGTACAGGGTTTGTGCAGTATGCAGGGTTCACATACTGTACAGGTTTTATACATTGTGCAGGGTTCGTACTCTGTGCAGGGTTCGTACTCTGTGCAGGGTTCGTACTCTGTGCAGGGTTCGTACTCTGTGCAGGGTTCGTACTCTGTGCAGGGATCGTACTCTGTGCAGGGATCGTACTCTGTGCAGGGATCGTACTCTGTGCAGGGATCGTACTCTGTGCAGGGATCGTACTCTGTGCAGGGATCGTACTCTGTGCAGGGATCGTACTCTGTGCAGGGATCGTACTCTGTGCAGGGTTCGTACTCTGTGCAGGGTTCGTACTCTGTGCAGGGTTCGTACTCTGTGCAGGGTTCGTACTCTGTGCAGGGTTCGTACTCTGTGCAGGGTTCGTACTCTGTGCAGGGTTCGTACTCTGTGCAGGGTTCGTACTCTGTGCAGGGTTTATACACTGTACAGGGTTTATACACTATACAGGGCCCACACATGATACAGGATTTATACACTATACAGGGTTCACACACGATACAGGGTTTATAAATTGTACAGGGTTTATACACTGTACAGGGTTCACACACGATACAGGGTTTATGCACTGTGCAGAGTTTATACACTATACAGGGTTTTTAAACTGTACAGGGCCCACACATGATACAGGATTTATACACTATACAGGGTTTATACACTGTACAGGGTTCACACACGATACAGGGTTTATACACTGTGCAGAGTTTATACACTATACAGGGTTCACACACTGAACAGGGTGTATATACTGTGCAGGGTTCACACACGTTACAGGGTTTATACACTATACAGGGCTCAGACACTACAGGGTTTATACACTATACAGGGTTTGTACAGTGGGATAAAAACAATGACTGCAGATGCTGGAAACCAGATACTGGATTAGTGGTGCTGGAACAGCACAGCAGTTCAGGCAGCATCCTAGGAGCTGTATATGGATTTTAGTAAGGCGTTTGATAAGGTTCCCCATGGTAGGCTACTGCAAATAATACGGAGGTATGGCATTGAGGGTGAGTTGGAGGTTTGGATTAGGAATTGGCTGGATGGAAGAAGACAGAGGGTAGTAGTTGATGGTAAAGGTTCATCTTGGAGTGCCGTCACTAGCGGTATTCCGCAAGGATCTGTTTTGGGACCATTGCTGTTTGTCATTTTTATAAATGACCTGGAGGAGGGGTTAGAAGGTTGGGTGAGCAAGTTTGCGGATGATACGAAAGTCGGTGGAGTTGTTGACAGTGAGGAAGGATGTGGCAGGTTACAGCGGGATATAGATAAGCTGCAGAGCTGGGCAGAAAGGTGGCAAATGGAGTTCAATATAGGTAAGTGTGAGGTGATTCACTTTGGTAAGAGTAACAAAAAGACGAGGTCCTGGGCTAATGGTCGGATACTTGGTAGTGTGGATGAGCAGAGGGACCTTGGTGTCCATGTACACAGATCTTTGAAAGTTGCCACCCAGGTAAATAGTGCTGTGAAGAAGGCATATGGCGTACTGGCTTTTATTGGTAGAGGAATTGAGTTCCGGAGTCCTGAGGTCATGTTGCAGTTGTATAAGAATCTGGTGCGGCCACATCTGGAGTATTGTGTGCAGTTTTGGTCGCCATACTATAGGAAGGATGTGGAGGCACTGGAACGGGTGCAGAGGAGGTTTACCAGGATGTTGCCTGGTATGGTAGAAAGATCGTATGAGGAAAGGCTGAGGCACTTGGGGTTGTTTTCATTGGAGAAAAGAAGGTTTAGGGGTGACTTGATAGAGGTGTACAAGATGATTAGGGGTTTAGATAGGGTTCACCATGAGAACCTTTTTCCACGTATGGAGTTAGCTATTACGAAGGGGCATAGCTTTAAATTAAGGGGGAGTAGGTATAGGACAGATGTTAGGGGTAGAGTCTTTACTCAGCGAGTCGTGAGTTCATGGAATGCCCTGCCAGTAGCAGTGGTGGACTCTCCCTCTTTATGGGCATTTAAACGGGCATTGGATAGGCATATGGAGGATAGTGGGCTAGTGTAGGTTAGGTGGGCTTGGATCGGCGCAACATCGAGGGTCAAAGGGCCCGTACTGCGCTGTATTCTTCTATGTTCTATGTTCTATGTTCTATGTTCTAGCAGCGAAATCGATGTTTTGGGCAAAAGCCCTTCATCAGGAATAAAGGCAGAGAGCCTGAAGGGTGGAGAGATAAGCTAGAGGAGGGTGGGGGTGGGGAGAAAGTAGCATAGAATACAATGGGTGAGTGGGGGAGGGGATGAAGGTGATAGGTCAGGGAGGAGAGGGTGGAGTGGATAGGTGGTAAAGGAGATAGGCCGGTAGGACAAGTCCGGACAAGTCAAGGGGACAGTGCTGAGCTGGAAGTTTGGAACTAGGGTGAGGTGGGGGAAGGGGAAATGAGGAAGCTGTTGAAGTCCACATTGATGCCCTGGGGTTGAAGTGTTCCGAGGCGGAAGATGAGGCGTTCTTCCTCCAGTCGTCTGGTGGTGAGGGAGCGGCGGTGAAGGAGGCCCAGGACCTCCATGTCCTCAGCAGAGTGGGAGGGGGAGTTGAAATGTTGGGCCACGGGGCGGTTTGGTTGATTGGTGTGGGTGTCTCGGAGATGTTCCCTAAAGCGCTCTGCTAGGAGGTGCCCAGTCTCCCCAATGTAGAGGAGACCGCATCGGGAGCAACGGATACAATAAATGATATTAGTGGATGTGCAGGTAAAACTTTGATGGATGTGGAAGGCTCCTTTAGGGCCTTGGATGGAGGTGAGGGAGGAGGTGTGGGTGCAGGTTTTACAGTTCCTGCGGTGGCAGGGGAAAGTGCCAGGATGGGAGGGTGGGTTGTAGGGGGGCGTGGACCTGACCAGGTAGTCACGGAGGGAACGGTCTTTGCGGAAGGCGGAAAGGGGTGGGGAGGGAAATATATCCCTGGTGGTGGGAGGTGGCGGAAATGTTGGCGGATGATTTGGTTTATGCGAAGGTTGGTAGGGTGGAAGGTGAGCACCAGGGGCGTTCTGTCCTTGTTGCGGTTGGAGGGGTGGGGTCTGAGGGCGGAGGTGCGGGATGTGGACGAGATGCGTTGGAGGGCATCTTTAACCACGTGGGAAGGGAAATTGCGGTCTCTAAAGAAGTCCTTGTGTACAGGGTTTATACACTGTACAGGGTTTGTACACTGTACAGGGTTTGTGCACTGTACAGGGTTTGTGCACTGTACAGGGTTTGTGCACTATACAGGGTTTGTACACTATACAGGGTTTGTGCACTATACAGGGTTTGTGCACTGTACAGGGTTTATACACTGTACAGGGTTTATACGCTGGACAGGTTTTGTACAATATACAGTGTTTGTACACTAAACAGGATTTGTACACTGTACAGGATTCTCACAGTATACAGGGTTTATATACTGGACAGGGCTCAGACATTGTACAGGGTTTGTACACTATAAAGGCTTTATACACTGTACAGGGTTTGTACACTATACAGGGTTTATACCATGGATAGGGTTTGTACACTATACAGGGTTTATACACAGTACAGGATTCTCACCTTATACAGGGTTTATACACTGGACAGGGCTCAGACATTGTACAGGGTTTATACACAATACAGGGTTTATACACTATAACAGGTTTTGTACACTATACAGGGTTTTGTACACAATACAGGGTTTATAGCATGGACAGGGCTCAGACATTGAACAGGGTTTAGGCACTGTACAGGGTTTATACACTATACAGGGTTTGTACACTGCACAGGGTTTATACACTGTATAGGGTTTATATACTATACAGGGTTTATACACTGTATAGGGTTTATACACTGTACAGGGTTTATACACTGTACAGGGTTTGTGCACTGTACAGGGTTTACAAACTATACAGGGTTTTGTACACTATACAGGGTTTTGTACACTATACAGGGTTTTGTACACTATACAGGGTTTATACACTATACAGGGATCACACACTATACAGGGTTTATACACTGTACAGGGTTTATACCATGGACAGGATTTGTACACTATACAGGGTTTATACACTGTACAGGGTTTATAAACTATACAGGGTTTATAAACTATACAGGGTTTAAACACGAGACAGGGTTTGTACATTATACATGGTTTATACACTATACAGGGATCACACACTATACAGGGTTTATACCATGGACAGGATTTGTACACTGTGCAGGGCTTATACACTGTACAGGGTTTGTACAGTGGAGAGGGTTTATAAACTATACAGGGCTTGTACACTATACACGGTTTATACACTGTACAGGGTTTGTACACTGTACAGGGTTTATAAACTATACAGGGTTTATAAACTATACAGGGTTTGTACACTATACAGGGTTTATACACTATGCAAGGTTTGTACACTATGCAGGGTTTATAAACTATACAGGGTTTATATACTGTACAGGGTTTGTACACTATACATGGTTTATACACTATACAGGGATCACACACTATACAGGGTTTATACACTATACAGGGATCACACACTATACAGGGTTTATACACTGTACAGGGTTTGTACACTGTACAGGGTTTGTACACTGTACAGGGTTTGTACACTGTACAGGGTTTGTACACTGTACAGGGTTTGTACACTGTACAGGGTTTGTACACTGGACAGGGTTTATACGCTATACAGTGTTTGTACACTATACAGGGTTATACACGAACAGGGCTTATAAATTACACAGGGTTTAAATGGGTGAGGAACGTTCTGGAATGGCTTTCCAATTGAGTCTGGGAATTCCGTGGGAAGAAGGCAAAGGAAGCTCCAGGCATTCTGACACATCCCGACAGTCTCCATCCATCCTTCCCAACTGTTTTATGATGCTCCACCAAATGCCTGATTGGATCGATCCCAGTGGGATCAGGAATCGGAGACCTTGCCAAAGGCAATACATGATCCCAGTCATGACTCAATCAAATTCCTGGCCACGACGGCAACTCAGCAAAACCTCAGCTCAGCCTGACCTCAAATGGGAACAGCAGGAGGCTATTCAGCCCTTCAAGCCTGCTCTGCCATTCAATATGATCATGAGATCACCTGATTCAGTCCCTGGTTCCCGCCTTTTCTCCCCAAACCTTTGATTCCTTTAGCCCTGAGAATGATAAGAAACCACAGAACATGGCTGGCCCAATATAACCCAACCCATTTCAAACCAATAAAACCCATTCCAATGTATACTAACTGAATGTAATTCAACCCAATCAAATCAAACCAACCTCACCTAAATCAAACAAATCCTACCCCAATATGAACCCCCATAATATCAAACCCCAAACCCAAATCCCAAACCTAAATCCCAACACAAACCCTAAACCCAAACTGAAAACCCAACCCAAACCCCATACATAAACCCAAGCCCAGACCCAAACCCTAAACACAAATCCCAAATCCAAACCCCGTACATAAACCCAAACCCAAACCCCAAACCCAAACCCCAACCCCAACCCCCAACCCCAAAACCCAAACACTATACCCAAACCCCAAACCCAAACCCCAAACACTATATCCAAACCCAAACCCAAACCCTAACCCGAACCCCAAAACCCAAACACTATACCCAAACCCAAACCTCAAACCCCAAACCCCAAACACCAAACACTATACCCAAACCCAAACCCTAACCCCAACCCCAAAACCCAAACCCCAACCCCAAAACCCAACCCCAAACCCCAACCCCAAACCCAAACCCGAACCCCAAAACCCAAACCCCAAACCCAAACCCGAACCCCAAACCCAAACCCCAAACCCAAACCCCAAACCCAAACCCCAAAACCCAAACCCCAAACCCAAACCCGAACCCCAAACCCGAACCCCAAAACCCAAACCCCAAACCCAAACCCGAACCCCAAACCCAAACCCCAAACCCAAACCCAAACCCAAACCCCAACCCCAAACCCCAAACCCAAACCCAAACCCCAAACCCAAACCCCAAACCCAAACCCCAAACCCAAACCCCAAACCCAAACCCCATAACCCAAACACTATACCCAAACCCAAACCCCAAACCCAAACCCGAACCCCAAAACCCAAACCCCAAACCCAAACCCAAACCCCAAACCCAAACCCCAAACCCAAACCCGAACCCCAAAACCCAAACCCCAAACCCAAACCCCAAACCCAAACCCGAACCCCAAAACCCAAACCCCAAACCCAAACCCAAACCCCAAAACCCAAACCCCAACCCCAAACCCAAACCCCAAACCCAAACCCGAACCCCAAACCCAAACCCCAAACCCAAACCCCAAACCCAAACCCAAACCCCAAACCCCAAACCCAAACCCGAACCCCAAAACCCAAACCCCAAAACCCAAACCCCAAACCCAAACCCCAACCCCAAACCCAAACCCCAAACCCAAACCCGAACCCCAAACCCAAACCCCAAACCCAAACCCCAAACCCAAACCCAAACCCCAAACCCCAAACCCAAACCCGAACCCCAAACCCAAACCCCAAACCCCAAAACCCAAACCCCAAACCCAAACCCCAAACCCAAACCCCAAACCCAAACCCCAAACCCAAACCCCAAACCCAAACCCCAAACCCAAACCCAAACCCCAAACCCAAACCCCAAACCCTAACCCCAACCCCAAACCCCAACCCCAAAACCCAAACCCCAAACCCAAACCCGAACCCCAAACCCCAAACACTATACCCAAACCCAAACCCCAAACCCCAAACCCCAAACACTATACCCAAACCCAAACCCCAAACCCTAACCCCAAACCCAAACCCCAAACCCAAACCCGAACCCCAAACCCCAAACACTATACCCAAACCCAAACCCCAAACCCAAACCCCAAACCCAAACCCAAACCCCAAACCCAAACCCCAAACCCCAAACCCTAACCCCAAACCCAAACCCCAAACCCAAACCCGAACCCCAAACCCCAAACACTATACCCAAACCCAAACCCCAAACCCAAACCCCAAACCCAAACCCAAACCCCAAACCCAAACCCCAAACCCCAAACCCTAACCCCAAACCCAAACCCCAAACCCAAACCCGAACCCCAAACCCCAAACACTATACCCAAACCCAAACCCCAAACCCAAACCCCAAACCCCAAACCCCAAACCCAAACCCCAAACCCAAACCCCAAACCCAAACCCCAAACCCGAACCCCAAACCCCAAACCCCAAACCCCAAACACTATACCCAAACCCAAACCCCAAACCCAAACCCAAACCCGAACCCCAAACCCAAACCCCAACCCCAAACCCAAACCCAAACCCCAAACCCCAAACCCTAACCCCAAACCCAAACCCCAAACCCAAACCCCAAACCCAAACCCGAACCCCAAACCCAAACCCCAAACCCCAAACACTATACCCAAACCCAAACCCCAAACCCAAACCCCAAACCCCAAACCCCAAACCCAAACCCGAACCCCAAACCCAAACCCGAACCCCAAACCCAAACCCCAAACCCAAACCCCAAACCCAAACCCCAAACCCAAACCCCAAACCCAAACCCCAAACCCAAACCCCAAACCCAAACCCCAAACCCAAACCCCAAACCCAAACCCGAACCCCAAACCCAAACCCCAAACCCAAACCCCAAACCCAAACCCCAAACCCAAACCCCAACCCCAAAACCTAACCCCAAACCCCAACCCCAAAACCCAAACACTATACCCAACCCCAAACCCAAATACTATACCCAAACCCAAACCCCAAACCCCAAACCCTAACCCCAAACCCAAACCCCAAACCCAAACCCCAAACCCAAACCCCAAACCCAAACCCCAAACCCAAACCCCAAACCCAAACCCGAACCCCAAACCCAAACCCCAAACCCAAACCCCAAACCCAAACCCCAAACCCGAACCCCAAACCCGAACCCGAACCCCAAACCCAAACCCCAAACCCAAACCCCAAACCCCAAACACTATACCCAAACCCAAACCCCAAACCCAAACCCCAAACCCAAACCCAAACCCCAAACCCAAACCCAAACCCAAACCCAAACCCCAAACCCCAAACCCTAACCCCAAACCCAAACCCCAACCCCAAACCCAAACCCCAAACCCCAAACACTATACCCAAACCCAAACCCCAAACCCAAACCCCAAACCCCAAACCCTAACCCCAAACCCAAACCCCAAACCCAAACCCGAACCCCAAACCCAAACCCCAAACCCCAAACACTATACCCAAACCCAAACCCCAAACCCAAACCCCAAACCCCAAACCCCAAACCCAAACCCGAACCCCAAACCCAAACCCGAACCCCAAACCCAAACCCGAACCCCAAACCCAAACCCGAACCCCAAACCCAAACCCCAAACCCAAACCCCAAACCCAAACCCCAAACCCAAACCCCAAACCTAAACCCGAACCCCAAACCCAAACCCCAAACCCAAACCCCAAACCCAAACCCCAAACCCAAACCCCAAACCCAAACCCCAACCCCAAAACCTAACCCCAAACCCCAACCCCAAAACCCAAACACTATACCCAACCCCAAACCCAAATACTATACCCAAACCCAAACCCCAAACCCCAAACACCATACCCAAACCCCAAACCCAAACCCCAAACCCAAACCCCAACCCCAAACCCCAACCCCAAACCCCAACCCCAAACCCCAACCCCAAACCCTAACCCCAAACCCAAACCCCAAACCCAAACCCCAAACCCCAAACACCATACCCAAACCCCACACCCAAACCCAAACCCCACACCCAAACCCAATCCCAGACCCAAACCCAACCTGACCTGTCCGACCCTAATGCCAACTAAACCACCTTTTCTAGCCCATCCTTCCTGGGTGCCCAACGCTGTGGAGCCCAAACACCTGACCACCTACAGAATCAGGAAAGCTGGTGTAGCTGAGCTCCTGGTGAAACCCCCTGCTTCCAGCTGAACAATATTTCGGGACTCACCTTGGTCACATCTGATAGTGTTCAGGTCCTGGGACCACTGCAGACTGGAGTCACACAGAATCTCAGAGGGACCTTGCAACGTGCTGCCTTCAGGACAGGAGAGAGAGATGGTCTCTCCAATTCGATAGTTTGCCTTCTCAGGGCTAACAACCAGATCTCTCTGTAATTGTGGGGGTGCACACACAGTCCCTATAGAAAGACAGGAAGATAATAGTTTAATGAATCCTTTTATTTTCCCGGTCATCACTTGCTCTTTAATCTGACTGAACACGATTGGATGATGAAGGTTTTATTGGGAGAGGTGATCCCACCTCTGGCCCTGTGTTGACCCTCTGACAGAGCCAATCAGTTTCCTCATTCCCTCATCCCCCATGTGCTCACTATGACAGACATCCCCAGTTGGGTTCCATTCCACAATGACACTGTGTGATGTTCTTCAGATATTACTGACCTCCCTCTCCCAGCATTCATCTGTTCAGGCTTCTCCTGGCCAAGGCCAGACTCTGCGTTAATTTTTCTCACCGCCTGTCCAAGGCCATGGTTAGACCTCACCTACAGCAGCACCCCTCAGGCTGCTGCGCTGGTCTGGGGTCAGTGTCTTGTCCACTCACTACATTGACACAAACTAACCACACAGGCCCTGGCATTGGGAAAGTGAAAGGGTGACTTGATTGATATCTTTGAGATATGAAGGGCAACAGAAAAATTGATAGTGAGAGAGCGAGAGATCGTCAACTTTGCCCAGCTAGGGCCTTTTGTATTTAAAATTCAAAACTGACCCATCAGGATGAAATTAGGAAAATTCCTCGACAAACGGAGGGGGGGGGAGAAATGTCAGATTTTCTCCCCCAAATGGAAATTGGTGCTGATCCATGGAGACTGACAGATCGGTCAGTCACACAGTGAGATCGGGGTGGGGGGGGCAATGGAGTCAGGTCACACGTCAGTCACACAGTGAGATCGGGGGGGGGGGGTAGATGGGAGAATATGAGAGAGGGAGGTGTGGGAGACGAGGTAGGAGCTTGGGATGTGTGGGAGATGGGGAGGTGTGTGGGAGATGGGGAGGTGTGTGGGAGATGGGGAGGTGTGTGGGAGATGGGGGGGGGTGTGGGAGATGGGGGGCGTGTGGGAGATGGGGGGGCGTGTGGGAGATGGGGGGGCGTGTGGGAGATGGGGGGGCGTGTGGGAGATGGGGGGTGTGTGTGGGAGATGGGGGTGTGTGGGAGATGGGGGGGTGTGGGAGATGGGGGTGTGTGTGGGAGATGGGGGTGTGTGGGAGATGGGGGGTGTGTGTGGGAGATGGGGGGGTGTGTGGGAGATGGGGGGGGTGTGTGGGAGATGGGGGGTGTGTGTGGGAGATGGGGGGGTGTATGGGAGATGGGGGGGTGTGGGAGATGGGGGGTGTGTGGGAGATGGGGGGGTGTGTGGGAGATGGGGGGGCGTGTGGGAGATGGGGGGTGTGTGTGGGAGATGGGTGTGTGTGGGAGATGGGGGTGTGTGGGAGATGGGGGGGTGTGTGGGAGATGGGGGGGTGTGTGGGAGATGGGGGGTGTGTGTGGGAGATGGGGGTGTGTGTGGGAGATGGGGGGGTGTGTGGGAGATGGGGGGGTGTGTGGGAGATGGGGGGGGTGTGTGGGAGATGGGGGGGGTGTGTGGGAGATGGGGGGGGTGTGTGTGGGAGATGGGGGTGTGTGTGGGAGATGGGGGGTGTGTGTGGGAGATGGGGGTGTGTGGGAGATGGGGGGGTGTGTGGGAGATGGGGGGGTGTGTGGGAGATGGGGGGTGTGTGTGGGAGATGGGGGTGTGTGTGGGAGATGGGGGGGTGTGTGGGAGATGGGGGGGTGTGTGGGAGATGGGGGGGTGTGTGGGAGATGGGGGGGTGTGTGTGGGAGATGGGGGTGTGTGTGGGAGATGGGGGGGGTGTGGGAGATGGGGGGGTGTGTGGGAGATGGGGGGGTGTGTGGGAGATGGGGGGTGTGGGAGATGGGGGGGTGTGTGGGAGATGGGGGGGTGTGTGGGAGATGGGGGGGTGTGTGGGAGATGGGGGGTGTGTGTGGGAGATGGGGGGTGTGTGTGGGAGATGGGGGGTGTGTGTGGGAGATGGGGGGTGTGTGTGGGAGATGGGGGGTGTGTGTGGGAGATGGGGGGGGTGTGTGTGGGAGATGGGGGGTGTGTGTGGGAGATGGGGGGTGTGTGTGGGAGATGGGGGGTGTGTGTGGGAGATGGGGGGTGTGTGTGGGAGATGGGGGGGTGTGGGAGATGGGGGGGTGTGGGAGATGGGGGGTGTGGGAGATGGGGGGGTGTGGGAGATGGGGGGGTGAGTGGGAGATGGGGGGGTGTGGGAGATGGGGGGTGTGGGAGATGGGGGGTGTGGGAGATGTGGAGGTGTGGGAGATGGGGGGTGTGGGAGATGGGGGGGGTGTGGGAGATGGGGGGGTGTGGGAGATGGGGGGTGTGGGAGATGGGGGGTGTGGGAGATGTGGAGGTGTGGGAGATGGGGGGTGTGGGAGATGGGGGGGGTGTGGGAGATGGGGGGTGTGGGAGATGGGGGGGTGTGGGAGATGGGGGGTGTGGGAGATGGGGGGGTGTGGGAGTGGGGGGGTGGGTGATGGGGGGGGTGGGAGATGGGGGGGGTGGGAGATGGGGGGGGGTGGGAGATGGGGGGGGTGGGAGTGGGGGGGGTGGGAGATGGGGGGGTGGGAGGTGGGGGGGTGGGAGATGGGGGGGGTGGGAGATGGGGGGGTGGGAGATGGGGGGGGTGTGTGGGAGATCGGGGGTGTGTGTGGGAGATCGGGGGTGTGTGTGGGAGATGGGGGGGTGTGGGAGATGGGGGGGTGTGGGAGATGGGGGGTGTGGGAGATGGGGGGTGTGGGAGATGGGGGGTGTGGGAGATGGGGGGTGTGGGAGATGGGGGGGTGTGGGAGATGGGGGGTGTGGGAGATGGGGGGGGTGTGGGAGATGGGGGGGTGTGGGAGATGGGGGGGTGTGGGAGATGGGGGGGGTGTGTGGGAGATGGGGGTGGTGTGGGAGATGGGGGGGTGTGTGGGAGATGGGGGGGGGGTGTGGGAGATGGGGGGGGTGTGTGGGAGATGGGGGTGTGTGTGGGGATGGGGGGTGTGGGAGATGGGGGGTGTGGGGATGGGGGGTGTGGGAGATGGGGGGGTGTGGGAGATGGGGGTGTGTGGGAGATGGGGGGGTGTGTGGGAGATGGGGGGGGGTGTGGGAGATGGGGGGGGTGTGGGAGATGGGGGGGGTGTGGGAGATGGGGGGGTGTGGGAGATGGGGGGGTGTGGGAGATGGGGGGGTGTGGGAGATGGGGGGGTGTGGGAGATGGGGGGGGTGTGTGGGGGAGGGGGTGTGTGTGGGGATGGGGGTGTGTGTGGGGGTGGGGGGGTGTGTGTGGGAGATGGGGGGGGGTGGGAGATGGGGGGGGGTGGGTGATGGGGGGGGTGGGGTGTGGGGGGGTGTGTGGGGATGGGGGGGTGTGTGGGAGATGGGGGGTGTGTGTGGGAGATGGGGGTGTGTGTGGGGAGATGGGGGGGTGGGAGATGGGGGGGGTGGGAGATGGGGAGGGTGGGAGATGGGGGGGGTGGGAGATGGGGGGGTGTGTGGGAGATGGGGGGTTGTGTGTGGGAGATGGGGGGGTGTGTGGGAGATGGGGGGGTGTGTGGGAGATGGGGGGGTGTGTGGGAGATGGGGGGGTGTGTGGGAGATGGGGGGGTGTGTGGGAGATGGGGGGGTGTGGGAGTTCGGGGGGTGTGTGGGAGTTCGGGGGGTGTGTGGGAGATGGGGGGGTGTGTGGGAGATGGGGGTGTGTGGGAGATGGGGGGGGGTGGGAGATGGGGGGGGTGGGAGATGGGGGGGGTGTGGGAGATGGGGGGGGGTGTGGGAGATGGGGGGGGGGGTGTGGGAGAAGAGGGGGGTGTGTGGGAAATGGGGGGGGGTGTGGGAGATGGGGGGGGTGTGGGAGATGGGGGGGTGTGGGAGATGGGGGGTGTGTGGGAGATGGGGGGGTGTGGGAGATGGGGGGGGTGTGGGAGATGGGGGGGGTGTGTGGGAGATGGGGGTGTGTGTCGGAGATGGGGGGGGGTGTGGGAGATGGGGGGGGTGTGGAAGATGGGGGGGGTGTGGGAGATGGGGGGGGTGTGGGAGATGGGGGGGGTGTGTGGGGAGATGGGGGGGGTGTGGGAGATGGGGGGGTGTGTGGGAGATGGGGGGGGGTGTGGGAGATGGGGGGGGTGTGTGGGAGATGGGGGGGGGTGTGTGGGAGATGGGGGGTGTGTGTGGGAGATGGGGGGGGGTGTGTGGGAGATGGGGGGGGTGTGGGAGAAGAGGGGGTGTGTGGGGATGGGGGGGGTGTGTGGGGGATGGGGGTGTGTGTGGGAGTGGGGGTGTGTGTGGGGGTGGGGGGGGTGTGTGGGGGTGGGGGGGGTGTGGGGTGGGGGGGGTGTGGGGGTGGGGGGGGTGTGGGAGAGGGGGGTGTGTGGGAATGGGGGGGGGTGTGGGGGTGGGGGTGTGTGTGGGGTGGGGGGGTGTGTGGGGATGGGGGGGGTGTGTGGGGATGGGGGGGGGTGTGGGGGAGGGGGGTGTGTGTGGGAATGGGGGGGGTGTGGGGGGGGGGGGTGTGGGGGTGGGGGGGTGTGTGGGGTGGGGGGGTGTGTGGGGATGGGGGGGTGTGTGGGGATGGGGGGGTGTGTGGGGATGGGGGGGTGTGTGGGGATGGGGGGTGGTTTGGGGGGTGGGGGGGGTGTGGGGGATGGGGGGGTGTGGGGATGGGGGGGGTTGTGGGGATGGGGGGGGTGTGGGGGTGGGGGGGTGTGGGGGATGGGGGGGGTGTGTGGGAGTGGGGGGTGTGTGGGGAGATGGGGGTGTGTGTGGGAGATGGGGGTGTGTGTGGGAGATGGGGGGGGGGTGTGGGGGATGGGGGGGGTGTGGGGGATGGGGGGGGGTGTGGGAGATGGGGGGTGTGTGGGAGATGGGGGGGTGTGTGGGAGATGGGGGTGTGTGTGGGAGATGGGGGGTGTGTGGGGGAGAGGGGGTGTGTGGGAATGGGGGGGGTGTGGGAGATGGGGGGGTGTGGGAGATGGGGGGGTGTGGGGGATGGGGGGGGTGTGGGGATGGGGGTGTGTGTGGGAGTGGGGGGGTGTGGGGATGGGGGGTGTGTGGGGATGGGGGGTGGTTTGGGGGATGGGGGGGTGTGGGGTGGGGGGGGTGTGTGGGAGATGGGGGGGTGTGTGTGGGAGATGGGGGGGGTGGTGTGGGAGATGGGGGGGGTGTGTGGGAGATGGGGGGGGTGTGGGGAGGGGGGTGTGTGGGAATGGGGGGGGTGTGGGGAGATGGGGGGGTGTGGGGTGGGGGGGGTGTGGGGATGGGGGGGTGTGTGGGAGATGGGGGGGGGGTGTGGGAGATGGGGGGGGTGTGTGGGAGATGGGGGGGGTGTGGGGGATGGGGGGGTGTGTGGGGATGGGGGGTGTGTGGGGTGGGGGGGTGTGGGGGAGTGGGGGGTGGTTTGGGAGATGGGGGGTGGTTTGGGAGATGGGGGGGGTGTGGGGAGGGGGGGGGTGTGGGAGATGGGGGGGTGTGGGAGATGGGGGGTGGTGTGGGAGATGGGGGGGGTGTGGGAGATGGGGGGGGTGTGTGGGAGATGGGGGGGTGTGTGGGGATGGGGGTGTGTGGGGGATGGGGGTGTGTGGGGAGGGGGGGGGTGTGGGAGATGGGGGGGGGGTGTGGGAGATGGGGGGGGTGTGGGGATGGGGGGGTGTGGGGGATGGGGGGGTGTGGGGGATGGGGGTGTGTGTGGGAGATGGGGGGGGTGTGGGAGATGGGGGGGTGTGGGAGATGGGGGGGTGTGGGGATGGGGGGGGGTGTGGGAGATGGGGGGGGTGTGTGGGAGATGGGGGTGTGTGTGGGAGATGGGGGGGTGTGTGGGAGAGGGGGGTGTGTGGGAATGGGGGGGGGTGTGGAGATGGGGGTGTGTGGGAGATGGGGGGGTGTGGGAGTGGGGGGGGTGTGGGAGATGGGGGTGTGTGTGGGGATGGGGGGGGTGTGGGAGATGGGGGTGTGTGGGAGATGGGGGGTGGTTTGGGAGATGGGGGGGTGTGGGAGATGGGGGGGGGTGTGGGAGATGGGGGGGTGTGGGAGATGGGGGGGTGTGTGGGAGATGGGGGTGTGTGTGGGAGATGGGGGTGTGTGTGGGAGAAGAGGGGGTGTGTGGGAATGGGGGGGGGGGTGTGGGAGATGGGGGGTGTGGAGATGGGGGGGTGGAGATGGGGGGGTGTGGGGAGAGGGGGGGGGTGTGGGAGATGGGGGTGTGTGTGGGAGGGGGGGTGTGGGGGGGGGGGTGTTGGGGGGGGGGGTGTGGGGATGGGGGGGGTGTTGGGGGGGGGGTGTGGGAGATGGGGGGGTGTGGGAGAAGAGGGGGTGTGTGGGAGAAGGGGGGTGTGTGGGAATGGGGGTGTGTGGGAGATGGGGGTGTGTGTGGGAGATGGGGGGGTGTGTGGGAGATGGAGGGTGTGTGGGAGATGGGGGGGGGTGTGGGAGATGGGGGGGGTGTGTGGGAGATGGGGGGGTGTGTGGGAGATGGGGGGGGTGTGTGGGAGATGGGGGGGTGTGTGGGAGTGGGGGGGGTGTGGGAGAAGGGGGGGTGTGTGGGAGATGGGGGGGTGTGTGGGAGATGGGGGGGTGTGTGGGAGATGGGGGGGTTGTGGGAGATGGGGGGTGTGTGTGAGATGGGAGGTGGGTGTGTGGGAGATGGTGGGGGTGATGTGGGAGAAAGGGGGTGTGTGGGAAATTGGGGGGGGGGGTGGGAGATGAGCGGGTGTGGAGATGGGGGGGTGTGGGAGATGGGGGGGTGTGTGGAGATGGGGGTGTGGGGGGGGGTGTGGGAGATGGGGGTGTGTGTGGGAGATGGGGGTGTGTGTGGGAGATGGGGGGGTGTGGGAGATGGGGGTGTGTGGGAGATGGGGGGGTGTGTGGGAGATGGGGGTGGTGTGTGGGAGATGGGGGGGGTGTGGGAGAAGAGGGGGTGTGTGGGAGAAGAGGGGGTGTGTGGGAGATGGGGGGGGTGTGTGGGAGATGGGGGGTTGTGGGAGATGGGGGGGGTGTTGGAGATGGGGGGGGTGTGGGAGATGGGGGGGTGTGGGAGAAGAGGGGGTGTGTGGGAGAAGAGGGGGTGTGTGGGAGAAGAGGGGGTGTGTGGGAAATGGGGGGGTGTGTGGGAGATGGGGGTGTGTGTGGGAGATGGGGGGGGTGTGTGGGAGATGGGGGGGGTGTGTGGGAGATGGGGGGGGTGTGTGGGAGATGGGGGGGGTGTGGGAGATGGGGGGGTGTGTGGGAGAAGGGGGGGTGTGTGGGAGATGGGGGTGTGTGTGGGAGATGGGGGGGTGTGTGGGAGATGGGGGGGTGTGTGGGAGATGGGGGGGTGTGTGGGAGATGGGGGGGTGTGTGGGAGATGGGGGGCGGTGTGGGAGATGGGGGGGGTGTGGGAGATGGGGGGGGTGTGGGAGATAGGGGGGGTGTGGGAGATAGGGGGGGTGTGGGAGATAGGGGGGGTGTGGGAGATAGGGGGGGTGTGGTAGATAGGGGGGGTGTGGGAGATAGGGGGGGGGTGTGGGAGATGGGGGGGGTGTGGGAGATGGGGGGGGTGTGGGAGATGGGGGGGGTGTGGGAGATGGGGGGGGTGTGGGAGATAGGGGGGGTGTGGGAGATGGGGGGGTGTGGGAAATAGGGGGGGATGTGGGAGATAGGGGGGATGTGGGAGATAGGGGGGATGTGGGAAATAGGGGGGATGTGGGAGATGGGGGGGTGGGAGATGGGGGGGGGTGTGGGAGATGGGGGGGGTGTGGGAGATGGGGGGGTGTGGGAGATGGGGGGGTGTGGGAGATGGGGGTGAGTGTGGGAGATGGGGGTGAGTGTGGGAGATGGTGGGGTGTGGGAGATGGGGGTGAGTGTGGGAGATGGGGGTGAGTGTGGGAGATGGGGGTGAGTGTGGGAGATGGGGGTGAGTGTGGGAGATGGGGGGGGTGTGGGAGATGGGGGGGTGTGGGAGATGGGGGTGTGTGTGGGAGATGGGGGGGTGTGGGAGATGGGGGGGTGTGGGAGATGGGGGTGTGTGGGAGATGGGGGTGAGTGTGGGAGATGGGGGTGAGTGTGGGAGATGGGGGGGTGTGGGACATGGGGGGGTGTGGGAGATGGGGGGGTGTGGGAGATGGGGGGGTGTGGGAGATGGGGGTGAGTGTGGGAGATGGGGGGGTGTGGGAGATGGGGGGGGTGTGGGAGATGGGGGGGTGTGGGAGATGGGGGGGGGTGTGGGAGATGGGGGGTGTGGGAGATGGGGGGGGGTGTGGGAGATGGGGGTGAGTGTGGGAGATGGGGGGGTGTGGGAGATGGGGGGGGGTGTGGGAGATGGGGGGTGTGGGAGATGGGGGGGGTGTGGGAGATGGGGGGGGTGTGGGAGATGGGGGGGTGTGGGAGATGGGGGGGTGTGGGAGATGGGGGGGTGTGGGAGATGGGGGTGAGTGTGGGAGATGGGGGTGAGTGTGGGAGATGGGGGTGAGTGTGGGAGATGGGGGGGTGTGGGAGATGGGGGGGTGTGGGAGATGGGGGTGAGTGTGGGAGATGGGGGTGAGTGTGGGAGATGGGGGGGTGTGGGACATGGGGGGGTGTGGGAGATGGGGGGGTGTGGGAGATGGGGGGGTGTGGGAGATCGGGGTGAGTGTGGGAGATGGGGGGGTGTGTGGGAGATGGGGGGTGTGGGAGATGGGGGTGTGTGTGGGAGATGGGGGGGTGTGGGAGATGGGGGGGTGTGGGAGATGGGGGTGAGTGTGGGAGATGGGGGTGTGTGTGGGAGATGGGGGTGTGTGTGGGAGATGGGGGTGTGTGTGGGAGATGGGGGTGTGTGTGGGAGATGGGGGTGTGTGTGGGAGATGGGGGTTGTGTGGGAGATGGGCGTGTGTGGGAGATGAGGGTGTGTGTGGGAGATGAGGGTGTGTGTGGGAGATGAGGGTGTGTGTGGGAGATGGGGGTTGTGTGGGAGATGGGGGTGTGTGTGGGAGATGAGGGTGTGTGTGGGAGATGGGGGTTGTGTGGGAGATGGGGGTGTGTGTGGGAGATGGGGGCGTGTGTGGGAGATGAGGGTGTGTGTGGGAGATGAGGGTGTGTGTGGGAGATGAGGGTGTGTGTGGGAGATGGGGGTGTGTGTGGGAGATGGGGGTTGTGTGGGAGATGGGGGTGTGTGTGGGAGATGGGGGCGTGTGTGGGAGATGAGGGTGTGTGTGGGAGATGAGGGTGTGTGTGGGAGATGAGGGTGTGTGTGGGAGATGGGGGTGTGTGTGGGAGATGGGGGTGTGTGTGGGAGATGGGGGTGTGTGTGGGAGATGGGGGTGTGTGTGGGAGATGAGGGGGTGTATGTGGGAGATGGGGGGGTGTGGGAGATGGGGGGGTGTGGGAGATGGGGGTTGTGTGGGAGATGGGCGTGTGTGGGAGATGAGGGTGTGTGTGGGAGATGGGCGTGTGTGGGAGATGAGGGTGTGTGTGGGAGATGAGGGTGTGTGTGGGAGATGAGGGTGTGTGTGGGAGATGGGGGTGTGTGTGGGAGATGAGGGTGTGTGTGGGAGATGGGGGTGTGTGTGGGAGATGGGGGTGTGTGTGGGAGATGAGGGGGTGTATGTGGGAGATGGGGGTTGTGTGGGAGATGGGGGTGTGTGTGGGAGATGAGGGGGTGTATGTGGGAGATGGGGGGGTGTGGGAGATGGGGGTGTGTGTGGGAGATGGGGGTTGTGTGGGAGATGGCGGGAGATGGGGAATAGAAGATGGGGAGTGGGGGTCTGGGAGATGTGGGGGTGGGTGATAGGGAATGGGAGATGGGGAGATGGCGCTGTAGGAATTGTGGTTTGGGAGACGGAGTGTGGGACCTGGTGGTGTGGGGTGGGAGGTGAGGGGTGTGGGAGCTTGGAATGGTAGGGGGGGTTAGAAGACAGTGATGGGAGATGGGGGGGTGGGAGGTGGGGGCTGGAGTTGGGGAGTGGGAGACAGGGCTAGGCGAGGGGAGTGGGGAACGAGAAAGGGGAGTGTAGGGGTTTTGGGAGTGGGGGTGATGGGGAAAACCAGTCACAGAAGGGGCATTAACAGGGTTGGCTTCCCCCCTATCCCTTAGGCCCTGAGCAAGCAGGTTTCTCAGCTCTCTGTCCCTCCCTAGGTAATTGTTCATGTAAGATCCTGGGCCAGCCCTCACACAGGGTCTCGGCTGTGATGAGGTGAGTAGATGATGTGAAATCCAGTCACTGACACCCAGCCCACCCTCAGCTCTCCTGACAGGGTTAACTCTGAAACTGCTAAATGACTGCCCCCACTGAATTGTGTCTGGGAAGTGCTGGTCAGTTCAGAGGCTCTGCCGTGTGTGATCTCGATTGTTAACATCAGTGTAACTCTCCCGTATCAATCAGGAGATATAGCTGTCAAACACCAGCCTCATCCACATCATCATCTCATCCAAAACAACCCACTCACTCCCATTTCACTTACGACACATTGACAGCCCACTGGCCTTTTGCAGATGTTCCAAGGCTGGGGATGGGGGATGGTGTGGGAGGATGTAGAGATGGTTCAGTGTGATTTGGACTGGCTGAGTGAAGGGGAAAATGCAAGGCAGACGCAGTAGAACATGGGTAAATGTGAGGTGATCCACTTTGGAAGCACAAACAGGAGGAGGGTTATCATCGAAATGGCGATAGATTGGGAAATGGGGAGTTGTGCAGAGATCTGGGTGTCCTTGTACACCAGTCGCTGAAAGTAACCATGCAGGGGCAGCAGGCAATGAAGAAGGGAAATGGGATGTTGACCTTCATAGTGAGAAGATTGGTGTCCAGGAGCTGGGATGTCTTGTTGCAACTGTACAAGGCCTTGGAGAGACCACACCTGGAATACTGTGTGCAGTTTTGGTCTCCTTATCTGAAGAAGGATGTCCTAGCTAAGGAGGAATGGAACAAAGGTTTACAAGGCTGATTCCTGGGATGTCAGGACTAACATACAAAGACAGCATGGATTGGTTAGGACTACATTCACTGTAGTTTAAAAGAATGAGGAGAAATCTCATAGAAATCTATAAAATTCTAACAGGACAATAGGCAACACCAAAATTGGAGGTGTAGTGGACAGCGAAGAGGGTTACCTCAGATTACAACAGGATCTGGACCAGATGGGCCAATGGGCTGAGAAGTGGCAGATGGAGTTTAATTCAGATAAATGTGAGGTGCTGCATTTTGGGAAAGCAAATCTTAGCAGGACTTATACACTTAATGGTAAGGTCCCAGGGAGTGTTGCTGAACAAAGAGACCTTGGAGTGCAGGTTCATAGCTCCTTGAAAGTGGAGTTGCAGGTAGATAGGATAGTGAAGAAGGCGTTTGGTATGCTTTCCTTTATTGGTCAGTGTATTGAGTACAGGAGTTGGGAGGTCATGTTGCGGCTGTACAGGTCATTGGTTAGGCCACTGTTGGAATATTGCGTGCAATTCTGGTCTCCTTCCTATCGGAAAGATGTTGTGAAACTTGAAAGGGTTCAGAAAAGATTTACAAGGATGTTGCCAGGGTTGGAGGATCTGAGCTACAGGGAGAGGCTGAACAGGCTGGGGCTGTTTTCCCTGGAGCGTCGGAGGCTGAGGGGTGACCTTATAGAGGTTTACAAAATTATGAGGGGCATGGACAAGGTAAATAGGCAAAGTCTTTTCCCTGGGATCGGGGAGTCCAGAACTAGAGGGCATAGGTTTAGGGTGAGGGGGGAAAGATATAAAAGAGACCTAAGGGGCAACTTTTTCACGCAGAGGGTGGTATGTGTATGGAATGAGCTGCCAGAGGAAGTGGTGGAGGCTGGTACAATTGCAACATTTAAGAGGCAGTTGGATGGGTATATGAATAGGAAGGGTTTGGAGGGATATGAGCCGAGTGCTGGCAGGTGGGACTAGATTGGGTTGGGATATCTGGTCAGCATGGATGAGTTAGACCGAAGGGTCTGTTTCTGTGCTCTACATCTCTATGACTCTATGACTCTATGTCGAGACAGGGTAAACATGGGAAAGATATTCCTGATGACTGGGGAGTCCAGAACCAGAGGGTCACAGTCTAAGGATACAGGGTAGGTCATTTATGGGACTGAGATGGGGAAAAAATGTCTTCACCTGGAGAGTGTGGAGCCTGTGGGATTCTCGGCCACAGAAAGTGGTTGGGACCAAAACATTGAATATGTTCAATAAGTAGCAAGATATAGTTCTTAGGATAAAGGGATTAAAGAGTGTGGGGAAATGCAGGAACAGATTATTGGATGATCAGCCATGATCCTATTGAATGTGGAGCAGGCTGGACGGGGCTGAATGGCCTCGCCTGCTCCTACTTTCATGGTTGACCCACTAGGGGGCAGTTTAAGAACAACAAAAAAGAGGGGAGTGTAGGAAGTGAGGGAGGAAACTAAATCTAAAGGAGTTGGAGGAGGCGATAATGTATCCAGTCCCCATGGTGCCCAACATCTGGAAATGGGAATACACACTCTTACTGCCATGGAATAAATCATTCCCGTTCCTCAAGACGAAGCCAGTCTGGCCAGGATTTTATGTGAGCTGGTCTGAACAAGAAGGGGTGTTGGGAGTAAAGCCACCGGGGTGGGGAGAGGGGGGGTATTAGGAGAAGCAGGTGGCAGGTGTGGGCAGGGCTGCTCGAAATCCTGGGCCAAGAGTCGAGATCCTTGCTCTCCTTTCAGTGACACGTACCTCAGGCTGAGATTGATAGAGGGTGCGTTTTTGTTCATTCACTGAGCATTACCCATCCCGAGGTGCCCCTTGAGAAGGTGGGGGTGAGCTGCTTTCCTGACCCGCTGCAGTCCATGTGCTGTAGGGTGACCCACAATGCCCTGAGGGAGGGAATTCCAGGATTCTGACCCCGGGACACTGAAGGAACAGTGATATATTTCCAAGTCAGGATGGGGAGGGGCTTGGAGGGGAACTTGCAGGGGGTGGTGTTCCCATGTATCTGCTGATGTTGTCTTTCTAGGTAGGTGGTGGTCATGGTGATATTGATCGTGGGCTAATAATCTAGAGAGCATCCAAGGAGCAGGAGAATCAACGTTTCGGGCATAAGCCCTTCTTCAGGAAACGTCGATTCTCCTGTTCCTTGGATGCTGCCTGACCTGCTGCGCTTTTCCAGCAACACATTTTCAGCTCTGATCTCCAGCATCTGCAGCCCTCACTTTCTCTTAATAATCTGGAGACCCAGGCAATGTTTGGTGACTTCTGTTCAAATATTGTCACAAAAGGCATTTGAGCTCAGTAAGTATTGAGAATCAAAATGCTATTGATGATCATGTGACCATTGTCGATTGTTGTAAAAACCCATCTGGTTCACTAATGCCCTTTATGGAGGGAAATCTGCCGTGCTCATCTGGTCTTACTCCAAGCAGCGGAGAGTTTGTCTCCTAATACCCAATGATTCCCATTTTGCCAGGCTTCTTGATGCCACACTCAGTCAAATACAGCCTTGATGTCAAGGGCTGTCACTGTCCCCTCCCCTCCGGGATTCAGCTCTGCTCTCCAGGTTTGGAATGAATGTCTCTTCTGTCTGAAAATTGTTGGAGTCAGAGTGAGGCTAGGGTTAGGGGTTAGGAATTAGGGGTGAGGAGTTTGGGGTTGGGGTTAGAGTTAGGGGTTCGGGGTTAGGGTTTAGGATCAGAAATTAGGGTCAGGGGTTAGCACCAGGGGTTAGGTTTAGGTGTTAGGGTTTGGAGGTAGGATGTAGGGTTAGGGTTAGGGGTTAGGAGTTAGGGGCTACATTAGGGATTAGGGTTGGAGATTAGCCTTATGGGTTCAGCGTTAGGGGTCGGCGTTAGGGGTGAGTACTAGGGTGAGGATTGCGATTTTATGGTAAAGTGTGAGAGGGAGGGGTAAGTGCTCGGTAGAAATTTAGTTTGAGCATTTTGGTTTGAGAATGAATCATTAGGTTGGGGTTAGGACTCAGACTGGGGCTGGTTGCTTATTGTCACATTATGCTTAAGGTCAGGGTTAGGGATCAGGGTTAGGGGTCAGGGTTAGGGGTCAGGGTTAGTGACTGCGATTAGGGATTACCATTTGGAGTGAGGAGTTTTGAATTCATTCATGAGACGTGGTTGTCTTTGGTCAGGCCAGCATTTACTGTCCATCCCTAATTACCCAGGGGGCAGTTAAGAGGACCACACATTGCTGTGGGTCTGGAGTCACATATAGGCCAGACCAGGTAAGGGTGGCAACTTCCTTCACTAAAGGACATGAGTGACCCAGATGGGTTTTCCAACAATCAACAGTGATTTTGTGGTCATCATTAGGCTTTTAATTCTGGATTCTTATTAAACGCAAATTCCACCATCTCCTGTAGCAGGATTTGAACCCAGGAACACAGAACAGACCAACAATAATATGACAAGGTGTAATGACCCATGTTGGCATTAGGGTCAGCTCCTGCTGAGGTGTAACAGTTAGTTGTGGGAGTCAGTGCTCAGTGTGAGATTTAGCGTCAGGGTTCACAGTGAGATTTAGGGTCAAAGATTACTGAGAGATTTAGGGTCAGGGTTCACAGTGAGATTAAGGGTCAGAGTTCACAGCAAGACTTAGGGTCAGGGTTCACAGTGAGATTAGGGGTCAGGATTCATAGTGAGATTTAGGGTCAGAGATCACAGTGAGATTTAGGGTCAGGGTTCAGAGCGAGATTTAGGGTCAGAGGTCACTGAGAGTTAGGGTCAGGGCTCACAGTGAGTTTTAGGGTCAGAGGTCGCTGAGATTTATGGTCAGCGTTCACAGTGAGATTTAGGGTCAGGGTTCAGAGTGAGATTTAGGGTCAGTGCTCACAGTGAGATTAAGGGTCAGGGATCACAGTAATATTTGGGGTTGGAGTTCACAGTAAGATTTCGGGTCAGAGGGCACAGTAAGATTTAGGGTTGGGTCAGTGTCAGGATGAGGATGAGTCCTGGTGGGGTCAGTGAGCAGATCATTATGACGTAGTGTCCCGTCTCTGTGACTGCCAGTGCTATAAGTCAGTGCCAAGTTAGAACTCCGTTTTCCTGGAAAATTCATTCCATTCACAAACAGCATCAGGAACGCCTGGAAAAGCTCCAGACTGGGTTCACATTTGGCACAGGATTACCCGCTGCTGAGGGTGTGGATACTCTATGAGACTGGGTCAGAGCCCCTGCACGAACACTCACTCAGACACTGCAAGATCCTCTCTTCCCAGTGGTGATCCTCTCCACACCTCAGTGTCCCATCCCCTTCAGAGAAGGAGTAACCAGCGACACACTGATACACAGCCCGGCTCCCAACAGGATACACTGCTCTCAGATCCTGCATGAGGGGAAACGAGAATCATCCACTACCCAGCTCAGGGGCAGGAGGGAGGGGAGAACACATACATACACACACAGAGACACACACACACACAGACACACAGACACACACAGGGACACAGACACACACACACACACAGACACACACACACACACACACAGAGACACACACACACACACACAGAGACACACAGAGACACACAGAGACACACACACACTCACACACACACAGACACACACGCAGACACACACACACACAGACACACACACTCACACAGACACACACAGACACACACACACACAGAGACACACACACACAGAGACACACACACACAGACACACACACACACACACACACAGACACACACACACACACAGAGACACAGACACGCACACACTCACACAGACACGCACACTCACACAGACACACACAGACACACACACACACACAGAGACACACACAGACACGCACACACTCACACAGACACACACAGACACACACACACAGACACACACACACACAGACACACACACACTCACACAGACACACACAGACACACACAGACACAGAGACACACACAGACACACACATACAGACACACACACACACCGAGACACACACACACACACACTCACACAGACACACACAGACACACACAGAGACACACAGACACAGAGACACAGACACGCACACACTCACACAGACACGCACACACACACACACACACACACAGACACACACAGACACACACAGACACACACAGACACACACAGACACACACAGACAGACTCACACACAGACAGACACACACAGACAGACACACACAGACAGACACACACAGACACACACACAGAGGGATTCAGATCAAACCCTGGCAGCAATTTCCCAAAAACATGCAGCGAGGGTCACTCAGGGTGAGGGGGTCACTCAGGGTGAGGGGGGGTCACTCAGGGTGCGGGGAGTCACTCAGGGTGAGGGGGGTCACTCAGGGTGAGGGGGGTCACTCAATATGGGGGTCACTCACTCAGTGAGAGGGGGTCACTCATTGTGGGGGGGTCACTCACTGTGGGGGTCACTTACTTTGTGGGGGTCACTCAGTGTGACGGGGGTCACTCAGTGAGGGGGGTCACTCAGTGTGGGGGGGGCCACTCAGTGTGGGGGGGGCCACTCAGTGTGGGGGGGGGGCACTCAGTGTGGGGGGGGGGCACTCAGTGTGGGGGGGGGCACTCAGTGTGGGGGGGGGGCACTCAGTGTGGGGGGGGGCACTCAGTGTGGGGGGGGGCACTCAGTGTGGGGGGGGTCACTCAGTGTGGGGGGGGGGTCACTCAGTGTGGGGGGGGTCACTCAG
Source organism: Chiloscyllium plagiosum (assembly GCF_037043375.1). Classification (NCBI taxonomy): domain Eukaryota; kingdom Metazoa; phylum Chordata; class Chondrichthyes; order Orectolobiformes; family Hemiscylliidae; genus Chiloscyllium; species Chiloscyllium plagiosum. The sequence continues at coordinate 157,934,620 of NW_028270140.1, read as the reverse complement.
TGTGTGAGGGGGGTCACTCAGTGTCAGAGGGGGGTCACTCAGTGTCAGAGGGGGGGCACTCAGTGTGAGGGGGGCACTCAGTGAGGGGGGGCACTCAGTGAGGGGGGGCACTCAGTGTGAGGGGGTCAATGTGTCAGGGTCACTCAGCGTGTCAGGGTGACCCAGTGAGAGGGGGTCACACAGTGTGTGGGGGTCACTCAGTGTGAGGGGGGGTCAGTCAGTGTGTGGGAGGGTCAGTCAGTGTGGGGGGTCACAGTGTCAGGGTCACTCAGTGTGAGGGGATCACTCAATGTGTGGGGTTCACTCACTCAGTGTGAGGGGGGTCACTCACTCAGTGTGAGGGGGGATCACTCAGTGTGAGGGGGTCAATGTGTCAGAGTCACTCAGTGTGTCAGGGTGACTCAGTGAGAAGGGGTCACTCAGTGTGAGGGAGGTCAGTCAGTGTGTGGGGGGGTCAGTCAGCGTGTGGGGGGGTCAGTCAGTGTGTGGGGGGGTCAGTCAGTGTGTGGGGGGGGTCAGTCAGTGTGTGGGGGGGGTCAGTCAGTGTGGGGGTTCACTCAGTGTCAGGGTCACTCAGTGTGAGGGGGGTCACAGTGTCAGGGTCACTCAGTGTGAGGGGGGTCATTCAGTGTGAGGGGGGTCATTCAGTGAGGGGGTCACTCAGTGTCAGGGTCACTCACTCAATCTGAGGGGGTCACAGTGTCAGGGTGTCTCAGTGTGAGGGGGTCACTCAGTGTGAGTGGGTCACACAGTGTCAGGGGTAACAGTGTCAGGGGTAACAGTGTCAGGGGTAACAGTGTCAGGGGTCACTCAGTGTGTGGTGGTCACTCAGTGAGGACCATGCAATGTGAGGGGGTCACGCAGTGTGAGGGGTGTCACTCAGGGTGAGGGGGTCACTCAGTGTCAGGGTCACTAACTGTGTGGGGGTCACTTACTTTGTTTGGGTCACTCAGGGTGATGGGGGTCACTCAGGGTGTGAGGGGGGTCACTCAGGTTGAGGGGGGTCACTCAGGTTGGGGGGGGTCACTCAGGTTGGGGGGGGTCACTCAGGGTGAGGGGGGGTCATTCAGGGTGAGGGGGTCACTCAGTATGAGAGGGTCACTCAGTCAATCTGAGGGTGTCTCAGTGTGAGGGGGTCACACAGTGTGAGGGGGTCACACAGTGTGAGAGGGTCACACAGTGTCAGGGGTCACACAGTGTCAGGGGTCACTCAGTGTGTGGTGGTCACTCTGTGAGGGTCACGCAGTGTGAGGGGTGTCACTCAGGGTGAGGGGGTCACTCAGGGTGGGGGGGTCACTCAGGGTGGGGGGGTCACTCAGTGTGGGGGTCACTCAATGTGGGGGTCACTCAATGTGGGGGGGTCACTCACTGTGTGGGGGTCACTCACTGTATGGGGGTCACTCACTGTATGGGGGTCACTTACTTTGTGGGGGTTACTCGGTGTGAGGAAGTCACTCAGTGAGAGGGGGGGTCACCCAGTGAGAGGGGGCTCAGTCAGTGAGGGGGTGTCACTCAGTGTGTGGGGGGTCACTCAGTGTGTGGGGGGGTCACTCAGTGTGTGGGGGGGTCACTCACTCAGTGAGGGGGTCACTCAGTGTGAGGGGTCACTCAGTCTGAGGGGGTCACAGTGTCAGGGTGTCTCAGTGTGAGGGGGACACTCAATGTGAGAGGGTCACTCAGTGTGAGGGGGTCACTCAATGTGAGGGGGGTCACCCAGTGAGAGGGGGGTCACTCACTCAGTGAGGGGGGTCACTCACTCAGTGAGGGGGGTCAATGTGTCAGAGTCACTCTGTGTCAGGGTGACTCAGTGTGAGGGGGTCACTCAGTGTGAGGGGTCACTCAGTGTGAGGGGGGTCACTCAGTGTGAGGGGGTCACTCAGTGTGAGGGGGTCACTCAGTGTGAGGGGGTCACTCAGTGTGAGGGGTCACTCAGTATGAGAGGGTCACTCAGTATGAGAGGGTCACTCAGTGTGAGGGTGGGCACAGTGTCAGGGTGTCTCAGTGTGAGGGGGACACTCAATGTGAGAGGGTCACATAGTGTCAGGGGTCACATAGTGTCAGGGGTCACATAGTGTGTGGTGGTCACTCAGTGAGGATCATGCAGTGTGAGGGGGTCACACAGTGTCAGGGGTCACACAGTGTCAGGGGTCACTAACTGTGTGGGGGTCACTTACTTTGTTTGGGTCAGTGTGAGAGGGTCACACAGTGTCAGGGGTCACAGTGTCAGGGGTCACAGTGTCAGGGGTCACAGTGTCAGGGGTCACTCAGTGTGTGGTGGTCACTCAGTGTGTGGTGGTCACTCTGTGAGGACCATGCAGGGTGAGGGGGTCACTCAGTGTCAGGGTCACTAACTGTGTGGGGGCCACTTACTTTGTTTGGGTCACTCAGTGTGTGGGGGGGTCACTCAGTGTGTGGGGGGGGTCACTCAGTGTGAGGGGAACGGGATTATACGGGGGGACGGGATTATACGTGGGGCGGGATTATACGGGGGGCGGGATTATACGGGGGGGCGGGATTATACGGGGGGGAAGGGATTATACGGGGGACAGGATTATACGGGGACCGGGATTATACGGGGACCGGGATTATACGTGGAACGGGATTATACGGGGGGAAGGGATTATACGGGGGGGAAGGGATTATACGGGGGGAAGGGATTATACGGGGGGGGGGGAGGGATTATTCGGGGAACGGGATTATACGGGGAACGGGATTATACGGGGACGGAGATTATACGGGGACGGGGATTATACGGGGGACGGGATTATACGGGGGACGGGATTATACGGGGGACGGGATGATAAGGGGAGCGGGATGATACGGGGAGCGGGATGATACGGGGAGCGGGATTATAGGGGATCCGCATTATACGGGGGAATAGGATTATACGGGGGGACGGGATTATACGGGGGACGGGATTATACGGGGGACGGGGATTATACCGGGAGCGGGATTATACGGGGAACGGGATTATGGGGGATCCGCATTATACGGGGGAATAGGATTATACGGGGGGACGGGATTATACAGGAATGGGATTATACGGGGGACAGGGATTATACGGGAACGGGATTATACGGGGGACAGGGATTATACGGGAACGGGATTATACGGGAGGCGGGATTATACGGGAGGCGGGATTATACGGGGGACGGGATTATACGGGGGACAGGGATTATACGGGAACGGGATTATACGGGGGACAGGGATTATATGGGAACGGGATTATACGGGAGGCGGGATTATACAGGAGGCGGGATTATACGGGGGACGGGATTATACGGGGGACGGGATTATACGGGGAACCGCATTATACGGGGGAATAAGATTATACGGGGGACGGGATTATACGGGGGACGGGATTATACGGGGGACGGGATTATACGGGGGGGACGGTATTATACGGGGGGACGGGATTATACGGGGGAATAAGATTATACGGGGGGCGGGATTATACGGGGGGCGGGATTATGGGGGAACGGGACTATACGGGACCGGGATTATACGGGGGGCGGGATTATACGGGGGGCGGGATTATGGGGGAACGGGACTATACGGGACCGGGATTATACGGGGGGGCGGGATTATACGGGGGAACGGGATTATACGGGGGACGGGGATTATACGGGGAACGGGATTATACGGGGAACGGGATTATACGGGGAACGGGATTATACGGGGGGCAGGATTATACGGGGGGGCGGGATTATACGGGGGGGAATATGGGGGACTGGATTATAGGCGGGACTGGATTATACGGGGGACTGGATTATACGGGACCGGTATTATACGGGACCGGGATTATACGGGACCGGGATTATACGGTGGGGCGGGATTATACGGTGGGGCGGGATTATACGGGGACCGGGATTATACGGGACCGGGATTATACGGTGGGGCGGGATTATACGGGGGGCGGGATTATACGGGGGGGCGGGATTATACGGGGGGGCGGGATTATACGGGGGGGCGGGATTATACGGGGGGCGGGATTATACAGGGGACGGGATTATACAGGGGACGGGAATATACAGGGGACGGGAATATACAGGGGACGGGAATATACGGGGGACGGGAATATACGGGGGACGGGATTATACGGGGGGCAGGATTATACGGGGGGCAGGATTATACGGGGAACGGGATCATGGGGGAACGTGATTATACGGGGGACGGGGATTATACGGGGAGGCGGGATTATACGGGGAGGCGGGATTATACGGGGAGGCGGGATTATACGGGGAGGCGGGATTATACGGGGGAAGGGATTATACGGGGGAAGGGATTATACGGGGGAAGGGATTATACGGGGAGGCGGGATTATACGGGGGACGGGATTATACGGGGGACGGGATTATACGGGGGACGGGATTATACGGGGGAAGGGATTATACGGGGAGGCGGGATTATACGGGCGACAGGGATTATACGGGGGACAGGGATTATACGGGGGACAGGGATTATACGGGGGACAGGGATTATACGGGGAACGGGATTATACGGGGGACGGGATTATACGGGGGACGGGATTATACGGGGGACGGGGATTATACGGGGGACGGGGATTATACGGGAACGGGATTATACGGGGGACGGGATTATACGGGGGACGGGTGGGTGTGAGTGGGTGTGAGTGGGTGTGTGAGTGTGAGTGGGTGTGTGAGTGGCTGTGAGAGTGTGAGTGGGTGTGAGAGTGGGTGTGAGTGGGTGCGAGAGTGTGAGTGTTTGTGAGTGGGTGTGAGTGGGTGTGAGTGGGTGCGAGAGTGTGAGTGTTTGTGAGTGGGTGTGAGTGGGTGCGAGAGTGTGAGTGTTTGTGAGTGGGTGTGAGTGGGTGCGAGAGTGTGAGTGTTTGTGAGTGGGTGTGAGTGGGTGCGAGAGTGTGAGTGTTTGTGAGTGGGTGTGAGTGGATGCGAGAGTGTGAGTGGGTGCGAGAGTGTGAGTGGGTGCGAGAGTGAGAGTGGGTGTGAGTGGGTGCAAGAGTGTGAGTGTTTGTGAGTGGGTGTGAGTGGGTGCGAGAGTGTGAGTGGGTGTGAGTGGGTGCGAGAGTGTGAGTGGGTGTGAGAGTGTGAGTGGGTGTGAGAGTGTGAGTGTGAGAGTGAGAGTGGGCGTGAGAGTGAGAGTGAGTGGGTGTGAGAGGGTGTGAGTGAGTGTGAGAGTGAGTGGGTGTGAGTGGTGTGAGAGGGTGAGAGTGTCTGTGAGTGGGTGTGAGTGGGTGTGAGAGTGTGAGTGTGAGTGTGAGTGTGAGTGTGAGTGGGTGTGAGTGGCTGTGAGAGTGAGAGTGTGAGTGGGTGTGAGAGTGTGAGTGGGTGTGAGAGTGTGGGAGTGGGTGTGAGAGTGTGAGTGGGTGTGTAAGTGGCTGTGAGAGTGTGTGAGTGGGTGAGAGTGTGTGAGTGTGTGTGAGTGTGTGTGAGTGTGTGTGGGTGTGTGTGGGTGTGTGTGGGTGTGAGTGGGTGTGAGAGTGTGAGTGTTTGTGAGTGGGTGTGAGTGGGTGCGAGAGTGTGAGTGTTTGTGAGTGGGTGTGAGTGGATGCGAGAGTGTGAGTGGGTGCGAGAGTGTGAGTGGGTGTGAGTGGGTGCGAGAGTGTGAGTGTTTGTGAGTGGGTGTGAGTGGGTGCGAGAGTGTGAGTGGGTGTGAGTGGGTGTGAGAGTGTGAGTGGGTGTGAGAGTGTGAGTGGGTGTGAGAGTGTGAGTGTGAGAGTGAGAGTGGGCGTGAGAGTGAGAGTGAGTGGGTGTGAGAGGGTGTGAGTGAGTGTGAGAGTGAGTGGGTGTGAGTGGTGTGAGAGGGTGAGAGTGTCTGTGAGTGGGTGTGAGTGGGTGTGAGAGTGTGAGTGTGAGTGTGAGTGTGAGTGGGTGTGAGTGGCTGTGAGAGTGAGAGTGTGAGTGGGTGTGAGAGTGTGGGAGTGGGTGTGAGAGTGTGAGTGGGTGTGTAAGTGGCTGTGAGAGTGTGTGAGTGGGTGAGTGTGTGTGAGTGTGTGTGAGTGTGTGTGGGTGTGTGTGGGTGTGTGTGGGTGTGTGTGGGTGTGTGTGGGTGTGAGTGGGTGTGAGTGGGTGTGAGTGGGTGTGAAAGTGTGAGTGGGTGTGAGTGGGTGTGAGAGTGTGAGTGGGTGTGAGAGTGTGAGTGTGAGTGTGAGTGTGAGTGTGTGAGTGTGAGTGTGGGCGTGAGTGTGGGCGTGAGTGTGGGCGTGAGAGTGAGTGGGTGTGAGAGGGTGTGAGAGGGTGTGAGTGAGTGTGAGAGTGTGAGTGGGTGTGAGTGGGTGTGAGTGGGTGTGAGAGGGTGTGAGAGGGTGTGAGTGAGTGTGAGAGTGTGAGTGGGTGTGAGAGTGAGAGTGAGAGTGAGAGTGAGAGTGAGTGGGTGTGAGTGGCTGTGAGAGTAAGAGTGTGAGTGGGTGTGAGAGTGTGAGTGGGTGTGTAAGTGTGGGAGTGGGTGTGAGAGTGTGAGTGGGTGTGTAAGTGGCTGTGAGAGTGTGAGTGGGTGCGATGCGTGTGAGTGGGTGTGAGTGTGAGTGTGAGTGTGAGTGTGAGTGTGAGTGTGAGTGTGAGTGTGTGAGTGTGAGTGTGTGTGAGTGTGAGTGTGAGTGTGTGAGTGTGAGTGGGTGTGAGTGTGAGTGGGTGTGAGTGTGAGTGTGAGTGTGAGTGTGTGTGGGTGTGAGTGGGTGTGGGTGTGAGTGTGAGTGTGAGTGTGAGTGTGAGTGTGAGTGGGTGTGGGTGTGGGTGTGGGTGTGGGTGTGTGTGGGTGGGTGTGGGTGGGTGTGGGTGTGAGAGTGTGAGTGGGTGTGTGAGTGGGTGTGTGAGTGGGTGTGTGAGTGGGTGTGTGAGTGGGTGCGAGAGTGTGAGTGAGTGTGAGAGTGTGAGTGGGTGTGAGTGGGTGTGGGTGTGAGTGGATGCGAGAGTGTGAGTGAGTGTGAGAGTGTGAGAGTGTGAGTGGGTGTGAGTGGGTGTGAGTGGGTGCGAGAGTGTGAGTGGGTGTGAGAGTGAGTGGGTGTGGGTGTGAGTGTGAGTGTGAGTGTGAGTGGGTGTGAGAGTGAGAGTGGGTGTGAGTGGGAGTGTGAGTGGGTGTGAGTGGGAGTGTGAGTGGGTGTGAGTGGGAGTTAGTGGGAGTGAGTGGGAGTGAGTGGGAGTGAGTGGGTGTGAGTGGGTGTGAGTGGGTGCGAGAGTGTGAGTGGGTGTGAGTGGGTGTGAGTGGGTGCGAGAGTGTGAGTGTTTGTGAGTGGGTGTGAGTGGGTGTGAGTGGGTGCGAGAGTGTGAGTGGGTGTGAGTGGGTGCGAGAGTGTGAGTGGGTGTGAGAGTGTGAGTGGGTGTGAGAGTGTGAGTGGGTGTGAGAGTGTGAGAGTGTGAGTGTGAGAGTGAGAGTGGGCGTGAGAGTGAGAGGGTGTGAGTGAGTGTGAGAGTGAGTGGGTGTGAGTGGGTGTGAGAGTGTGAGAGTGTTTGTGAGTGGGTGTGAGTGGGTGTGAGTGGGTGTGAGAGTGTGAGTGTGAGTGGGTGTGAGTGATTGTGAGAGTGAGAGTGTGAGTGGGTGTGAGAGTGTGGGAGTGGGTGTGAGAGTGTGAGTGGGTGTGTAAGTGGCTATGAGAGTGTGTGAGTGGGTGCGATGGGTGAGAGTGTGTGAGTGTGAGTGGGTGTGAGTGGGTGTGAGTGGGTGTGAGTGGGTGTGAGTGGGTGTGAGAGTGGGTGTAAGAGTGTGAGTGGGTGTGAGAGTGTGAGTGGGTGTGAGAGTGTGTGAGTGGGTGGGTGTGAGAGGGTGTGAGTGAGTGTGAGAGTGTGAGTGGGTGTGAGTGGGTGAGTGGGTGTGAGAGGGTGTGAGAGGGTGTGAGAGTGTGAGTGGGTGTGAGAGTGAGAGTGAGTGGGTGTGAGTGGCTGTGAGAGTAAGAGTGTGAGTGGCTGTGAGAGTAAGAGTGTGAGTGGGTGTGAGAGTGTGAGTGGGTGTGTAAGTGTGGGAGTGGGTGTGAGAGTGTGAGTGGGTGTGTAAGTGGCTGTGAGAGTGTGAGTGGGTGCGATGCGTGTGAGTGGGTGTGAGTGTGTGTGAGTGTGAGTGGGTGTGTGTGAGTGTGAGTGTGAGTGGGTGTGAGTGTGAGTGTGAGTGGGTGTGGGTGTGGGTGTGGGTGTGGGTGTGAGAGTGTGAGTGTGAGTGGGTGTGAGTGGGTGTGAGTGGGTGAGAGTGGGTGAGAGTGGGTGAGAGTGGGTGTGGGTGGGTGTGGGTGGGTGTGGGTGTGAGAGGGTGTGTGAGTGGGTGTGTGAGTGGGTGTGTGAGTGGGTGTGAGTGGGTGCGAGAGTGTGAGTGAGTGTGAGAGTGTGAGTGGGTGTGAGTGGGTGTGGGTGTGAGTGGGTGTGGGTGTGGGTGTGAGTGGATGCGAGAGTGTGAGTGAGTGTGAGAGTGTGAGAGTGTGAGTGGGTGTGAATGGGTGTGAGTGTGAGTGAGAGTGGGTGTGAGAGTGTGAGTGGGTGTGAGAGTGAGTGGGTGTGGGTGTGAGTGTGAGTGGGTGTGAGAGTGAGAGTGGGTGTGAGTGGGAGTGAGTGGGAGTGAGTGGGAGTGAGTGGGTGCGAGAGTGTGAGTGGATGTGAGTGGGTGCGAGAGTGTGAGTGTTTGTGAGTGGGTGTGAGTGGGTGTGAGAGTGTGAGTGGGTGTGTGAGTGTGAGTGTGTGAGTGTGAGTGTGAGAGTGTGAGAGTGTGAGTGTGAGAGTGTGAGTGTGAGTGAGTGTGAGTGGGTGTGAGTGTGAGTGTGAGTGGGTGTGAGTGGGTGTGAGTGAGTGTGAGTGGGAGTGTGAGTGGGAGTGAGTGGGTGAGAGTGGGTGAGAGTGGGTGAGAGTGGGTGTGAGAGTGTGAGTGGGTGTGAGAGTGTGAGTGGGTGTGAGAGTGAGAGTGAGAGTGAGAGTGAGTGGGTGTGAGTGGCTGTGAGAGTAAGAGTGTGAGTGGGTGTGAGAGTGTGAGTGGGTGTGTAAGTGTGGGAGTGGGTGTGTGAGTGTGAGTGGGTGTGTGTGAGTGTGAGTGGGTGTGAGTGTGAGTGGGTGTGAGTGTGAGTGGGTGTGAGTGTGAGTGTGAGTGTGAGTGTGAGTGTGAGTGGGTGTGGGTGTGGGTGTGGGTGTGGGTGTGAGAGTGTGAGTGGGAGTGGGTGTGAGTGGGTGTGAGTGGGTGAGAGTGGGTGTGGGTGTGAGAGTGGGTGTGGGTGTGAGTGGGTGTGGGTGGGTGTGGGTGGGTGTGGGTGGGTGTGGGTGGGTGTGGGTGCGAGAGTGTGAGTGGGTGTGTGAGTGGGTGTGTGAGTGGGTGTGTGAGTGGTTGTGTGAGTGGGTGTGTGAGTGGGTGTGTGAGTGGGTGTGAGTGGGTGTGAGTGGGTGCGAGAGTGTGAGTGAGTGTGAGAGTGTGAGTGGGTGTGAGTGGGTGTGGGTGTGAGTGGATGCGAGAGTGTGAGTGAGTGTGAGAGTGTGAGTGGGTGTGAGTGGGTGTGAGTGGGTGCGAGAGTGTGAGTGGGTGTGAGAGTGTGAGTGGGTGTGGGTGTGAGAGTGGGTGTGGGTGTGAGAGTGGGTGTGAGTGGGTGTGAGTGGGTGTGAGTGGGTGTGAGTGCGTGTGAGAGCGTGTGAGTGCGTGTGAGAGCGTGTGAGTGGGTGTGAGTGGGTGTGAGTGGGTGTGAGTGGGTGTGAGAGCGTGTGAGAGTGTGTGAGAGCGTGTGAGAGCGTGTGAGTGGGTGTGAGTGCGTGTGAGAGCGTGTGAGAGCGTGTGAGAGCGTGTGAGAGCGTGTGAGAGCGTGTGAGTGGGTGTGAGAGCGTGTGAGAGGGTGTGAGTGGGTGTGAGTGGGTGTGAGAGCGTGTGAGAGCGTGTGAGAGCGTGTGAGTGGGTGTGAGAGCGTGTGAGTGGGTGTGAGAGCGTGTGAGTGGGTGTGAGTGGGTGTGAGTGGGTGAGTGGGTGTGAGTGGGTGTGAGAGCGTGTGAGAGCGTGTGAGTGCATGTGAGTGGGTGTGAGTGTGAGTGGGTGTGGGTGTGGGTGTGAGAGTGTGAGTGTGAGTGTGAGTGGGTGTGAGTGTGAGTGGGTGTGTGTGAGTGTGAGTGTGAGTGGGTGTGGGTGTGGATGTGAGAATGTGAGTGTGAGTGTGAGTGGGTGTGAGTGGGTGAGAGTGGGTGAGAGTGGGTGAGAGTGGGTGTGAGTGGGTGTGAGTGGGTGTGAGTGGGTGTGAGTGGGTGAGAGTGGGTGAGAGTGGGTGAGAGTGGGTGTGGGTGTGAGAGTGGGTGTGGGTGTGAGTGGGTGTGGGTGGGTGTGGGTGTGAGAGTGTGAGTGGGTGTGTGAGTGGGTGTGTGAGTGGGTGTGTGAGTGGGTGTTTGTGGGTGTGAGAGTGTGAGTGGGTGTGAGTGGGTGTGGGTGTGAGTGGGTGCGAGAGTGTGAGTGAGTGTGAGAGTGTGAGAGTATGAGTGGGTGTGAGTGGGTATGAGTGGGTGCGAGAGTGTGAGTGGGTGTGAGAGTGAGTGGGTGAGGGTGTGAGTGTGAGTGAGAGTGGGTGTGAGAGTGTGAGTGGGTGTGAGAGTGAGTGTGAGTGGGTGTGAGAGTGAGTGGGTGTGGGTGTGGGTGTGAGTGTGAGTGGGTGGGAGAGTGAGAGTGGATGTGAGTGGGAGTGTGAGTGGGTGTGAGTGGGTGTGAGTGGGAGTGAGTGGGTGTGAGTGGGTGTGAGTGGGTGTGAGAGTGTGAGTGGGTGTGAGTGGGTGTGAGTGGGTGTGAGTGGGTGCGAGAGTGTGAGTGGGTGTGAGAGTGAGAGTGTGAGTGGGTGTGAGAGTGTGAGTGGGTGTGAGAGTGTGGGAGTGGGTGTGAGAGTGTGAGTGGGTGTGTAAGTGGCTGTGAGAGTGTGTGAGTGGGTGAGAGTGTGTGAGTGTGTGTGAGTGTGTGTGAGTGTGTGTGGGTGTGTGTGGGTGTGTGTGGGTGTGAGTGGGTGTGAGAGTGTGAGTGTTTGTGAGTGGGTGTGAGTGGGTGCGAGAGTGTGAGTGTTTGTGAGTGGGTGTGAGTGGATGCGAGAGTGTGAGTGGGTGCGAGAGTGTGAGTGGGTGTGAGTGGGTGCGAGAGTGTGAGTGTTTGTGAGTGGGTGTGAGTGGGTGCGAGAGTGTGAGTGGGTGTGAGTGGGTGTGAGAGTGTGAGTGGGTGTGAGAGTGTGAGTGGGTGTGAGAGTGTGAGTGTGAGAGTGAGAGTGGGCGTGAGAGTGAGAGTGAGTGGGTGTGAGAGGGTGTGAGTGAGTGTGAGAGTGAGTGGGTGTGAGTGGTGTGAGAGGGTGAGAGTGTCTGTGAGTGGGTGTGAGTGGGTGTGAGAGTGTGAGTGTGAGTGTGAGTGTGAGTGGGTGTGAGTGGCTGTGAGAGTGAGAGTGTGAGTGGGTGTGAGAGTGTGGGAGTGGGTGTGAGAGTGTGAGTGGGTGTGTAAGTGGCTGTGAGAGTGTGTGAGTGGGTGAGTGTGTGTGAGTGTGTGTGGGTGTGTGTGGGTGTGTGTGGGTGTGTGTGGGTGTGTGTGGGTGTGAGTGGGTGTGAGTGGGTGTGAGTGGGTGTGAAAGTGTGAGTGGGTGTGAGTGGGTGTGAGAGTGTGAGTGGGTGTGAGAGTGTGAGTGTGAGTGTGAGTGTGAGTGTGTGAGTGTGAGTGTGGGCGTGAGTGTGGGCGTGAGTGTGGGCGTGAGAGTGAGTGGGTGTGAGAGGGTGTGAGAGGGTGTGAGTGAGTGTGAGAGTGTGAGTGGGTGTGAGTGGGTGTGAGTGGGTGTGAGAGGGTGTGAGAGGGTGTGAGTGAGTGTGAGAGTGTGAGTGGGTGTGAGAGTGAGAGTGAGAGTGAGAGTGAGAGTGAGTGGGTGTGAGTGGCTGTGAGAGTAAGAGTGTGAGTGGGTGTGAGAGTGTGAGTGGGTGTGTAAGTGTGGGAGTGGGTGTGAGAGTGTGAGTGGGTGTGTAAGTGGCTGTGAGAGTGTGAGTGGGTGCGATGCGTGTGAGTGGGTGTGAGTGTGAGTGTGAGTGTGAGTGTGAGTGTGAGTGTGAGAGTGTGAGTGTGAGTGTGTGTGAGTGTGAGTGTGAGTGTGTGAGTGTGAGTGGGTGTGAGTGTGAGTGGGTGTGAGTGTGAGTGTGAGTGTGTGTGGGTGTGAGTGGGTGTGGGTGTGAGTGTGAGTGTGAGTGTGAGTGTGAGTGTGAGTGGGTGTGGGTGTGGGTGTGGGTGTGGGTGTGTGTGGGTGGGTGTGGGTGGGTGTGGGTGTGAGAGTGTGAGTGGGTGTGTGAGTGGGTGTGTGAGTGGGTGTGTGAGTGGGTGCGAGAGTGTGAGTGAGTGTGAGAGTGTGAGTGGGTGTGAGTGGGTGTGGGTGTGAGTGGATGCGAGAGTGTGAGTGAGTGTGAGAGTGTGAGAGTGTGAGTGGGTGTGAGTGGGTGTGAGTGGGTGCGAGAGTGTGAGTGGGTGTGAGAGTGAGTGGGTGTGGGTGTGAGTGTGAGTGTGAGTGTGAGTGGGTGTGAGAGTGAGAGTGGGTGTGAGTGGGAGTGTGAGTGGGTGTGAGTGGGAGTGTGAGTGGGTGTGAGTGGGAGTTAGTGGGAGTGAGTGGGAGTGAGTGGGAGTGAGTGGGTGTGAGTGGGTGTGAGTGGGTGCGAGAGTGTGAGTGGGTGTGAGTGGGTGTGAGTGGGTGCGAGAGTGTGAGTGTTTGTGAGTGGGTGTGAGTGGGTGTGAGTGGGTGCGAGAGTGTGAGTGGGTGTGAGTGGGTGCGAGAGTGTGAGTGGGTGTGAGAGTGTGAGTGGGTGTGAGAGTGTGAGTGGGTGTGAGAGTGTGAGAGTGTGAGTGTGAGAGTGAGAGTGGGCGTGAGAGTGAGAGGGTGTGAGTGAGTGTGAGAGTGAGTGGGTGTGAGTGGGTGTGAGAGTGTGAGAGTGTTTGTGAGTGGGTGTGAGTGGGTGTGAGTGGGTGTGAGAGTGTGAGTGTGAGTGGGTGTGAGTGATTGTGAGAGTGAGAGTGTGAGTGGGTGTGAGAGTGTGGGAGTGGGTGTGAGAGTGTGAGTGGGTGTGTAAGTGGCTATGAGAGTGTGTGAGTGGGTGCGATGGGTGAGAGTGTGTGAGTGTGAGTGGGTGTGAGTGGGTGTGAGTGGGTGTGAGTGGGTGTGAGTGGGTGTGAGAGTGGGTGTAAGAGTGTGAGTGGGTGTGAGAGTGTGAGTGGGTGTGAGAGTGTGTGAGTGGGTGGGTGTGAGAGGGTGTGAGTGAGTGTGAGAGTGTGAGTGGGTGTGAGTGGGTGAGTGGGTGTGAGAGGGTGTGAGAGGGTGTGAGAGTGTGAGTGGGTGTGAGAGTGAGAGTGAGTGGGTGTGAGTGGCTGTGAGAGTAAGAGTGTGAGTGGCTGTGAGAGTAAGAGTGTGAGTGGGTGTGAGAGTGTGAGTGGGTGTGTAAGTGTGGGAGTGGGTGTGAGAGTGTGAGTGGGTGTGTAAGTGGCTGTGAGAGTGTGAGTGGGTGCGATGCGTGTGAGTGGGTGTGAGTGTGTGTGAGTGTGAGTGGGTGTGTGTGAGTGTGAGTGTGAGTGGGTGTGAGTGTGAGTGTGAGTGGGTGTGGGTGTGGGTGTGGGTGTGGGTGTGAGAGTGTGAGTGTGAGTGGGTGTGAGTGGGTGTGAGTGGGTGAGAGTGGGTGAGAGTGGGTGAGAGTGGGTGTGGGTGGGTGTGGGTGGGTGTGGGTGTGAGAGGGTGTGTGAGTGGGTGTGTGAGTGGGTGTGTGAGTGGGTGTGAGTGGGTGCGAGAGTGTGAGTGAGTGTGAGAGTGTGAGTGGGTGTGAGTGGGTGTGGGTGTGAGTGGGTGTGGGTGTGGGTGTGAGTGGATGCGAGAGTGTGAGTGAGTGTGAGAGTGTGAGAGTGTGAGTGGGTGTGAATGGGTGTGAGTGTGAGTGAGAGTGGGTGTGAGAGTGTGAGTGGGTGTGAGAGTGAGTGGGTGTGGGTGTGAGTGTGAGTGGGTGTGAGAGTGAGAGTGGGTGTGAGTGGGAGTGAGTGGGAGTGAGTGGGAGTGAGTGGGTGCGAGAGTGTGAGTGGATGTGAGTGGGTGCGAGAGTGTGAGTGTTTGTGAGTGGGTGTGAGTGGGTGTGAGAGTGTGAGTGGGTGTGTGAGTGTGAGTGTGTGAGTGTGAGTGTGAGAGTGTGAGAGTGTGAGTGTGAGAGTGTGAGTGTGAGTGAGTGTGAGTGGGTGTGAGTGTGAGTGTGAGTGGGTGTGAGTGGGTGTGAGTGAGTGTGAGTGGGAGTGTGAGTGGGAGTGAGTGGGTGAGAGTGGGTGAGAGTGGGTGAGAGTGGGTGTGAGAGTGTGAGTGGGTGTGAGAGTGTGAGTGGGTGTGAGAGTGAGAGTGAGAGTGAGAGTGAGTGGGTGTGAGTGGCTGTGAGAGTAAGAGTGTGAGTGGGTGTGAGAGTGTGAGTGGGTGTGTAAGTGTGGGAGTGGGTGTGTGAGTGTGAGTGGGTGTGTGTGAGTGTGAGTGGGTGTGAGTGTGAGTGGGTGTGAGTGTGAGTGGGTGTGAGTGTGAGTGTGAGTGTGAGTGTGAGTGTGAGTGGGTGTGGGTGTGGGTGTGGGTGTGGGTGTGAGAGTGTGAGTGGGAGTGGGTGTGAGTGGGTGTGAGTGGGTGAGAGTGGGTGTGGGTGTGAGAGTGGGTGTGGGTGTGAGTGGGTGTGGGTGGGTGTGGGTGGGTGTGGGTGGGTGTGGGTGGGTGTGGGTGCGAGAGTGTGAGTGGGTGTGTGAGTGGGTGTGTGAGTGGGTGTGTGAGTGGTTGTGTGAGTGGGTGTGTGAGTGGGTGTGTGAGTGGGTGTGAGTGGGTGTGAGTGGGTGCGAGAGTGTGAGTGAGTGTGAGAGTGTGAGTGGGTGTGAGTGGGTGTGGGTGTGAGTGGATGCGAGAGTGTGAGTGAGTGTGAGAGTGTGAGTGGGTGTGAGTGGGTGTGAGTGGGTGCGAGAGTGTGAGTGGGTGTGAGAGTGTGAGTGGGTGTGGGTGTGAGAGTGGGTGTGGGTGTGAGAGTGGGTGTGAGTGGGTGTGAGTGGGTGTGAGTGGGTGTGAGTGCGTGTGAGAGCGTGTGAGTGCGTGTGAGAGCGTGTGAGTGGGTGTGAGTGGGTGTGAGTGGGTGTGAGTGGGTGTGAGAGCGTGTGAGAGTGTGTGAGAGCGTGTGAGAGCGTGTGAGTGGGTGTGAGTGCGTGTGAGAGCGTGTGAGAGCGTGTGAGAGCGTGTGAGAGCGTGTGAGAGCGTGTGAGTGGGTGTGAGAGCGTGTGAGAGGGTGTGAGTGGGTGTGAGTGGGTGTGAGAGCGTGTGAGAGCGTGTGAGAGCGTGTGAGTGGGTGTGAGAGCGTGTGAGTGGGTGTGAGAGCGTGTGAGTGGGTGTGAGTGGGTGTGAGTGGGTGTGAGTGGGTGAGTGGGTGTGAGTGGGTGTGAGAGCGTGTGAGAGCGTGTGAGTGCATGTGAGTGGGTGTGAGTGTGAGTGGGTGTGGGTGTGGGTGTGAGAGTGTGAGTGTGAGTGTGAGTGGGTGTGAGTGTGAGTGGGTGTGTGTGAGTGTGAGTGTGAGTGGGTGTGTGTGAGTGTGAGTGTGAGTGGGTGTGGGTGTGGATGTGAGAATGTGAGTGTGAGTGTGAGTGGGTGTGAGTGGGTGAGAGTGGGTGAGAGTGGGTGAGAGTGGGTGTGAGTGGGTGTGAGTGGGTGTGAGTGGGTGTGAGTGGGTGAGAGTGGGTGAGAGTGGGTGAGAGTGGGTGAGAGTGGGTGAGAGTGGGTGTGGGTGTGAGTGGGTGTGGGTGGGTGTGGGTGTGAGAGTGTGAGTGGGTGTGTGAGTGGGTGTGTGAGTGGGTGTGTGAGTGGGTGTTTGTGGGTGTGAGAGTGTGAGTGGGTGTGAGTGGGTGTGGGTGTGAGTGGGTGCGAGAGTGTGAGTGAGTGTGAGAGTGTGAGAGTATGAGTGGGTGTGAGTGGGTATGAGTGGGTGCGAGAGTGTGAGTGGGTGTGAGAGTGAGTGGGTGAGGGTGTGAGTGTGAGTGAGAGTGGGTGTGAGAGTGTGAGTGGGTGTGAGAGTGAGTGTGAGTGGGTGTGAGAGTGAGTGGGTGTGGGTGTGGGTGTGAGTGTGAGTGGGTGGGAGAGTGAGAGTGGATGTGAGTGGGAGTGTGAGTGGGTGTGAGTGGGTGTGAGTGGGAGTGAGTGGGTGTGAGTGGGTGTGAGTGGGTGTGAGTGGGTGTGAGTGGGTGCGAGAGTGTGAGTGGGTGTGAGTGGGTGTGAGTGGGTGTGAGTGGGTGCGAGAGTGTGAGTGGGTGTGAGTGGGTGCGAGAGTGTGAGTGTTTGTGAGTGGGTGTGAGTGGGTGTGAGTGGGTGTGAGTGGGTGTGAGAGTGTGAGTGGGTGTGAGAGTGTGTGAGTGTGAGTGGGTGTGGGTGTGAGAGTGTGAGTGTGAGTGTGAGTGTGAGTGGGTGTGAGTGTGAGTGGGTGTGAGTGGGTGTGAGTGGGTGTGAGTGGGTGTGAGGGTGAGTGTGAGTGTGAGTGTGAGTGAGTGTGAGTGGGTGTGAGTGTGAGTGGGTGTGAGTGGGTGTGAGTGGGTGTGAGTGGGTGTGAGGGTGAGTGTGAGTGGGTGAGAGTGGGTGAGAGTGTGAGTGGGTGTGAGAGTGTGAGTGGGTGTGAGAGTGTGAGTGGGTGTGAGAGTGAGTGTGAGTGGGTGTGTGTGGCTGTGAGAGTGAGAGTGTGAGTGGGTGTGAGAGTGTGAGTGGGTGTGAGTGGCTGTGAGAGTGAGAGTGTGAGTGGGTGTGAGAGTGTGAGTGGGTGTGAGTGGCTGTGAGAGTAAGAGTGTGAGTGGGTGTGAGAGTGTGAGAGGGTGTGTAAGTGTGGGAGTGGGTGTGAGAGTGTGAGTGGGTGTGTAAGTGGGTGCGATGCGTGTGAGTGGGTGTGAGTGTGAGTGTGAGTGTGTGAGTGTGAGTGTGAGAGTGTGAGTGTGAGTGTGAGTGTGTGTGGGTGTGGGTGTGGGTGTGAGAGTGTGAGTGTGAGTGTGAGAGTGTGAGTGTGAGTGTGAGTGTGAGTGGGTGTGTGTGAGTGTGAGTGTGAGTGTGAGTGTGAGTGGGTGTGAGAGTGTGAGAGTGGGTGTGAGTGGGTGAGAGTGGGTGCGAGAGTGTGAGTGAGTGTGAGAGTGTGCATGGGTGTGAGTGGGTGTGGGTGTGAGTGGGTGCGAGAGTGTGAGTGAGTGTGAGAGTGTGAGTGGGTGTGAGTGGGTGTGAGTGGGTGTGAGTGGGTGTGAGTGGGTGCGAGAGTGTGAGTGGGTGTGAGAGTGAGTGGGTGTGGGTGTGAGAGTGTGAGTGGGTGTGTGAGTGGGTGTGTGGGTGGTTGTGTGAGTGGGTGTGTGAGTGGGTGTGTGAGTGGTTGTGAGTGGGTGCGAGAGTGTGAGTGAGTGTGAGAGTGTGAGTGGGTGTGAGTGGGTGTGGGTGTGAGTGGGTGCGAGAGTGTGTGAGTGTGAGAGTGTGAGTGGGTGTGAGTGGTGCGAGAGTGTGAGTGGGTGTGAGAGTGAGTGGGTGTGGGAGTGAGTGTGAGTGTGAGTGGGTGTGAGAGTGTGAGTGGGTGTGAGAGTGTGAGTGGGTGTGAGTGTGAGTGAGAGTGGGAGTGTGAGTGGGAGTGAGAGTGGGAGTGTGAGTGGGAGAGTGAGTGGGAGTGTGAGTGGGAGTGAGAGTGGGAGTGTGAGTGGGAGTGTGAGTGTGAGTGGTTGTGAGTGGGTGCGAGAGTGTGAGGGAGTGTGAGAGTGTGAGAGTGTGAGTGGGTGTGAGTGGGTGTGGGTGTGAGTGGGTGCGAGAGTGTGAGTGAGTGTGAGAGTGAGTGGGTGTGGGTGTGAGTGGGTGTGAGTGGGTGTGGGTGTGAGTGGGTGTGAGTGGGTGTGAGTGGGTGTGAGTGGGTGCGAGAGTGTGAGTGTTTGTGAGTGGGTGTGAGTGGGTGTGAGTGGGTGTGAGTGGGTGCGAGAGTGTGAGTGGGTGTGAGTGGGTGCGAGAGTCTGAGTGTTTGTGAGTGGGTGTGAGTGTGAGTGTGAGTGTGAGTGAGAGTGAGAGTGAGAGTGTGTGAGTGTGAGTGTGAGTGGGTGTGAGTGGGTGTGAGTGTGAGTGTGAGTGTGAGTGTGAGTGGGTGTGAGAGTGTGAGTGTGAGTGTGAGTGGATGTGAGTGGGTGAGAGTGGGTGTGAGTGGGTGTGAGTGGGTGTGAGTGGGTGTGAGTGGGTGTGAGAGTGTGAGTGGGTGAGAGAGTGAGTGGGTGTGGGAGTGAGTGTGAGTGTGAGTGGGTGTGAGAGTGTGAGTGGGTGTGAGAGTGTGAGTGGGTGTGAGAGTGTGAGTGGGTGTGAGTGGGAGTGAGAGTGGGAGTGAGAGTGGGAGTGTGAGTGGGAGTGTGAGTGGGAGTGTGAGTGTGAGTGTGAGTGGTTGTGAGTGGGTGCGAGAGTGTGAGGGAGTGTGAGAGTGTGAGAGTGTGAGAGTGTGAGTGGGTGTGAGTGGGTGTGGGTGTGAGTGGGTGCGAGAGTGTGAGTGAGTGTGAGAGTGAGTGGGTGTGGGTGTGAGTGGGTGTGAGTGGGTGTGGGTGTGAGTGGGTGTGAGTGGGTGTGAGTGGGTGTGAGTGGGTGTGAGTGGGTGTGAGTGGGTGCGAGAGTGTGAGTGTTTGTGAGTGGGTGTGAGTGGGTGTGAGTGGGTGCGAGAGTGTGAGTGGGTGTGAGTGGGTGCGAGAGTCTGAGTGTTTGTGAGTGGGTGTGAGTGTGAGTGTGAGTGAGTGAGAGTGAGAGTGAGAGTGAGAGTGTGTGAGTGTGAGTGTGAGTGGGTGTGAGTGTGAGTGTGAGTGTGAGTGTGACTGTGAGTGGGTGTGAGAGTGTGAGTGTGAGTGGATGTGAGTGGGTGAGAGTGGGTGTGAGTGGGTGTGAGTGGGTGTGAGTGGGTGTGAGAGTGTGAGTGGGTGTGAGTGGGTGTGAGTGGGTGTCGGTGTGAGTGGGAGTGTGAGTGGGAGTGTGAGTGGTTGTGAGTGGGTGCGAGAGTGTGAGGGAGTGTGAGAGTGTGAGTGGGTGTGAGTGGGTGTGGGTGTGAGTGGGTGCGAGAGTGTGAGTGAGTGTGAGAGTGTGAGTGGGTGTGAGTGGGTGCGAGAGTGAGTGGGTGTGAGTGGGAGTGAGTGGGAGTGAGTGGGTGTGAGTGGGTGTGAGTGGGTGTGAGTGGGTGTGAGTGGGTGCGAGAGTGTGAGTGGGTGTGAGTGGGTGCGAGAGTGTGTGTGTTTGTGAGTGGGTGTGAGTGGGTGCGAGAGTGTGAGTGGGTGCGAGAGTGTGAATGTTTGTGAGTGGGTGTGAGTGTGAGTGTGAGTGTGAGTGAGTGTGAGTGTGAGTGAGTGTGAGTGGGTGTGAGTGTGAGTGTGAGTGGGTGTGTGTGTGTGAGTGTGAGTGTGGGTGTGAGTGGGTGTGAGTGGGTGAGAGTGGGTGAGTGTTTGTGAGTGGGTGTGAGTGGGTGTGAGTGGGTGTGAGTGGGTGTGAGAGTGTGAGTGGGTGTGAGAGTGGGTGTGAGAGTGTGAGTGGGTGTGAGAGTGAGTGGGTGTGAGTGGGTGTGAGTGGGAGTGGGAGTGGGAGTGTGAGTGGGAGTGTGAGTGGTTGTGAGTGGGTGCGAGAGTGTGAGGGAGTGTGAGAGTGTGAGTGAGTGTGGGTGTGAGTGGGTGCGAGAGTGTGAGTGAGTGTGAGAGTGTGAGTGGGAGTGTGAGTGGTTGTGAGTGGGTGCGAGAGTGTGAGGGAGTGTGAGAGTGTGAGTGAGTGTGGGTGTGAGTGGGTGCGAGAGTGTGAGTGAGTGTGAGAGTGTGAGTGGGTGTGAGTGGGTGTGAGTGGGTGCGAGAGTGAGTGGGTGTGGGTGTGAGTGGGTGTGAGTGGGAGTGAGTGGGTGTGAGTGGGTGTGAGTGGGTGCGAGAGTGTGAGTGTTTGTGAGTGGGTGTGAGTGGGTGCGAGAGTGTGAGTGGGTGCGAGAGTGTGAGTGTTTGTGAGTGGGTGTGAGTGTGAGTGTGAGTGTGAGTGAGTGTGAGTGTGAGTGAGTGTGGGTGAGTGTGGGTGAGTGTGGGTGTGAGTGGGTGTGAGTGGGTGAGAGTGGGTGAGAGTGGGTGAGAGTGGGTGTGAGAGTGTGAGTGGGTGTGAGAGTGTGAGTGGGTGTGAGAGTGTGAGTGGGTGTGGGTGTGAGAGTGGGTGTGGGTGTGAGTGGGTGTGAGTGGGTGTGAGAGTGTGAGTGGGTGTGAGTGGGTGTGAGTGGGTGTGAGTGGGTGAGAGTGGGTGAGAGTGAGTGTGAGTGGGTGTGAGAGCGTGTGAGTGGGTGTGAGTGGGTGTGAGTGGGTGTGAGTGGGTGTGAGTGGGTGTGAGAGCGCGTGAGTGGGTGTGAGAGCGTGTGAGTGGGTGTGAGAGCGTGTGAGTGGGTGTGAGTGTGTGTGAGTGGGTGGGAGTGGGTGCGAGAGTGTGAGTGAGTGTGAGAGTGTGTGTGAGTGTGAGAGTGTAAGTGAGTGGGTGTGGGTGTGAGTGGGTGTGAGTGGGTGTGTGAGTGGGTGTGTGAGTGGGTGTGTGAGTGGGTGGGAGTGGGTGGGAGTGGGTGCGAGAGTGTGAGTGAGTGTGAGAGTGTGAGAGTGTGAGAGAGTGAGAGTGGGTGTGAGTGTTTGTGAGTGGGTGTGAGTGGATGTGAGTGGGTGTGAGTGGGTGTGAGTGGGTGCGAGAGTGAGTGGGTGTGGGTGTGAGTGGGTGTGAGTGGGAGTGAGTGGGTGTGAGTGGGTGTGAGTGGGTGTGAGTGGGTGCGAGAGTGTGAGTGTTTGTGAGTGGGTGTGAGTGGGTGCGAGAGTGTGAGTGGGTGCGAGAGTGTGAGTGTTTGTGAGTGGGTGTGAGTGTGAGTGTGAGAGTGAGTGTGAGTGTGAGTGAGTGTGAGTGTGAGTGTGAGTGAGTGTGAGTGGGTGTGAGTGTGAGTGGGTGTGAGTGTGTGAGTGTGAGTGTGGGTGCGAGTGGGTGTGAGTGGGTGAGAGTGGGTGAGAGTGGGTGAGAGTGGGTGTGAGTGGGTGTGAGTGGGTGTGAGAGTGTGAGTGGGTGTGAGTGGGTGTGAGTGGGTGTGAGTGGGTGCGAGAGTGTGAGTGGGTGTGAGAGTGTGAGTGGGTGTGAGTGTGAGAGTGGGAGTGGGTGTGAGAGTGGGTGTGGGTGTGAGAGTGGGTGTGGGTGTGAGAGTGGGTGTGAGTGGGTGTGAGTGGGTGTGAGTGGGTGTGAGAGTGTGAGTGGGTGTGAGTGGGTGTGAGTGGGTGCGAGAGTGTGAGTGGGTGCGAGAGTGTGAGTGGGTGCGAGAGTGTGAGTGTTTGTGAGTGGGTGTGAGTGTGAGTGTGAGTGTGAGTGAGTGTGAGTGAGTGTGAGTGTGAGTGAGTGTGAGTGAGTGTGAGAGTGTGAGTGGGTGTGAGTGGGTGTGAGTGGGTGTGAGTGGGTGCGAGTGGGTGCGAGTGGGTGCGAGAGTGTGAGTGGGTGTGAGAGTGAGTGGGTGTGGGTGTGAGGGTGTGGGTGTGAGAGTGTGAGTGGGTGTGTGGGTGGGTGTGTGAGTGGGTGTGTGAGTGGGTGTGTGAGTGGGTGTGTGAGTGGATGTGTGAGTGGTTGTGAGTGGGTGCGAGAGTGTGAGTGAGTGTGAGAGTGTGAGTGGGTGTGAGTGGGTGTGGGTGTGAGTGGGTGCGAGAGTGTGTGAGTGTGAGAGTGTGAGTGGGTGCGAGAGTGTGAGTGGGTGTGAGAGTGAGTGGGTGTGGGAGTGAGTGTGAGTGTGAGTGGGTGTGAGAGTGTGAGTGGGTGTGAGAGTGTGAGTGGGTGTGAGTGGGAGTGAGAGTGTGAGTGGGTGTGAGTGAGAGTGAGAGTGAGAGTGGGAGTGAGAGTGAGAGTGGGAGTGGGAGTGGGAGTGGGAGTGTGAGTGTGAGTGTGAGTGTGAGTGAGTGTGAGTGTGAGTGAGTGTGAGTGGGTGTGAGTGTGAGTGTGAGTGGGTGTGTGTGTGTGGGTGTGAGTGGGTGTGAGTGGGTGAGAGTGGGTGAGTGTTTGTGAGTGGGTGTGAGTGGGTGTGAGTGGGTGTGAGTGGGTGTGAGAGTGTGAGTGGGTGTGAGAGTGGGTGTGAGAGTGTGAGTGGGTGTGAGAGTGAGTGGGTGTGAGTGGGTGTGAGTGGGAGTGGGAGTGGGAGTGTGAGTGGGAGTGTGAGTGGTTGTGAGTGGGTGCGAGAGTGTGAGGGAGTGTGAGAGTGTGAGTGAGTGTGGGTGTGAGTGGGTGCGAGAGTGTGAGTGAGTGTGAGAGTGTGAGTGGGAGTGTGAGTGGTTGTGAGTGGGGGCGAGAGTGTGAGGGAGTGTGAGAGTGTGAGTGAGTGTGGGTGTGAGTGGGTGCGAGAGTGTGAGTGAGTGTGAGAGTGTGAGTGGGTGTGAGTGGGTGTGAGTGGGTGCGAGAGTGAGTGGGTGTGGGTGTGAGTGGGTGTGAGTGGGAGTGAGTGGGTGTGAGTGGGTGTGAGTGGGTGCGAGAGTGTGAGTGTTTGTGAGTGGGTGTGAGTGGGTGCGAGAGTGTGAGTGGGTGCGAGAGTGTGAGTGTTTGTGAGTGGGTGTGAGTGTGAGTGTGAGTGTGAGTGAGTGTGAGTGTGAGTGAGTGTGGGTGAGTGTGGGTGAGTGTGGGTGTGAGTGGGTGTGAGTGGGTGAGAGTGGGTGAGAGTGGGTGAGAGTGGGTGTGAGAGTGTGAGTGGGTGTGAGAGTGTGAGTGGGTGTGAGAGTGTGAGTGGGTGTGGGTGTGAGAGTGGGTGTGGGTGTGAGTGGGTGTGAGTGGGTGTGAGAGTGTGAGTGGGTGTGAGTGGGTGTGAGTGGGTGTGAGTGGGTGAGAGTGGGTGAGAGTGAGTGTGAGTGAGTGTGAGTGGGTGTGAGAGCGTGTGAGTGGGTGTGAGTGGGTGTGAGTGGGTGTGAGTGGGTGTGAGTGGGTGTGAGAGCGCGTGAGTGGGTGTGAGAGCGTGTGAGTGGGTGTGAGAGCGTGTGAGTGGGTGTGAGTGTGTGTGAGTGGGTGGGAGTGGGTGCGAGAGTGTGAGTGAGTGTGAGAGTGTGTGTGAGTGTGAGAGTGTAAGTGAGTGGGTGTGGGTGTGAGTGGGTGTGAGTGGGTGTGTGAGTGGGTGTGTGAGTGGGTGTGTGAGTGGGTGTGTGTGTGAGTGGGTGTGTGAGTGGGTGGGAGTGGGTGGGAGTGGGTGCGAGAGTGTGAGTGAGTGTGAGAGTGTGAGAGTGTGAGAGAGTGAGAGTGGGTGTGAGTGTTTGTGAGTGGGTGTGAGTGGATGTGAGTGGGTGTGAGTGGGTGTGAGTGGGTGCGAGAGTGAGTGGGTGTGGGTGTGAGTGGGTGTGAGTGGGAGTGAGTGGGTGTGAGTGGGTGTGAGTGGGTGTGAGTGGGTGCGAGAGTGTGAGTGTTTGTGAGTGGGTGTGAGTGGGTGCGAGAGTGTGAGTGGGTGCGAGAGTGTGAGTGTTTGTGAGTGGGTGTGAGTGTGAGTGTGAGAGTGAGTGTGAGTGTGAGTGAGTGTGAGTGTGAGTGTGAGTGAGTGTGAGTGGGTGTGAGTGGGTGTGAGTGTGTGAGTGTGAGTGTGGGTGCGAGTGGGTGTGAGTGGGTGAGAGTGGGTGAGAGTGGGTGAGAGTGGGTGAGAGTGGGTGTGAGTGGGTGTGAGTGGGTGTGAGAGTGTGAGTGGGTGTGAGTGGGTGTGAGTGGGTGTGAGTGGGTGCGAGAGTGTGAGTGGGTGTGAGAGTGTGAGTGGGTGTGAGTGTGAGAGTGGGAGTGGGTGTGAGAGTGGGTGTGGGTGTGAGAGTGGGTGTGGGTGTGAGAGTGGGTGTGAGTGGGTGTGAGTGGGTGTGAGTGGGTGTGAGAGTGTGAGTGGGTGTGAGTGGGTGTGAGTGGGTGCGAGAGTGTGAGTGGGTGCGAGAGTGTGAGTGGGTGCGAGAGTGTGAGTGTTTGTGAGTGGGTGTGAGTGTGAGTGTGAGTGTGAGTGAGTGTGAGTGAGTGTGAGTGTGAGTGAGTGTGAGTGAGTGTGAGAGTGTGAGTGGGTGTGAGTGGGTGTGAGTGGGTGTGAGTGGGTGCGAGTGGGTGCGAGTGGGTGCGAGAGTGTGAGTGGGTGTGAGAGTGAGTGGGTGTGGGTGTGAGGGTGTGGGTGTGAGAGTGTGAGTGGGTGTGTGGGTGGGTGTGTGAGTGGGTGTGTGAGTGGATGTGTGAGTGGTTGTGAGTGGGTGCGAGAGTGTGAGTGAGTGTGAGAGTGTGAGTGGGTGTGAGTGGGTGTGGGTGTGAGTGGGTGCGAGAGTGTGTGAGTGTGAGAGTGTGAGTGGGTGCGAGAGTGTGAGTGGGTGTGAGAGTGAGTGGGTGTGGGAGTGAGTGTGAGTGTGAGTGGGTGTGAGAGTGTGAGTGGGTGTGAGAGTGTGAGTGGGTGTGAGTGGGAGTGAGAGTGTGAGTGGGTGTGAGTGAGAGTGAGAGTGAGAGTGGGAGTGAGAGTGAGAGTGAGAGTGGGAGTGGGAGTGGGAGTGGGAGTGGGAGTGGGAGTGTGAGTGTGAGTGGTTGTGAGTGGGTGCGAGAGTGTGAGGGAGTGTGAGAGTGTGAGAGTGTGAGTGGGTGTGAGTGGGTGTGGGTGTGAGTGGGTGCGAGAGTGTGAGTGAGTGTGAGAGTGAGTGGGTGTGGGTGTGAGTGGGTGTGAGTGGGTGTGGGTGTGAGTGGGTGTGAGTGGGTGTGAGTGGGTGTGAGTGGGTGCGAGAGTGTGAGTGTTTGTGAGTGGGTGTGAGTGGGTGCGAGAGTCTGAGTGTTTGTGAGTGGGTGTGAGTGTGAGTGTGAGTGTGAGTGTGAGTGAGTGAGAGTGAGAGTGAGAGTGAGAGTGAGAGTGTGTGAGTGTGAGTGTGAGTGGGTGTGAGTGTGAGTGGGTGTGAGTGTGAGTGTGAGTGGGTGTGAGAGTGTGAGTGTGAGTGGATGTGAGTGGGTGAGAGTGGGTGTGAGTGGGTGTGAGTGGGTGTGAGTGGGTGTGAGTGGGTGTGAGAGTGTGAGTGGGTGTGAGAGTGTGAGAGTGTGAGTGTGAGTGAGAGTGGGTGTGAGAGTGTGAGTGGTTGTGAGAGTGAGTGGGTGTCGGTGTGAGTGGGAGTGTGAGTGGGAGTGTGAGTGGTTGTGAGTGGGTGCGAGAGTGTGAGGGAGTGTGAGAGTGTGAGTGGGTGTGAGTGGGTGTGGATGTGAGTGGGTGCGAGAGTGTGAGTGAGTGTGAGAGTGTGAGTGGGTGTGAGTGGGTGCGAGAGTGAGTGGGTGTGGGTGTGAGTGGGTGTGAGTGGGAGTGAGTGGGTGTGAGTGGGTGTGAGTGGGTGTGAGTGGGTGTGAGTGGGTGCGAGAGTGTGAGTGTTTGTGAGTGGGTGTGAGTGGGTGCGAGAGTGTGAGTGGGTGCGAGAGTGTGAGTGTTTGTGAGTGGGTGTGAGTGTGAGTGTGAGTGAGTGTGAGTGAGTGTGAGTGAGTGTGAGTGTGAGTGGGTGTGAGTGTGAGTGTGAGTGGGTGTGTGTGTGAGTGTGAGTGTGGGTGTGAGTGGGTGTGAGTGGGTGAGAGTGGGTGAGAGTGGGTGAGTGGGTGTGAGTGGGTGTGAGTGGGTGTGAGTGGGTGTGAGTGGGTGTGAGAGTGTGAGTGGGTGTGAGAGTGGGTGTGAGAGTGTGAGTGGGTGTGAGAGTGAGTGGGTGTGAGTGGGTGTGAGTGGGAGTGTGAGTGGGAGTGTGAGTGGTTGTGAGTGGGTGCGAGAGTGTGAGGGAGTGTGAGAGTGTGAGTGGGTGTGGGTGTGAGTGGGTGCGAGAGTGTGAGTGAGTGTGAGAGTGTGAGTGGGTGTGAGTGGGTGTGAGTGGGTGCGAGAGTGAGTGGGTGTGGGTGTGAGTGGGTGTGAGTGGGAGTGAGTGGGTGCGAGAGTGTGAGTGTTTGTGAGTGGGTGTGAGTGTGAGTGTGAGTGTGAGTGAGTGTGAGTGAGTGTGGGTGAGTGTGGGTGAGTGTGGGTGTGAGTGGGTGAGAGTGGGTGAGAGTGGGTGAGAGTGGGTGAGAGTGGGTGAGAGTGGGTGTGAGAGTGTGAGTGGGTGTGAGAGTGTGAGTGGGTGTGAGAGTGTGAGTGGGTGTGAGTGGATGTGAGTGGGTGTGAGTGGGTGTGAGTGGGTGCGAGAGTGAGTGGGTGTGGGTGTGAGTGGGTGTGAGTGGGAGTGAGTGGGAGTGAGTGGGTGTGAGTGGGTGTGAGTGGGTGTGAGTGGGTGTGAGTGGGTGTGAGTGGGTGCGAGAGTGTGAGTGTTTGTGAGTGTTTGTGAGTGGGTGCGAGAGTGTGAGTGGGTGCGAGAGTGTGAGTGTTTGTGAGTGGGTGTGAGTGTGAGTGTGAGAGTGAGTGTGAGTGTGAGTGAGTGTGAGTGTGAGTGGGTGTGAGTGGGTGTGAGTGGGTGCGAGAGTGTGAGTGTTTGTGAGTGGGTGTGAGTGGGTGCGAGAGTGTGAGTGGGTGCGAGAGTGTGAGTGTTTGTGAGTGGGTGTGAGTGTGAGTGTGAGTGTGAGTGTGAGTGAGTGTGAGTGGGTGTGAGTGTGAGTGTGAGTGGGTGTGAGTGTGTGAGTGTGAGTGTGGGTGTGAGTGGGTGTGAGTGGGTGAGAGTGGGTGAGAGTGGGTGAGAGTGGGTGAGAGTGGGTGTGAGAGTGTGAGTGGGTGTGAGAGTGTGAGTGGGTGTGGGTGTAAGAGTGGGTGTGGGTGTGAGAGTGGGTGTGGGTGTGAGAGTGGGTGTGAGTGGGTGTGAGTGGGTGTGAGTGGGTGTGAGAGTGTGAGTGGGTGTGAGTGGGTGTGAGTGGGTACGAGAGTGTGAGTGGGTGCGAGAGTGTGAGTGTTTGTGAGTGGGTGTGAGTGTGAGTGAGTGTGAGTGTGAGTGAGTGTGAGTGAGTGTGAGTGAGTGTGAGTGGGTGTGAGTGTGAGTGGGTGTGAGTGGGTGTGAGTGGGTGTGAGTGTGAGTGTGAGTGTGAGTGAGTGTGAGTGTGAGTGTGAGTGAGTGTGAGTGGGTGTGAGTGTGAGTGGGTGTGAGTGTGAGTGTGAGTGGGTGTGAGTGTGTGAGAGTGAGTGTGGGTGTGAGTGGATGTGAGTGGGTGAGAGTGGGTGAGAGTGGGTGTGAGAGTGTGAGTGGGTGTGGGTGTGAGAGTGGGTGTGGGTGTGAGAGTGGGTGTGAGTGGGTGTGAGTGGGTGTGAGTGGGTGTGAGAGTGTGAGTGGGTGTGAGTGGGTGTGAGTGGGTGTGAGTGGGTGCGAGTGGGTGAGAGTGAGTGAGAGTGGGTGTGAGTGGGTGTGAGAGCGTGTGAGTGGGTGTGAGTGGGTGTGAGTGGGTGTGAGTGGGTGTGAGAGCGCGTGAGTGGGTGTGAGAGCGTGTGAGTGGGTGTGAGAGCGTGTGAGTGGGTGTGAGTGTGTGTGAGTGGGTGGGAGTGGGTGCGAGAGTGTGAGTGAGTGTGAGAGTGTGAGTGAGAGTGAGAGTGTGAGTGAGTGGGTGTGGGTGTGACTGGGTGTGACTGGGTGTGGGAGTGGGTGTGGGAGTGGGTGTGGGAGTGGGTGTGGGAGTGGGTGTGGGAGTGGGTGTGGGAGTGGGTGGGAGTGGGTGGGAGTGGGTGGGAGTGGGTGGGAGTGGGTGCGAGAGTGTGAGTGTGAGAGTGTGAGAGTGTGAGAGAGTGAGAGTGAGTGTGAGTGGGTGTGAGTGGGTGTGAGTGGGTGTGAGAGCGCGTGAGTGGGTGTGAGAGCGTGTGAGTGGGTGTGAGTGTGTGAGAGTGGGTGGGAGTGGGTGCGAGAGTGTGAGTGAGTGTGAGAGAGTGTGAGAGTGTGAGTGAGTGGGTGTGGGTGTGACTGGGTGTGAGTGGGTGTGTGAGTGGGTGTGTGAGTGGGTGTGTGAGTGGGTGTGTGAGTGGGTGTGTGAGTGGGTGTGGGAGTGGGTGTGGGAGTGGGGGTGGGAGTGGGTGGGAGTGGGTGGGAGTGGGTGGGAGTGGGTGCGAGAGTGTGAGTGAGTGTGAGAGTGTGAGAGTGTGAGAGAGTGAGAGTGAGTGTGAGTGGGTGTGAGTGGGTGTGAGTGGGTGTGAGTGGGTGCGAGTGGGTGCGAGTGGGTGCGAGTGGGTGTGAGTGGGTGCGAGAGTGTGAGTGTTTGTGAGTGGGTGTGAGTGGGTGTGAGTGGGTGTGAGTGGGTGCGAGAGTGTGAGTGTTTGTGAGTGGGTGTGAGTGGGTGTGAGTGGGTGTGAGTGGGTGTGAGAGTGTGAGTGGGTGTGAGAGTGTGAGTGTGAGTGTGAGTGGGTGTGAGAGTGAGTGGGTGTCGGTGTGAGTGGGAGTGTGAGTGGGAGTGCGAGTGGTTGTGAGTGGGTGCGAGAGTGTGAGGGAGTGTGAGAGTGTGAGTGGGTGTGAGTGGGTGTGAGTGGGTGTGAGTGGGTGTGAGTGGGTGTGAGAGTGTGAGTGGGTGTGAGAGTGAGTGGGTGTGGGTGTGAGTGGGTGTGAGTGGGAGTGAGTGGGAGTGAGTGGGTGTGAGTGGGTGTGAGTGGGTGCGAGAGTGTGAGTGTTTGTGAGTGGGTGTGAGTGTGAGTGTGAGTGTGAGCGAGTGTGAGTGGGTGTGAGTGTGAGTGTGAGTGTGTGTGAGTGTGAGTGTGAGTGGGTGTGAGTGTGAGTGGGTGTGAGTGTGAGTGTGAGTGTGAGTGTGGGTGTGAGTGGGTGTGAGTGGGTGAGAGTGGGTGAGAGTGGGTGTGAGAGTGTGAGTGGGTGTGAGAGTGAGAGTGGGTGTGGGTGTGAGAGTGGGTGTGGGTGTGAGAGTGGGTGTGAGTGGGTGTGAGAGCGTGTGAGTGGGTGTGAGTGTGTGTGAGTGGGTGGGAGTGGGTGCGAGAGTGTGAGTGAGTGTGAGAGTGTGAGTGAGTGTGAGAGTGTGAGTGTGACTGGGTGTGAGTGGGTGTGTGAGTGGGTGTGTGAGTGGGTGTGTGAGTGGGTGTGGGAGTGGGTGGGAGTGAGTGTGAGTGGGTGTGAGTGGGTGTGAGTGGGTGTGAGTGGGTGCGAGTGGGTGCGAGTGGGTGTGAGTGGGTGCGAGAGTGTGAGTGTTTGTGAGTGGGTGTGAGTGGGTGTGAGTGGGTGTGAGTGGGTGTGAGTGGGTGCGAGAGTATGAGTGTTTGTGAGTGTTTGTGAGTGGGTGTGAGTGGGTGTGAGTGGGTGTGAGTGGGTGTGAGTGGGTGTGAGAGTGTGAGTGGGTGTGAGAGTGTGAGTGTGAGTGAGAGTGGGTGTGAGAGTGTGAGTGGGTGTGAGAGTGAGTGGGTGTCGGTGTGAGTGGGTGTGAGAGTGAGTGGGTGTCGGTGTGAGTGGGAGTGTGAGTGGTTGTGAGTGGGTGCGAGAGTGTGAGGGAGTGTGAGAGTGTGAGTGGGTGTGAGTGGGTGTGAGTGGGTGTGAGTGGGTGCGAGAGTGTGAGTGGGTGTGAGAGTGAGTGGGTGTGGGTGTGAGTGGGAGTGAGTGGGTGCGAGTGGGTGCGAGTGGGTGCGAGTGGGTGCGAGTGGGTGCGAGAGTGTGAGTGTTTGTGAGTGGGTGTGAGTGGGTGTGAGTGGGAGTGAGTGGGAGTGAGTGGGTGCGAGAGTGTGAGTGGGTGTGAGTGGGTGTGAGTGGGTGCGAGAGTGTGAGTGTTTGTGAGTGGGTGTGAGTGTGAGTGTGAGTGTGAGTGTGTGTGTGAGTGAGTGTGAGTGTGAGCGAGTGTGAGTGTGAGCGAGTGTGAGTGGGAGTGTGAGTGGGTGTGAGTGTGAGTGTGAGTGGGTGTGAGTGTGAGTGTGGGTGTGGGTGTGAGAGTGGGTGTGGGTGTGAGAGTGGGTGTGAGTGGGCGTGAGTGGGTGTGAGTGGGTGTGAGTGGGTGTGAGTGGGTGTGAGAGTGTGAGTGGGTGTGAGAGTGAGTGGGTGTGGGTGTGAGTGGGAGTGAGTGGGAGTGAGTGGGTGTGAGTGGGTGTGAGTGGGTGCGAGTGGGTGCGAGTGGGTGCGAGCGGGTGCGAGTGGGTGCGAGAGTGTGAGTGTTTGTGAGTGGGTGTGAGTGGGAGTGAGTGGGAGTGAGTGGGTGCGAGAGTGTGAGTGGGTGTGAGTGGGTGTGAGTGGGTGCAAGAGTGTGAGTGTTTGTGAGTGGGTGTGAGTGTGAGTGTGAGTGTGAGTGTGTGTGTGAGTGAGTGTGAGTGTGAGCGAGTGTGAGTGGGTGTGAGTGTGAGTGTGAGTGTGAGTGGGTGTGAGTGGGAGTGTGAGTGGGTGTGAGTGTGAGTGTGAGTGGGTGTGAGAGTGAGAGTGGGTGTGGGTGTGAGAGTGGGTGTGGGTGTGAGAGTGGGTGTGAGTGGGTGTGAGTGGGCGTGAGTGGGTGTGAGTGGGTGTGAGTGGGTGTGAGAGCGTGTGAGTGGGTGTGAGAGCGTGTGAGAGCGTGTGAGTGGGTGTGAGTGGGTGTGAGTGGGTGTGAGAGCGCGTGAGTGGGTGTGAGAGCGTGTGAGTGGGTGTGAGTGGGTGCGAGAGTGTGAGTGTTTGTGAGTGTTTGTGAGTGGGTGTGAGTGGGTGTGAGTGGGTGCGAGAGTGAGTGGGTGTGGGTGTGAGTGGGTGTGAGTGGGTGTGAGTGGGTGTGAGTGGGTGTGAGTGGGTGCGAGAGTGTGAGTGGGTGTGAGTGGGTGTGAGTGTGAGTGTGAGAGTGAGTGTGAGTGTGAGTGAGTGTGAGTGGGTGTGAGTGTGTGAGTGTGAGTGTGGGTGAGAGTGGGTGAGAGTGGGTGAGAGTGGGTGAGAGTGGGTGAGAGTGGGTGAGAGAGTGTGAGTGGGTGTGAGAGTGTGAGTGGGTGTGAGAGTGTGAGTGGGTGTGGGTGTGAGAGTGGGTGTGGGTGTGAGAGTGGGTGTGGGTGTGAGAGTGGGTGTGAGTGGGTGTGAGTGTGTGTGAGTGGGTGGGAGTGGGTGCGAGAGTGTGAGTGGGTGCGAGAGTGTGAGTGGGTGCGAGAGTGTGAGTGTTTGTGAGTGGGTGTGAGTGTGAGTGTGTGAGTGAGTGTGAGTGAGTGTGAGTGTGAGTGAGTGTGAGTGGGTGTGAGTGTGAGTGTGGGTGTGAGTGGGTGTGAGTGGGTGTGAGTGGGTGTGAGTGGGTGTGAGTGGGTGAGAGTAGGTGAGAGTGGGTGTGAGAGTGTGAGTGGGTGTGAGAGTGTGAGTGGGTGTGGGTGTGAGAGTGGGTGTGGGTGTGAGAGTGGGTGTGGGTGGGTGTGAGTGGGTGTGAGAGTGTGAGTGGGTGTGAGTGAGTGTGAGTGGGTGTGAGTGGGTGTGAGTGGGTGTGAGAGCATGTGAGTGGGTGTGAGAGCGTGTGAGTGGGTGTGAGAGCGTGTGAGTGGGTGTGAGTGGGTGTGAGTGGGTGTGAGTGGGTGTGAGAGCGCGTGAATGGGTGTGAGAGCGTGTGAGTGGGTGTGAGTGTGTGTGAGTGGGTGGGAGTGGGTGGGAGAGTGTGAGTGAGTGTGAGAGTGTGAGTGAGTGTGAGAGAGTGGGTGTGGGTGTGACTGGGTGTGAGTGGGTGTGTGAGTGGGTGTGTGAGTGGGTGTGTGAGTGGGTGTGGGTGGGAGTGGGTGGGAGTGGGTGGGAGTGGGTGGGAGTGGGTGGGAGTGGGTGCGAGAGTGTGAGTGAGTGTGAGAGTGTGAGAGTGTGAGAGAGTGAGAGTGAGTGTGAGTGGGTGTGAGTGGGTGTGAGTGGGTGTGAGTGGGTGTGAGTGGGTGTGAGAGCGCGTGAGTGGGTGTGAGAGCGCGTGAGTGGGTGTGAGAGCGTGTGAGTGGGTGTGAGTGTGTGTGAGTGGGTGGGAGTGGGTGCGAGAGTGTGAGTGAGTGTGAGAGTGTGAGTGAGTGTGAGAGTGTGAGTGAGTGGGTGTGACTGGGTGTGAGTGGGTGTGTGAGTGGGTGTGTGAGTGGGTGTGTGAGTGGGTGTGTGAGTGGGTGTGGGAGTGGGTGTGTGAGTGGGTGTGGGAGTGGGTGGGAGTGGGTGGGAGTGGGTGGGAGTGGGTGGGAGTGAGTGGGTGCGAGAGTGTGAGTGGGTGTGAGTGGGTGTGAGTGGGTGCGAGAGTGTGAGTGTTTGTGAGTGGGTGTGAGTGTGAGTGTGAGTGTGAGTGTGTGTGTGAGTGAGTGTGAGTGTGAGCGAGTGTGAGTGGGTGTGAGTGTGAGTGTGAGTGTGAGTGGGTGTGAGTGTGAGTGTGAGTGGGTGTGAGTGTGAGTGTGAGTGGGTGTGAGAGTGAGAGTGGGTGTGGGTGTGAGAGTGGGTGTGGGTGTGGGTGTGAGAGTGGGCGTGAGTGGGCGTGAGTGGGTGTGAGTGGGTGTGAGTGGGTGTGAGTGGGTGTGAGTGGGTGCGAGAGTGTGAGTGGGTGTGAGAGTGAGTGGGTGTGGGTGTGAGTGGGAGTGAGTGGGAGTGAGTGGCTGTGAGTGGCTGTGAGTGGGTGCGAGTGGGTGCGAGTGGGTGCGAGTGGGTGCGAGAGTGTGAGTGGGTGTGAGTGGGAGTGAGTGGGAGTGAGTGGGTGCGAGAGTGTGAGTGGGTGTGAGTGGGTGTGAGTGGGTGCAAGAGTGTGAGTGTTTGTGAGTGGGTGTGAGTGTGAGTGTGAGTGTGAGTGTGTGTGTGAGTGAGTGTGAGTGTGAGCGAGTGTGAGTGGGTGTGAGTGTGAGTGTGAGTGTGAGTGGGTGTGAGTGGGAGTGTGAGTGGGTGTGAGTGTGAGTGTGAGTGGGTGTGAGAGTGAGAGTGGGTGTGGGTGTGAGAGTGGGTGTGGGTGTGAGAGTGGGTGTGAGTGGGCGTGAGTGGGTGTGAGTGGGTGTGAGTGGGTGTGAGTGGGTGTGAGAGCGTGTGAGTGGGTGTGAGAGCGTGTGAGAGCGTGTGAGTGGGTGTGAGTGGGTGTGAGTGGGTGTGAGAGCGCGTGAGTGGGTGTGAGAGCGTGTGAGTGGGTGTGAGTGGGTGCGAGAGTGTGAGTGTTTGTGAGTGGGTGTGAGTGGGTGTGAGTGGGTGCGAGAGTGAGTGGGTGTGGGTGTGAGTGGGTGTGAGTGGGTGTGAGTGGGTGTGAGTGGGTGCGAGAGTGTGAGTGGGTGTGAGTGGGTGTGAGTGAGTGTGAGTGTGAGTGTGAGAGTGAGTGTGAGTGTGAGTGAGTGTGAGTGGGTGAGTGTGAGTGTGGGTGAGAGTGGGTGAGAGTGGGTGAGAGTGGGTGAGAGTGGGTGTGAGAGTGTGAGTGGGTGTGGGTGTGAGAGTGGGTGTGGGTGTGAGAGTGGGTGTGGGTGTGAGAGTGGGTGTGAGTGGGTGTGATTGTGTGTGATTGTGTGTGAGTGGGTGGGAGTGGGTGCGAGAGTGTGAGTGGGTGCGAGAGTGTGAGTGGGTGCGAGAGTGTGAGTGTTTGTGAGTGGGTGTGAGTGTGAGTGTGTGAGTGAGTGTGAGTGAGTGTGAGTGTGAGTGAGTGTGAGTGGGTGTGAGTGTGAGTGTGGGTGTGAGTGGGTGTGAGTGGGTGTGAGTGGGTGTGAGTGGGTGAGAGTAGGTGAGAGTGGGTGTGAGAGTGTGAGTGGGTGTGAGAGTGTGAGTGGGTGTGGGTGTGAGAGTGGGTGTGGGTGTGAGAGTGGGTGTGAGTGGGTGTGAGTGGGTGTGAGAGTGTGAGTGGGTGTGAGTGAGTGTGAGTGGGTGTGAGTGGGTGTGAGTGGGTGTGAGAGCATGTGAGTGGGTGTGAGAGCGTGTGAGTGGGTGTGAGTGGGTGTGAGTGGGTGTGAGTGGGTGTGAGTGGGTGTGAGTGGGTGTGAGAGTGCGTGAATGGGTGTGAGAGCGTGTGAGTGGGTGTGAGTGTGTGTGAGTGGGTGGGAGTGGGTGGGAGTGGGTGGGAGAGTGTGAGTGAGTGTGAGAGTGTGAGTGAGTGTGAGAGTGTGAGTGAGTGGGTGTGGGTGTGACTGGGTGTGAGTGGGTGTGTGAGTGGGTGTGTGAGTGGGTGTGTGAGTGGGTGTGTGAGTGGGTGTGGGAGTGGGTGTGGGAGTGGGTGGGAGTGGGTGGGAGTGGGTGGGAGTGGGTGGGAGTGGGTGCGAGAGTGTGAGTGAGTGTGAGAGTGTGAGAGTGTGAGAGAGTGAGAGTGAGTGTGAGTGGGTGTGAGTGGGTGTGAGTGGGTGTGAGAGCGCGTGAGTGGGTGTGAGAGCGCGTGAGTGGGTGTGAGAGCGTGTGAGTGGGTGTGAGTGTGTGTGAGTGGGTGGGAGTGGGTGCGAGAGTGTGAGTGAGTGTGAGAGTGTGAGTGAGTGTGAGAGTGTGAGTGAGTGGGTGTGACTGGGTGTGAGTGGGTGTGTGAGTGGGTGTGTGAGTGGGTGTGTGAGTGGGTGTGGGAGTGGGTGTGTGAGTGGGTGTGGGAGTGGGTGGGAGTGGGTGGGAGTGGGTGGGAGTGGGTGGGAGTGGGTGGGAGAGTGTGAGTGAGTGTGAGAGTGTGAGTGAGTGTGAAAGTGTGAGTGAGTGGGTGTGGGTGTGACTGGGTGTGAGTGGGTGTGTGAGTGGGTGTGTGAGTGGGTGTGGGAGTGGGTGGGAGTGGGTGGGAGTGGGTGGGAGTGGGTGCGAGAGTGTGAGTGAGTGTGAGAGTGTGAGAGTGTGAGAGAGTGAGAGTGAGTGTGAGTGGGTGTGAGTGGGTGTGAGTGGGTGTGAGAGCGCGTAAGTGGGTGTGAGAGCGCGTGAGTGGGTGTGAGAGCGTGTGAGTGGGTGTGAGAGCGTGTGAGTGGGTGTGAGTGTGTGTGAGTGGGTGGGAGTGGGTGCGAGAGTGTGAGTGAGTGTGAGAGTGTGAGTGAGTGTGAGAGTGTGAGTGAGTGGGTGTGGGTGTGAGTGGGTGTGTGAGTGGGTGTGTGAGTGGGTGTGGGAGTGGGTGTGGGAGTGGGTGTGGGAGTGGGTGGGAGTGGGTGGGAGTGGGTGGGAGTGGGTGCGAGAGTGTGAGTGAGTGTGAGTGAGTGTGAGAGTGTGAGAGTGTGAGAGAGTGAGTGTGAGTGGGTGTGAGTGGGTGTGAGTGGGTGTGAGTGGGTGTGAGTGGGTGCGAGAGTGTGAGTGTTTGTGAGTGGGTGTGAGTGGGTGTGAGTGGGTGTGAGTGGGTGTGAGTGGGTGTGAGTGGGTGCGAGAGTGTGAGTGTTTGTGAGTGGGTGTGAGTGGGTGTGAGTGGGTGTGAGTGGGTGTGAGAGTGTGAGTGGGTGTGAGAGTGTGAGTGTGAGTGAGAGTGGGTGTGAGAGTGTGAGTGGGTGTGAGAGTGAGTGGGTGTCGGTGTGAGTGGGAGTGTGAGTGGGAGTGCGAGTGGTTGTGAGTGGGTGCGAGAGTGTGAGGGAGTGTGAGAGTGTGAGTGGGTGTGAGTGGGTGTGAGTGGGTGTGAGTGGGTGCGAGAGTGTGAGTGGGTGTGAGAGTGAGTGGGTGTGGGTGTGAGTGGGTGTGAGTGGGAGTGAGTGGGTGTGAGTGGGTGTGAGTGGGTGTGAGTGGGTGCGAGAGTGTGAGTGTTTGTGAGTGGGTGTGAGTGGGTGTGAGTGGGTGCGAGAGTGTGAGTGGGTGTGAGTGGGTGCGAGAGTGTGAGTGTTTGTGAGTGGGTGTGAGTGTGAGTGTGAGTGTGTGTGAGTGAGTGTGAGTGTGAGCGAGTGTGAGTGGGTGTGAGTGTGAGTGTGAGTGGGTGTGAGTGTGAGTGTGAGTGGGTGTGAGTGTGAGTGTGAGTGTGAGTGTGAGTGGGTGTGAGTGGGTGAGAGTGGGTGAGAGTGGGTGTGAGAGTGTGAGTGGGTGTGAGAGTGAGAGTGGGTGTGGGTGTGAGAGTGGGTGTGGGTGTGAGAGTGGGTGTGAGTGGGTGTGAGAGCGTGTGAGTGGGTGTGAGTGTGTGTGAGTGGGTGGGAGTGGGTGCGAGAGTGTGAGTGAGTGTGAGAGTGTGAGTGAGTGGGTGTGGGTGTGACTGGGTGTGAGTGGGTGTGTGAGTGGGTGTGTGAGTGGGTGTGGGAGTGGGTGTGGGAGTGGGTGTGGGAGTGGGTGGGAGTGGGTGGGAGTGGGTGGGAGTGGGTGCGAGAGTGTGAGTGAGTGTGAGAGTGTGAGAGTGAGTGTGAGTGGGTGTGAGTGGGTGTGAGTGGGTGTGAGTGGGTGCGAGTGGGTGTGAGTGGGTGTGAGTGGGTGCGAGAGTGTGAGTGTTTGTGAGTGGGTGTGAGTGGGTGTGAGTGGGTGTGAGTGGGTGCGAGAGTGTGAGTGTTTGTGAGTGGGTGTGAGTGGGTGTGAGTGGGTGTGAGAGTGTGAGTGGGTGTGAGAGTGAGTGAGAGTGGGTGTGAGAGTGTGAGTGGGTGTGAGAGTGAGTGGGTGTCGGTGTGAGTGGGAGTGTGAGTGGGAGTGTGAGTGGTTGTGAGTGGGTGCGAGAGTGTGAGGGAGTGTGAGAGTGTGAGTGGGTGTGAGTGGGTGTGAGTGGGTGTGAGTGGGTGCGAGAGTGTGAGTGGGTGTGAGAGTGAGTGGGTGTGGGTGTGAGTGGGAGTGTGAGTGGGAGTGTGAGTGGTTGTGAGTGGGTGCGAGAGTGTGAGTGGGCGTGTGAGTGGGAGTGTGAGTGGTTGTGAGTGGGTGCGAGAGTGTGAGGGAGTGTGAGAGTGTGAGTGGGTGTGAGTGGGTGTGAGTGGGTGTGAGTGGGTGTGAGTGGGTGCGAGAGTGTGAGTGGGTGTGAGAGTGAGTGGGTGTGGGTGTGAGTGGGTGTGAGTGGGAGTGAGTGGGTGTGAGTGGGTGTGAGTGGGTGTGAGTGGGTGCGAGAGTGTGAGTGTTTGTGAGTGGGTGTGAGTGGGAGTGAGTGGGTGCGAGAGTGTGAGTGGGTGTGAGTGGGTGTGAGTGGGTGCGAGAGTGTGAGTGTTTGTGAGTGGGTGTGAGTGTGAGTGTGAGTGTGAGTGTGAGTGTGTGTGAGTGAGTGTGAGTGTGAGCGAGTGTGAGTGGGTGTGAGTGTGAGTGTGAGTGTGAGTGGGTGTGAGTGTGAGTGTGAGTGGGTGTGAGTGTGAGTGTGAGTGGGTGTGAGAGTGAGAGTGGGTGTGGGTGTGAGAGTGGGTGTGGGTGTGAGAGTGGGTGTGAGTGGGTGTGAGTGGGTGTGAGTGGGTGTGAGTGGGTGTGAGAGCGTGTGAGTGGGTGTGAGAGCGTGTGAGTGGGTGTGAGTGGGTGTGAGAGCGCGTGAGTGGGTGTGAGAGCGTGTGAGTGGGTGTGAGTGGGTGCGAGAGTGTGTTTGTGAGTGGGTGTGAGTGGGTGTGAGTGGGTGTGAGTGGGTGCGAGAGTGAGTGGGTGTGGGTGTGAGTGGGTGGGTGTGAGTGGGTGTGAGTGGGTGTGAGTGGGTGCGAGAGTGTGAGTGTTTGTGAGTGGGTGTGAGTGGGTGCGAGAGTGTGAGTGGGTGCGAGAGTGTGAGTGTTTGTGAGTGGGTGTGAGTGTGAGAGTGAGTGTGAGTGAGTGTGAGTGGGTGTGAGTGTGAGTGTGAGTGGGTGTGAGTGTGTGAGTGTGAGTGTGAGTGGGTGTGAGTGTGTGAGTGTGGGTGTGAGTGGGTGAGAGTGGGTGAGAGTGGGTGAGAGTGGGTGAGAGAGTGTGAGTGGGTGTGAGAGTGTGAGTGGGTGTGGGTGTGAGAGTGGGTGTGGGTGTGGGTGTGAGAGTGGGTGTGGGTGTGAGAGTGGGTGTGAGTGGGTGTGAGTGTGTGTGAGTGGGTGGGAGTGGGTGCGAGAGTGTGAGTGGGTGTGAGAGTGTGAGTGGGTGCGAGAGTGTGAGTGTTTGTGAGTGGGTGTGAGTGTGAGTGTGTGAGTGAGTGTGAGTGAGTGTGAGTGAGTGTGAGTGTGAGTGAGTGTGAGTGGGTGTGAGTGTGAGTGTGAGTGTGAGTGGGTGTGAGTGTGGGTGTGAGTGGGTGTGAGTGGGTGTGAGTGGGTGAGAGTGGGTGAGAGTGGGTGTGAGTGTGTGTGAGTGGGTGGGAGTGGGTGCGAGAGTGTGAGTGGGTGCGAGAGTGTGAGTGGGTGCGAGAGTGTGAGTGTTTGTGAGTGGGTGTGAGTGTGAGTGTGTGAGTGAGTGTGAGTGAGTGTGAGTGTGAGTGAGTGTGAGTGGGTGTGAGTGTGAGTGTGAGTGTGAGTGGGTGTGAGTGTGGGTGTGAGTGGGTGTGAGTGGGTGTGAGTGGGTGAGAGTGGGTGAGAGTGGGTGAGAGTGGGTGTGAGAGTGTGAGTGGGTGTGAGTGGGTGTGAGTGGGTGTGAGTGGGTGAGAGTGAGTGTGAGTGGGTGAGAGTGAGTGTGAGTGGGTGTGAGTGGGTGTGAGTGGGTGTGAGAGCGTGTGAGTGGGTGTGAGAGCGTGTGAGTGGGTGTGAGAGCGTGTGAGTGGGTGTGAGTGGGTGTGAGTGGGTGTGAGAGCGTGTGAGAGCGTGTGAGAGCGTGTGAGTGGGTGTGAGTGGGTGTGAGTGGGTGTGAGTGGGTGTGAGAGCGTGTGAGTGGGTGTGAGAGCGTGTGAGTGGGTGTGAGAGCGTGTGAGAGCGTGTGAGTGGGTGTGAGTGGGTGGGAGTGGGTGTGAGAGCGTGTGAGAGCGTGTGAGAGCGTGTGAGAGCGTGTGAGTGGGTGTGAGTGGGTGTGAGTGGGTGTGAGTGGGTGTGAGAGCGCGTGAATGGGTGTGAGAGCGTGTGAGTGGGTGTGAGTGTGTGTGAGTGGGTGGGAGAGTGTGAGTGAGTGTGAGAGTGTGAGTGAGTGTGAGAGAGAGAGTGAGTGGGTGTGGGTGTGAGTGGGTGTGAGTGGGTGTGAGTGGGTGTGTGAGTGGGTGTGTGAGTGGGTGTGTGAGTGGGTGTGTGAGTGGGTGGGAGTGGGTGGGAGTGGGTGCGAGAGTGTGAGTGAGTGTGAGAGTGTGAGAGAGTGAGAGTGGGTGTGAGTGGGTGCGAGTGGGTGCGAGTGGGTGCGAGTGGGTGTGAGTGGGTGTGAGTGGGTGTGAGAGTGTGAGTGGGTGTGAGAGTGTGAGTGTGAGTGAGAGTGTGAGTGTGAGTGAGAGTGGGTGTGAGAGTGAGTGGGTGTCGGTGTGAGTGGGAGTGTGAGTGGGAGTGTGAGTGGTTGTGAGTGGGTGCGAGAGTGTGAGGGAGTGTGAGAGTGTGAGTGGGTGTGAGTGGGTGTGGGTGTGAGTGGGTGCGAGAGTGTGAGTGAGTGTGAGAGTGTGAGTGGGTGTGAGTGGGTGTGAGTGGGTGCGAGAGTGTGAGTTGGTGTGAGAGTGAGTGGGTGTGGGTGTGAGTGGGTGTGAGTGGGAGTGAGTGGGTGTGAGTGGGTGTGAGTGGGTGTGAGTGGGTGCGAGAGTGTGAGTGTTTGTGAGTGGGTGTGAGTGGGTGTGAGTGGGTGTGAGTGGGTGCGAGAGTGTGAGTGTTTGTGAGTGGGTGTGAGTGGGTGTGAGTGGGTGCGAGAGTGTGAGTGGGTGTGAGTGGGTGCGAGAGTGTGAGTGTTTGTGAGTGGGTGTGAGTGTGAGTGTGAGTGTTTGTGAGTGTTTGTGAGTGTGAGTGTGTGTGAGTGTGAGTGAGTGTGAGTGTGAGCGAGTGTGAGTGGGTGTGAGTGTGAGTGTGAGTGTGAGTGTGAGTGTGTGTGAGTGAGTGTGAGTGTGAGCGAGTGTGAGTGGGTGTGAGTGTGAGTGTGAGTGGGTGTGAGTGTGAGTGTGAGTGGGTGTGAGTGTGAGTGTGAGTGGGTGTGAGAGTGAGAGTGGGTGTGGGTGTGAGAGTGGGTGTGGGTGTGAGAGTGGGTGTGAGTGGGTGTGAGTGGGTGTGAGTGGGTGTGAGAGCGTGTGAGTGGGTGTGAGAGCGTGTGAGTGGGTGTGAGTGGGTGTGAGAGCGCGTGAGTGGGTGTGAGAGCGTGTGAGTGGGTGTGAGTGGGTGCGAGAGTGTGAGTGTTTGTGAGTGGGTGTGAGTGGGTGTGAGTGGGTGTGAGTGGGTGTGAGAGTGTGAGTGGGTGTGAGAGTGTGAGTGGGTGTGAGTGGGTGTGAGTGGGTGAGAGTGAGTGTGAGTGGGTGTGAGTGGGTGTGAGAGCGTGTGAGTGGGTGTGAGTGGGTGTGAGTGGGTGTGAGTGGGTGTGAGTGGGTGTGAGAGCGCGTGAGTGGGTGTGAGAGCGTGTGAGAGCGTGTGAGAGCGTGTGAGTGGGTGTGAGTGGGTGGGAGTGGGTGCGAGAGTGTGAGTGAGTGTGTGTGTGAGAGTGTGAGTGAGTGGGTGTGGGTGTGAGTGGGTGTGTGAGTGGGTGTGTGAGTGGGTGTGTGAGTGGGTGTGTGAGTGGGTGGGAGTGGGTGGGAGTGGGTGGGAGTGGGTGCGAGAGTGTGAGTGAGTGTGAGAGAGTGAGGGTGCGAGTGGGTGCGAGTGGGTGCGAGTGGGTGCGAGTGGGTGCGAGTGGGTGTGAGTGGGTGTGAGTGGGTGCGAGAGTGTGAGTGTTTGTGAGTGGGTGTGAGTGGGTGTGAGTGGGTGTGAGTGGGTGTGAGTGGGTGTGAGAGTGTGAGTGGGTGTGAGAGTGTGAGTGTGAGTGAGAGTGGGTGTGAGAGTGTGAGTGGGTGTGAGAGTGAGTGGGTGTCGGTGTGAGTGGGAGTGTGAGTGGGAGTGTGATTTGTTGTGAGTGGGTGCGAGAGTGTGAGGGAGTGTGAGAGTGTGAGTGGGTTTGAGTGGGTGTGGGTGTGAGTGGGTGCGAGAGTGTGAGTGAGTGTGAGAGTGTGAGTGGGTGTGAGTGGGTGTGAGTGGGTGCGAGAGTGTGAGTGGGTGTGAGAGTGAGTGGGTGTGGGTGTGAGTGGGTGTGAGTGGGTGTGAGTGGGTGTGAGTGGGTGTGAGTGGGTGTGAGTGGGTGCGAGAGTGTGAGTGTTTGTGAGTGGGTGTGAGTGGGTGTGAGTGGGTGCGAGATTGTGAGTGGGTGTGAGTGGGTGCGAGAGTGAGAGTGTTTGTGAGTGTGAGTGTGAGTGTGAGTGAGTGTGAGTGAGTGTGAGTGTGAGCGAGTGTGAGTGGGTGTGAGTGGGTGCGAGAGTGAGTGGGTGTGGGTGTGAGTGGGTGGGTGTGAGTGGGTGTGAGTGGGTGTGAGTGGGTGTGAGTGGGTGCGAGAGTGTGAGTGTTTGTGAGTGGGTGTGAGTGGGTGCGAGAGTGTGAGTGGGTGCGAGAGTGTGAGTGTTTGTGAGTGGGTGTGAGTGTGAGAGTGAGTGTGAGTGAGTGTGAGTGGGTGTGAGTGTGAGTGTGAGTGGGTGTGAGTGTGTGAGTGTGAGTGTGAGTGGGTGTGAGTGTGTGAGTGTGGGTGTGAGTGGGTGAGAGTGGGTGAGAGTGGGTGAGAGTGGGTGAGAGAGTGTGAGTGGGTGTGAGAGTGTGAGTGGGTGTGGGTGTGAGAGTGGGTGTGGGTGTGGGTGTGAGAGTGGGTGTGGGTGTGAGAGTGGGTGTGAGTGGGTGTGAGTGTGTGTGAGTGGGTGGGAGTGGGTGCGAGAGTGTGAGTGGGTGCGAGAGTGTGAGTGGGTGCGAGAGTGTGAGTGTTTGTGAGTGGGTGTGAGTGTGAGTGTGTGAGTGAGTGTGAGTGAGTGTGAGTGAGTGTGAGTGTGAGTGAGTGTGAGTGGGTGTGAGTGTGAGTGTGAGTGTGAGTGTGAGTGGGTGTGAGTGTGGGTGTGAGTGGGTGTGAGTGGGTGTGAGTGGGTGAGAGTGGGTGAGAGTGGGTGAGAGTGTGTGTGAGTGGGTGGGAGTGGGTGCGAGAGTGTGAGTGGGTGCGAGAGTGTGAGTGGGTGCGAGAGTGTGAGTGTTTGTGAGTGGGTGTGAGTGTGAGTGTGTGAGTGAGTGTGAGTGAGTGTGAGTGTGAGTGAGTGTGAGTGGGTGTGAGTGTGAGTGTGAGTGTGAGTGGGTGTGAGTGTGGGTGTGAGTGGGTGTGAGTGGGTGTGAGTGGGTGAGAGTGGGTGAGAGTGGGTGTGAGAGTGTGAGTGGGTGTGAGAGTGTGAGTGGGTGTGAGCGTGTGAGTGGGTGTGAGAGTGTGAGTGGGTGTGGGTGTGAGAGTGGGTGTGGGTGTGAGAGTGGGTGTGGGTGTGAGAGTGGGTGTGAGTGGGTGTGAGTGGGTGTGAGAGTGTGAGTGGGTGTGAGTGGGTGTGAGTGGGTGTGAGTGGGTGAGAGTGAGTGTGAGTGGGTGAGAGTGAGTGTGAGTGGGTGTGAGTGGGTGTGAGAGCGTGTGAGTGGGTGTGAGAGCGTGTGAGTGGGTGTGAGAGCGTGTGAGTGGGTGTGAGTGGGTGTGAGTGGGTGTGAGAGCGTGTGAGAGCGTGTGAGAGCGTGTGAGAGCGTGTGAGAGCGTGTGAGAGCGTGTGAGTGGGTGTGAGTGGGTGTGAGTGGGTGTGAGAGCGTGTGAGTGGGTGTGAGAGCGTGTGAGTGGGTGTGAGAGCGTGTGAGTGGGTGTGAGTGGGTGGGAGTGGGTGTGAGAGCGTGTGAGAGCGTGTGAGAGCGTGTGAGTGGGTGTGAGTGGGTGTGAGTGGGTGTGAGTGGGTGTGAGTGGGTGTGAGAGCGCGTGAATGGGTGTGAGAGCGTGTGAGTGGGTGTGAGTGTGTGTGAGTGGGTGGGAGAGTGTGAGTGAGTGTGAGAGTGTGAGTGAGTGTGAGAGAGAGAGTGAGTGGGTGTGGGTGTGAGTGGGTGTGAGTGGGTGTGAGTGGGTGTGAGTGGGTGTGTGAGTGGGTGTGTGAGTGGGTGTGTGAGTGGGTGTGTGAGTGGGTGGGAGTGGGTGGGAGTGGGTGCGAGAGTGTGAGTGAGTGTGAGAGTGTGAGAGAGTGAGAGTGGGTGTGAGTGGGTGCGAGTGGGTGCGAGTGGGTGCGAGTGGGTGTGAGTGGGTGTGAGTGGGTGTGAGAGTGTGAGTGGGTGTGAGAGTGTGAGTGTGAGTGAGAGTGTGAGTGTGAGTGAGAGTGGGTGTGAGAGTGAGTGGGTGTCGGTGTGAGTGGGAGTGTGAGTGGGAGTGTGAGTGGTTGTGAGTGGGTGCGAGAGTGTGAGGGAGTGTGAGAGTGTGAGTGGGTGTGAGTGGGTGTGGGTGTGAGTGGGTGCGAGAGTGTGAGTGAGTGTGAGAGTGTGAGTGGGTGTGAGTGGGTGTGAGTGGGTGCGAGAGTGTGAGTTGGTGTGAGAGTGAGTGGGTGTGGGTGTGAGTGGGTGTGAGTGGGAGTGAGTGGGTGTGAGTGGGTGTGAGTGGGTGCGAGAGTGTGAGTGTTTGTGAGTGGGTGTGAGTGGGTGTGAGTGGGTGTGAGTGGGTGCGAGAGTGTGAGTGTTTGTGAGTGGGTGTGAGTGGGTGTGAGTGGGTGCGAGAGTGTGAGTGGGTGTGAGTGGGTGCGAGAGTGTGAGTGTTTGTGAGTGGGTGTGAGTGTGAGTGTGAGTGTTTGTGAGTGTTTGTGAGTGTGAGTGTGTGTGAGTGTGAGTGAGTGTGAGTGTGAGCGAGTGTGAGTGGGTGTGAGTGTGAGTGGGTGTGAGTGTGAGTGTGAGTGGGTGTGAGAGTGTGAGTGTGAGTGTGGGTGTGAGTGGGTGTGAGTGGGTGAGAGTGGGTGAGAGTGGGTGTGAGAGTGTGAGTGGGTGTGAGAGTGTGAGTGGGTGTGGGTGTGAGAGTGGGTGTGGGTGTGAGAGTGGGTGTGAGTGGGTGTGAGTGGGTGTGAGTGGGTGTGAGAGTGTGAGTGGGTGTGAGTGGGTGTGAGTGGGTGTGAGTGGGTGAGAGTGAGTGTGAGTGGGTGTGAGAGCGTGTGAGTGGGTGTGAGAGCGCGTGAGTGGGTGTGAGAGCGTGTGAGTGGGTGTGGGTGTGAGAGTGGGTGTGGGTGTGAGAGTGGGTGTGAGTGGGTGTGAGTGGGTGTGAGTGGGTGAGAGTGGGTGAGAGTGGGTGAGAGTGGGTGAGAGTGAGTGTGAGTGGGTGTGAGTGGGTGTGAGTGGGTGTGAGAGCATGTGAGAGCGTGTGAGAGCGTGTGAGTGGGTGTGAGTGGGTGTGAGAGCGTGTGAGTGGGTGTGAGTGGGTGTGAGTGGGTGTGAGTGTGTGTGAGTGGGTGGGAGTGGGTGCGAGAGTGTGAGTGAGTGTGAGAGTGTGAGTGAGTGGGTGTGGGTGTGAGTGGGTGTGAGTGGGTGTGAGTGGGTGTGAG
The DNA here is from genome assembly GCF_037043375.1 of Chiloscyllium plagiosum. Taxonomy (NCBI): domain Eukaryota; kingdom Metazoa; phylum Chordata; class Chondrichthyes; order Orectolobiformes; family Hemiscylliidae; genus Chiloscyllium; species Chiloscyllium plagiosum. Next base: position 157,890,699 of record NW_028270140.1, on the reverse strand, counting down.
TGGGTGTGTGAGTGGGTGTGTGAGTGGGTGTGTGAGTGGGTGCGAGTGGGTGCGAGTGGGTGCGAGTGGGTGCGAGTGGGTGTGAGTGGGTGCGAGAGTGTGAGTGTTTGTGAGTGGGTGTGTGTGGGTGTGAGTGGGTGTGAGTGGGTGTGAGAGTGTGAGTGGGTGTGAGAGTGTGAGTGTGAGTGAGAGTGGGTGTGAGAGTGTGAGTGGGTGTGAGAGTGAGTGGGTGTCGGTGTGAGTGGGAGTGTGAGTGGGAGTGTGAGTGGTTGTGAGTGGGTGCGAGAGTGTGAGGGAGTGTGAGAGTGTGAGTGGGTGTGAGTGGGTGTGAGTGGGTGTGGGTGTGAGTGGGTGCGAGAGTGTGAGTGTGAGAGTGTGAGTGGGTGTGAGTGGGTGTGAGTGGGTGCGAGAGTGTGAGTGGGTGTGAGAGTGAGTGGGTGTGGGTGTGAGTGGGTGTGAGTGGGAGTGAGTGGGTTTGAGTAGGTGTGAGTGGGTGTGAGTGGGTGTGAGTGGGTGCGAGAGTGTGAGTGTTTGTGAGTGGGTGTGAGTGGGTGTGAGTGGGTGCGAGAGTGTGAGTGGGTGTGAGTGGGTGCGAGAGTGTGAGTGTTTGTGAGTGGGTGTGAGTGTGAGTGTGAGTGTGAGTGAGTGTGAGTGTGAGCGAGTGTGAGTGGGTGTGAGTGTGAGTGTGAGTGTGAGTGTGAGTGGGTGTGGGTGTGGGTGTGAGTGTGAGTGTGAGTGGGTGTGAGAGTGTGAGTGTGGGTGTGAGTGGGTGTGAGTGGGTGAGAGTGGGTGAGAGTGGGTGTGAGTGGGTGAGAGTGGGTGAGAGTGGATGTGAGAGTGTGAGTGGGTGTGAGAGTGTGAGTGGGTGTGGGTGTGAGAGTGGGTGTGGGTGTGAGAGTGGGTGTGAGTGGGTGTGAGTGGGTGTGAGAGTGTGAGTGGGTGTGAGTGGGTGTGAGTGGGTGAGAGTGGGTGAGAGTGAGTGTGAGAGCGTGTGAGTGGGTGTGAGTGGGTGTGAGTGGGTGTGAGTGGGTGTGAGAGCGCGTGAGTGGGTGTGAGAGCGTGTGAGTGGGTGTGAGTGGGTGGGAGTGGGTGGGAGTGGGTGGGAGTGGGTGCGAGAGTGTGAGTGGGTGCGAGAGTGTGAGTGAGTGTGAGAGTGTGAGTGAGTGGGTGTGGGTGTGAGTGGGTGTGAGTGGGTGTGTGAGTGGGTGTGTGAGTGGGTGTGTGAGTGGGTGCGAGAGTGTGAGGGAGTGTGAGGGAGTGTGAGAGTGTGAGTGGGTGTGAGAGCGTGTGAGTGGGTGTGAGTGGGTGTGAGTGGGTGTGAGAGCGCGTGAGTGGGTGTGAGAGCGTGTGAGTGGGTGTGAGTGGGTGTGAGTGGGTGGGAGTGGGTGGGAGTGGGTGCGAAAGTGTGAGTGAGTGTGAGTGAGTGTGAGAGTGTGAGTGAGTGTGAGAGTGTGAGTGAGTGGGTGTGGGTGTGAGTGGGTGTGAGTGGGTGTGTGAGTGGGTGTGTGAGTGGGTGTGTGAGTGGGTGTGTGAGTGGGTGGGAGTGGGTGCGAGAGTGTGAGTGAGTGTGAGAGTGTGAGAGTGTGAGAGAGTGAGAGAGTGAGAGTGGGTGCGAGTGGGTGCGAGTGGGTGCGAGTGGGTGTGAGAGTGTGAGTGGGTGTGAGAGTGTGAGTGTGAGTGAGAGTGGGTGTGAGAGTGTGAGTGGGTGTGAGAGTGAGTGTGTGTCGGTGTGAGTGGGAGTGTGAGTGGGAGTGTGAGTGGTTGTGAGTGGGTGCGAGAGTGTGAGGGAGTGTGAGGGAGTGTGAGAGTGTGAGTGGGTGTGAGTGGGTGTGGGTGAGAGTGGGTGCGAGAGTGTGAGTGAGTGTGAGTGAGTGTGAGAGTGTGAGTGGGTGTGAGTGGGTGTGAGTGGGTGCGAGAGTGTGAGTGGGTGTGAGAGTGAGTGGGTGTGGGTGTGAGTGGGTGTGAGTGGGAGTGAGTGGGTTTGAGCAGGTGTGAGTGGGTGTGAGTGGGTGTGAGTGGGTGTGAGTGGGTGCGAGAGTGTGAGTGTTTGTGAGTGGGTGTGAGTGGGTGCGAGAGTGTGAGTGAGTGTGAGAGTGTGAGTGAGAGTGAGAGTGTGAGTGAGTGGGTGTGACTGGGTGTGAGTGGGTGTGAGTGTGTGTGAGTGGGTGGGAGTGGGTGCGAGAGTGTGAGTGAGTGTGAGAGTGTGAGAGTGAGAGTGTGAGTGAGTGGGTTTGGGTGTGACTGGGTGTGAGTGGGTGTGTGAGTGGGTGTGTGAGTGGGTGTGGGAGTGGGTGTGGGAGTGGGTGTGGGAGTGGGTGTGGGAGTGGGTGTGGGAGTGGGTGGGAGTGGGTGGGAGTGGGTGGGAGTGGGTGGGAGTGGGTGCGAGAGTGTGAGTGTGAGAGTGTGAGAGTGTGAGAGAGTGAGAGTGAGTGTGAGTGGGTGTGAGTGGGTGTGAGTGGGTGTGAGAGCGCGTGAGTGGGTGTGAGAGCGTGTGAGTGGGTGTGAGAGCGTGTGAGTGGGTGTGAGTGTGTGAGAGTGGGTGGGAGTGGGTGCGAGAGTGTGAGTGAGTGTGAGAGTGTGAGTGAGTGTGAGAGTGTGAGTGAGTGGGTGTGGGTGTGACTGGGTGTGAGTGGGTGTGTGAGTGGGTGTGTGAGTGGGTGTGTGAGTGGGTGTGTGAGTGGGTGTGGGAGTGGGTGTGGGAGTGGGTGTGGGAGTGGGGGTGGGAGTGGGGGTGGGAGTGGGTGGGAGTGGGTGGGAGTGGGTGGGAGTGGGTGGGAGTGGGTGCGAGAGTGTGAGAGTGTGAGAGTGTGAGAGAGTGAGAGTGAGTGTGAGTGGGTGTGAGTGGGTGTGAGTGGGTGTGAGTGGGTGTGAGTGGGTGCGAGTGGGTGTGAGTGGGTGCGAGAGTGTGAGTGTTTGTGAGTGGGTGTGAGTGGGTGTGAGTGGGTGCGAGAGTGTGAGTGTTTGTGAGTGGGTGTGAGTGGGTGTGAGTGGGTGTGAGTGGGTGTGAGTGGGTGTGAGAGTGTGAGTGGGTGTGAGAGTGTGAGTGTGAGTGAGAGTGGGTGTGAGAGTGTGAGTGGGTGTGAGAGTGAGTGGGTGTCGGTGTGAGTGGGAGTGTGAGTGGGAGTGCGAGTGGTTGTGAGTGGGTGCGAGAGTGTGAGGGAGTGTGAGAGTGTGAGTGGGTGTGAGTGGGTGTGAGTGGGTGTGAGTGGGTGTGAGAGTGTGAGTGGGTGTGAGAGTGAGTGGGTGTGGGTGTGAGTGGGTGTGAGTGGGAGTGGGTGTGAGTGGGTGTGAGTGGGTGTGAGTGGGTGCGAGAGTGTGAGTGTTTGTGAGTGGGTGTGAGTGTGAGTGTGAGTGTGAGCGAGTGTGAGTGGGTGTGAGTGTGAGTGGGTGTGAGTGTGAGTGGGTGTGAGTGTGAGTGTGAGTGTGAGTGTGGGTGTGAGTGGGTGTGAGTGGGTGAGAGTGGGTGAGAGTGGGTGTGAGTGGGTGTGAGTGGGTGTGAGAGTGAGAGTGGGTGTGGGTGTGAGAGTGGGTGTGGGTGTGAGAGTGGGTGTGAGTGGGTGTGAGAGCGTGTGAGTGGGTGTGAGTGTGTGTGAGTGGGTGGGAGTGGGTGCGAGAGTGTGAGTGAGTGTGAGAGTGTGAGTGAGTGTGAGAGTGTGAGTGTGACTGGGTGTGAGTGGGTGTGAGTGGGTGTGTGAGTGGGTGTGTGAGTGGGTGTGTGAGTGGGTGTGGGAGTGGGTGGGAGTGAGTGTGAGTGGGTGTGAGTGGGTTTGAGTGGGTGCGAGTGGGTGCGAGTGGGTGTGAGTGGGTGTGAGTGGGTGCGAGAGTGTGAGTGTTTGTGAGTGGGTGTGAGTGGGTGTGAGTGGGTGTGAGTGGGTGCGAGAGTGTGAGTGTTTGTGAGTGTTTGTGAGTGGGTGTGAGTGGGTGTGGGTGAGAGTGGGTGCGAGAGTGTGAGTGAGTGTGAGTGAGTGTGAGAGTGTGAGTGGGTGTGAGTGGGTGTGAGTGAGAGTGGGTGCGAGAGTGTGAGTGAGTGTGAGTGAGTGTGAGAGTGTGAGTGGGTGTGAGTGGGTGTGAGTGGGTGCGAGAGTGTGAGTGGGTGTGAGAGTGAGTGGGTGTGGGTGTGAGTGGGTGTGAGTGGGAGTGAGTGGGTTTGAGCAGGTGTGAGTGGGTGTGAGTGGGTGTGAGTGGGTGTGAGTGGGTGCGAGAGTGTGAGTGTTTGTGAGTGGGTGTGAGTGGGTGCGAGAGTGTGAGTGAGTGTGAGAGTGTGAGTGAGAGTGAGAGTGTGAGTGAGTGGGTGTGACTGGGTGTGAGTGGGTGTGAGTGGGTGTGAGTGTGTGTGAGTGTGTGTGAGTGGGTGGGAGTGGGTGCGAGAGTGTGAGTGAGTGTGAGAGTGTGAGAGTGAGAGTGTGAGTGAGTGGGTTTGGGTGTGACTGGGTGTGAGTGGGTGTGTGAGTGGGTGTGTGAGTGGGTGTGGGAGTGGGTGTGGGAGTGGGTGTGGGAGTGGGTGTGGGAGTGGGTGGGAGTGGGTGGGAGTGGGTGGGAGTGGGTGCGAGAGTGTGAGTGTGAGAGTGTGAGAGTGTGAGAGAGTGAGAGTGAGTGTGAGTGGGTGTGAGTGGGTGTGAGTGGGTGTGAGAGCGCGTGAGTGGGTGTGAGAGCGTGTGAGTGGGTGTGAGAGCGTGTGAGTGGGTGTGAGTGTGTGAGAGTGGGTGGGAGTGGGTGCGAGAGTGTGAGTGAGTGTGAGAGTGTGAGTGAGTGTGAGAGTGTGAGTGAGTGGGTGTGGGTGTGACTGGGTGTGAGTGGGTGTGTGAGTGGGTGTGTGAGTGGGTGTGTGAGTGGGTGTGTGAGTGGGTGTGGGAGTGGGTGTGGGAGTGGGTGTGGGAGTGGGGGTGGGAGTGGGTGGGAGTGGGTGGGAGTGGGTGGGAGTGGGTGGGAGTGGGTGCGAGAGTGTGAGAGTGTGAGAGTGTGAGAGAGTGAGAGTGAGTGTGAGTGGGTGTGAGTGGGTGTGAGTGGGTGTGAGTGGGTGTGAGTGGGTGCGAGTGGGTGTGAGTGGGTGCGAGAGTGTGAGTGTTTGTGAGTGGGTGTGAGTGGGTGTGAGTGGGTGCGAGAGTGTGAGTGTTTGTGAGTGGGTGTGAGTGGGTGTGAGTGGGTGTGAGTGGGTGTGAGTGGGTGTGAGTGGGTGTGAGAGTGTGAGTGGGTGTGAGAGTGTGAGTGTGAGTGACAGTGGGTGTGAGAGTGTGAGTGGGTGTGAGAGTGAGTGGGTGTCGGTGTGAGTGGGAGTGTGAGTGGGAGTGCGAGTGGTTGTGAGTGGGTGCGAGAGTGTGAGGGAGTGTGAGAGTGTGAGTGGGTGTGAGTGGGTGTGAGTGGGTGTGAGTGGGTGTGAGAGTGTGAGTGGGTGTGAGAGTGAGTGGGTGTGGGTGTGAGTGGGTGTGAGTGGGAGTGGGTGTGAGTGGGTGTGAGTGGGTGTGAGTGGGTGCGAGAGTGTGAGTGTTTGTGAGTGGGTGTGAGTGTGAGTGTGAGTGAGTGTGAGTGGGTGTGAGTGTGAGTGTGAGTGGGTGTGAGTGTGAGTGTGAGTGGGTGTGAGTGTGAGTGGGTGTGAGTGTGAGTGTGAGTGTGAGTGTGGGTGTGAGTGGGTGTGAGTGGGTGAGAGTGGGTGAGAGTGGGTGTGAGTGGGTGTGAGAGTGAGAGTGGGTGTGGGTGTGAGAGTGGGTGTGGGTGTGAGAGTGGGTGTGAGTGGGTGTGAGAGCGTGTGAGTGGGTGTGAGTGTGTGTGAGTGGGTGGGAGTGGGTGCGAGAGTGTGAGTGAGTGTGAGAGTGTGAGTGAGTGTGAGAGTGTGAGTGTGACTGGGTGTGAGTGGGTGTGTGAGTGGGTGTGTGAGTGGGTGTGTGAGTGGGTGTGGGAGTGGGTGGGAGTGAGTGTGAGTGGGTGTGAGTGGGTGCGAGTGGGTGCGAGTGGGTGCGAGTGGGTGTGAGTGGGTGTGAGTGGGTGCGAGAGTGTGAGTGTTTGTGAGTGGGTGTGAGTGGGTGTGAGTGGGTGTGAGTGGGTGCGAGAGTGTGAGTGTTTGTGAGTGTTTGTGAGTGGGTGTGAGTGGGTGTGAGTGGGTGTGAGTGGGTGTGAGTGGGTGTGAGAGTGTGAGTGGGTGTGAGAGTGTGAGTGTGAGTGAGAGTGGGTGTGAGAGTGTGAGTGGGTGTGAGAGTGAGTGGGTGTCGGTGTGAGTGGGTGTGAGAGTGAGTGGGTGTCGGTGTGAGTGGGAGTGTGAGTGGTTGTGAGTGGGTGCGAGAGTGTGAGGGAGTGTGAGAGTGTGAGTGGGTGTGAGTGGGTGTGAGTGGGTGTGAGTGGGTGCGAGAGTGTGAGTGGGTGTGAGAGTGAGTGGGTGTGGGTGTGAGTGGGAGTGAGTGGGTGCGAGTGGGTGCGAGTGGGTGCGAGAGTGTGAGTGGGTGTGAGTGGGTGCGAGTGGGTGCGAGAGTGTGAGTGTTTGTGAGTGGGTGTGAGTGTGAGTGTGAGTGTGAGTGTGTGTGTGAGTGAGTGTGAGTGTGAGCGAGTGTGAGTGGGTGTGAGTGTGAGTGGGTGTGAGTGTGAGTGGGTGTGAGTGTGAGTGTGAGTGTGTGTGAGAGTGAGAGTGGGTGTGGGTGTGAGAGTGGGTGTGGGTGTGAGAGTGGGTGTGAGTGGGTGTGAGTGGGTGTGAGTGGGTGTGAGTGGGTGCGAGAGTGTGAGTGGGTGTGAGAGTGAGTGGGTGTGGGTGTGAGTGGGAGTGAGTGGGAGTGAGTAGGTGTGAGTGGGTGCGAGTGGGTGCGAGTGGGTGCGAGTGGGTGCGAGTGGGTGCGAGTGGGTGCGAGTGGGAGTGAGTGGGAGTGAGTGGGTGCGAGAGTGTGAGTGGGTGTGAGTGGGTGCGAGTGGGTGCGAGAGTGTGAGTGTTTGTGAGTGGGTGTGAGTGGGAGTGAGTGGGAGTGAGTGGGTGCGAGAGTGTGAGTGGGTGTGAGTGGGTGTGAGTGGGTGCAAGAGTGTGAGTGTTTGTGAGTGGGTGTGAGTGTGAGTGTGAGTGTGTGTGTGAGTGAGTGTGAGTGTGAGCGAGTGTGAGTGGGTGTGAGTGTGAGTGTGAGTGGGTGTGAGTGTGAGTGTGAGTGGGTGTGAGTGTGAGTGTGAGTGGGTGTGAGAGTGAGAGTGGGTGTGGGTGTGAGAGTGGGTGTGGGTGTGAGAGTGGGTGTGAGTGGGCGTGAGTGGGTGTGAGTGGGTGTGAGTGGGTGTGAGAGCGTGTGAGTGGGTGTGAGAGCGTGTGAGAGCGTGTGAGTGGGTGTGAGTGGGTGTGAGTGGGTGTGAGAGCGCGTGAGTGGGTGTGAGAGCGTGTGAGTGGGTGTGAGTGGGTGCGAGAGTGTGAGTGTTTGTGAGTGGGTGTGAGTGGGTGTGCGTGGGTGTGAGTGGGTGCGAGAGTGAGTGGGTGTGGGTGTGAGTGGGTGTGAGTGGGTGTGAGTGGGTGTGAGTGGGTGTGAGTGGGTGCGAGAGTGTGAGTGGGTGTGAGTGGGTGTGAGTGTGAGTGTGAGAGTGAGTGTGAGTGTGAGTGAGTGTGAGTGGGTGTGAGTGTGTGAGTGTGAGTGTGGGTGAGAGTGGGTGAGAGTGGGTGAGAGTGGGTGAGAGTGGGTGAGAGTGGGTGTGAGAGTGTGAGTGGGTGTGGGTGTGAGAGTGGGTGTGGGTGTGAGAGTGGGTGTGGGTGTGAGAGTGGGTGTGAGTGGGTGTGAGTGTGTGTGAGTGGGTGGGAGTGGGTGCGAGAGTGTGAGTGGGTGCGAGAGTGTGAGTGTTTGTGAGTGGGTGTGAGTGTGAGTGTGTGAGTGAGTGGGTGTGAGTGGGTGTGAGTGGGTGTGAGTGGGTGAGAGTGGGTGTGAGAGTGTGAGTGGGTGTGAGAGTGTGAGTGGGTGTGGGTGTGAGAGTGGGTGTGGGTGTGAGAGTGGGTGTGAGTGGGTGTGAGTGGGTGTGAGAGTGTGAGTGGGTGTGAGTGAGTGTGAGTGGGTGTGAGTGGGTGTGAGTGGTTGTGAGAGCATGTGAGTGGGTGTGAGAGCGTGTGAGTGGGTGTGAGAGCGTGTGAGTGGGTGTGAGTGGGTGTGAGTGGGTGTGAGTGGGTGTGAGAGCGCGTGAATGGGTGTGAGAGCGTGTGAGTGGGTGTGAGTGTGTGTGAGTGGGTGGGAGAGTGTGAGTGAGTGTGAGAGTGTGAGTGAGTGTGAGAGTGTGAGTGAGTGGGTGTGGGTGTGACTGGGTGTGAGTGGGTGTGTGAGTGGGTGTGTGAGTGGGTGTGTGAGTGTGTGTGTGAGTGAGTGTGAGTGTGAGCGAGTGTGAGTGGGTGTGAGTGTGAGTGGGTGTGAGTGTGAGTGTGAGTGTGTGTGAGAGTGAGAGTGGGTGTGGGTGTGAGAGTGGGTGTGGGTGTGAGAGTGGGTGTGAGTGGGTGTGAGTGGGTGTGAGTGGGTGTGAGTGGGTGTGAGTGGGTGCGAGAGTGTGAGTGGGTGTGAGAGTGAGTGGGTGTGGGTGTGAGTGGGAGTGAGTGGGAGTGAGTAGGTGTGAGTGGGTGCGAGTGGGTGCGAGTGGGTGCGAGTGGGTGCGAGTGGGTGCGAGTGGGTGCGAGTGGGAGTGAGTGGGAGTGAGTGGGTGCGAGAGTGTGAGTGGGTGTGAGTGGGTGCGAGTGGGTGCGAGAGTGTGAGTGTTTGTGAGTGGGTGTGAGTGGGAGTGAGTGGGAGTGAGTGGGTGCGAGAGTGTGAGTGGGTGTGAGTGGGTGTGAGTGGGTGCAAGAGTGTGAGTGTTTGTGAGTGGGTGTGAGTGTGAGTGTGAGTGTGTGTGTGAGTGAGTGTGAGTGTGAGCGAGTGTGAGTGGGTGTGAGTGTGAGTGTGAGTGGGTGTGAGTGTGAGTGTGAGTGGGTGTGAGTGTGAGTGTGAGTGGGTGTGAGAGTGAGAGTGGGTGTGGGTGTGAGAGTGGGTGTGGGTGTGAGAGTGGGTGTGAGTGGGCGTGAGTGGGTGTGAGTGGGTGTGAGTGGGTGTGAGAGCGTGTGAGTGGGTGTGAGAGCGTGTGAGAGCGTGTGAGTGGGTGTGAGTGGGTGTGAGTGGGTGTGAGAGCGCGTGAGTGGGTGTGAGAGCGTGTGAGTGGGTGTGAGTGGGTGCGAGAGTGTGAGTGTTTGTGAGTGGGTGTGAGTGGGTGTGAGTGGGTGTGAGTGGGTGCGAGAGTGAGTGGGTGTGGGTGTGAGTGGGTGTGAGTGGGTGTGAGTGGGTGTGAGTGGGTGTGAGTGGGTGCGAGAGTGTGAGTGGGTGTGAGTGGGTGTGAGTGTGAGTGTGAGAGTGAGTGTGAGTGTGAGTGAGTGTGAGTGGGTGTGAGTGTGTGAGTGTGAGTGTGGGTGAGAGTGGGTGAGAGTGGGTGAGAGTGGGTGAGAGTGGGTGAGAGTGGGTGTGAGAGTGTGAGTGGGTGTGGGTGTGAGAGTGGGTGTGGGTGTGAGAGTGGGTGTGGGTGTGAGAGTGGGTGTGAGTGGGTGTGAGTGTGTGTGAGTGGGTGGGAGTGGGTGCGAGAGTGTGAGTGGGTGCGAGAGTGTGAGTGTTTGTGAGTGGGTGTGAGTGTGAGTGTGTGAGTGAGTGGGTGTGAGTGGGTGTGAGTGGGTGTGAGTGGGTGAGAGTGGGTGTGAGAGTGTGAGTGGGTGTGAGAGTGTGAGTGGGTGTGGGTGTGAGAGTGGGTGTGGGTGTGAGAGTGGGTGTGAGTGGGTGTGAGTGGGTGTGAGAGTGTGAGTGGGTGTGAGTGAGTGTGAGTGGGTGTGAGTGGGTGTGAGTGGTTGTGAGAGCATGTGAGTGGGTGTGAGAGCGTGTGAGTGGGTGTGAGAGCGTGTGAGTGGGTGTGAGTGGGTGTGAGTGGGTGTGAGTGGGTGTGAGAGCGCGTGAATGGGTGTGAGAGCGTGTGAGTGGGTGTGAGTGTGTGTGAGTGGGTGGGAGAGTGTGAGTGAGTGTGAGAGTGTGAGTGAGTGTGAGAGTGTGAGTGAGTGGGTGTGGGTGTGACTGGGTGTGAGTGGGTGTGTGAGTGGGTGTGTGAGTGGGTGTGTGAGTGGGTGTGGGAGTGGGTGGGAGTGGGTGGGAGTGGGTGGGAGTGGGTGGGAGTGGGTGGGAGTGGGTGCGAGAGTGTGAGTGAGTGTGAGAGTGTGAGAGTGTGAGAGAGTGAGAGTGAGTGTGAGTGGGTGTGAGTGGGTGTGAGTGGGTGTGAGAGCGCGTGAGTGGGTGTGAGAGCGCGTGAGTGGGTGTGAGAGCGTGTGAGTGGGTGTGAGTGTGTGTGAGTGGGTGGGAGTGGGTGCGAGAGTGTGAGTGAGTGTGAGAGTGTGAGTGAGTGTGAGAGTGTGAGTGAGTGGGTGTGACTGGGTGTGAGTGGGTGTGTGAGTGGGTGTGTGAGTGGGTGTGTGAGTGGGTGTGTGAGTGGGTGTGGGAGTGGGTGTGTGAGTGGGTGTGGGAGTGGGTGGGAGTGGGTGGGAGTGGGTGGGAGAGTGTGAGTGAGTGTGAGAGTGTGAGTGAGTGTGAAAGTGTGAGTGAGTGGGTGTGGGTGTGACTGGGTGTGAGTGGGTGTGTGAGTGGGTGTGTGAGTGGGTGTGGGAGTGGGTGGGAGTGGGTGGGAGTGGGTGGGAGTGGGTGCGAGAGTGTGAGTGAGTGTGAGAGTGTGAGAGTGTGAGAGAGTGAGAGTGAGTGTGAGTGGGTGTGAGTGGGTGTGAGTGGGTGTGAGAGCGCGTAAGTGGGTGTGAGAGCGCGTGAGTGGGTGTGAGAGCGTGTGAGTGGGTGTGAGTGTGTGTGAGTGGGTGGGAGTGGGTGCGAGAGTGTGAGTGAGTGTGAGAGTGTGAGTGAGTGTGAGAGTGTGAGTGAGTGGGTGTGGGTGTGACTGGGTGTGAGTGGGTGTGTGAGTGGGTGTGTGAGTGGGTGTGTGAGTGGGTGTGGGAGTGGGTGTGGGAGTGGGTGTGGGAGTGGGTGGGAGTGGCTGGGAGTGGGTGGGAGTGGGTGGGAGTGGGTGGGAGTGGGTGGGAGTGGGTGCGAGAGTGTGAGTGAGTGTGAGTGAGTGTGAGAGTGTGAGAGTGTGAGAGTGTGAGAGAGTGAGAGTGAGTGTGAGTGGGTGTGAGTGGGTGTGAGTGGGTGTGAGTGGGTGCGAGAGTGTGAGTGTTTGTGAGTGGGTGTGAGTGGGTGTGAGTGGGTGTGAGTGGGTGTGAGTGGGTGCGAGAGTGTGAGTGTTTGTGAGTGGGTGTGAGTGGGTGTGAGTGGGTGTGAGTGGGTGTGAGTGGGTGTGAGAGTGTGAGTGGGTGTGAGAGTGTGAGTGTGAGTGAGAGTGGGTGTGAGAGTGTGAGTGGGTATGAGAGTGAGTGGGTGTCGGTGTGAGTGGGAGTGTGAGTGGGAGTGCGAGTGGTTGTGAGTGGGTGCGAGAGTGTGAGGGAGTGTGAGAGTGTGAGTGGGTGTGAGTGGGTGTGAGTGGGTGTGAGTGGGTGTGAGTGGGTGCGAGAGTGTGAGTGGGTGTGAGAGTGAGTGGGTGTGGGTGTGAGTGGGTGTGGGTGTGAGTGGGTGTGAGTGGGAGTGAGTGGGTGTGAGTGGGTGTGAGTGGGTGCGAGGGTGTGAGTGTTTGTGAGTGGGTGTGAGTGGGTGTGAGTGGGTGCGAGAGTGTGAGTGGGTGCGAGAGTGTGAGTGTTTGTGAGTGGGTGTGAGTGTGAGTGTGAGTGTGTGTGAGTGAGTGTGAGTGTGAGCGAGTGTGAGTGGGTGTGAGTGTGAGTGTGAGTGTGAGTGGGTGTGAGTGTGAGTGTGAGTGGGTGTGAGTGTGAGTGTGAGTGTGAGTGTGAGTGTGAGTGGGTGAGAGTGGGTGAGAGTGGGTGAGAGTGGGTGTGAGAGTGTGAGTGGGTGTGAGAGTGAGAGTGGGTGTGGGTGTGAGAGTGGGTGTGGGTGTGAGAGTGGGTGTGAGTGGGTGTGAGAGCGTGTGAGTGGGTGTGAGTGTGTGTGAGTGGGTGGGAGTGTGTGCGAGAGTGTGAGTGAGTGTGAGAGTGTGAGTGAGTGTGAGAGTGTGAGTGAGTGGGTGTGGGTGTGACTGGGTGTGAGTGGGTGTGTGAGTGGGTGTGTGAGTGGGTGTGGGAGTGGGTGTGGGAGTGGGTGTGGGAGTGGGTGGGAGTGGGTGGGAGTGGGTGGGAGTGGGTGGGAGTGGGTGGGAGTGGGTGGGAGTGGGTGCGAGAGTGTGAGTGAGTGTGAGAGTGAGTGTGAGTGGGTGTGAGTGGGTGTGAGTGGGTGTGAGTGGGTGTGAGTGGGTGCGAGTGGGTGCGAGTGGGTGTGAGTGGGTGTGAGTGGGTGCGAGAGTGTGAGTGTTTGTGAGTGGGTGTGAGTGGGTGTGAGTGGGTGTGAGTGGGTGCGAGAGTGTGAGTGTTTGTGAGTGGGTGTGAGTGGGTGTGAGTGGGTGTGAGAGTGTGAGTGGGTGTGAGAGTGTGAGTGTGAGTGAGAGTGGGTGTGAGAGTGTGAGTGGGTGTGAGAGTGAGTGGGTGTCGGTGTGAGTGGGAGTGTGAGTGGGAGTGTGAGTGGTTGTGAGTGGGTGCGAGAGTGTGAGGGAGTGTGAGAGTGTGAGTGGGTGTGAGTGGGTGTGAGTGGGTGTGAGTGGGTGTGAGTGGGTGCGAGACTGTGAGTGGGTGTGAGAGTGAGTGTGAGTGGGTGTGAGTGGGTGTGAGTGGGAGTGAGTGGGTGTGAGTGGGTGTGAGTGGGTGTGAGTGGGTGTGAGTGGGTGCGAGAGTGTGAGTGTTTGTGAGTGGGTGTGAGTGGGAGTGAGTGGGTGCGAGAGTGTGAGTGGGTGTGAGTGGGTGTGAGTGGGTGCGAGAGTGTGAGTGTTTGTGAGTGGGTGTGAGTGTGAGTGTGAGTGTGAGTGTGTGTGAGTGAGTGTGTGAGCGAGTGTGAGTGGGTGTGAGTGTGAGTGTGAGTGTGAGTGGGTGTGAGTGTGAGTGTGAGTGGGTGTGAGTGTGAGTGTGAGTGGGTGTGAGAGTGAGAGTGGGTGTGGGTGTGAGAGTGGGTGTGGGTGTGAGAGTGGGTGTGAGTGGGTGTGAGTGGGTGTGAGTGGGTGTGAGAGCATGTGAGTGGGTGTGAGAGCGTGTGAGTGGGTGTGAGTGGGTGTGAGTGGGTGTGAGAGCGCGTGAGTGGGTGTGAGAGCGTGTGAGTGGGTGTGAGTGGGTGCGAGAGTGTGAGTGTTTGTGAGTGGGTGTGAGTGGGTGTGAGTGGGTGTGAGTGGGTGCGAGAGTGAGTGGGTGTGGGTGTGAGTGGGTGGGTGTGAGTGGGTGTGAGTGGGTGTGAGTGGGTGCGAGAGTGTGAGTGTTTGTGAGTGGGTGTGAGTGGGTGCGAGAGTGTGAGTGGGTGCGAGAGTGTGAGTGTTTGTGAGTGGGTGTGAGTGTGAGAGTGAGTGTGAGTGAGTGTGAGTGGGTGTGAGTGTGAGTGTGAGTGGGTGTGAGTGTGTGAGTGTGAGTGTGAGTGGGTGTGAGTGTGTGAGTGTGGGTGTGAGTGGGTGAGAGTGGGTGAGAGTGGGTGAGAGTGGGTGAGAGAGTGTGAGTGGGTGTGAGAGTGTGAGTGGGTGTGGGTGTGAGAGTGGGTGTGGGTGTGGGTGTGAGAGTGGGTGTGGGTGTGAGAGTGGGTGTGAGTGGGTGTGAGTGTGTGTGAGTGGGTGGGAGTGGGTGCGAGAGTGTGAGTGGGTGCGAGAGTGTGAGTGGGTGCGAGAGTGTGAGTGGGTGCGAGAGTGTGAGTGTTTGTGAGTGGGTGTGAGTGTGAGTGTGTGAGTGAGTGTGAGTGAGTGTGAGTGTGAGTGAGTGTGAGTGGGTGTGAGTGTGAGTGTGAGTGTGAGTGGGTGTGAGTGTGGGTGTGAGTGGGTGTGAGTGGGTGTGAGTGGGTGAGAGTGGGTGAGAGTGGGTGTGAGAGTGTGAGTGGGTGTGAGAGTGTGAGTGGGTGTGAGAGTGTGAGTGGGTGTGGGTGTGAGAGTGGGTGTGGGTGTGAGAGTGGGTGTGGGTGTGAGAGTGGGTGTGGGTGTGAGAGTGGGTGTGAGTGGGTGTGAGTGGGTGTGAGAGTGTGAGTGGGTGTGAGTGGGTGTGAGTGGGTGTGAGTGGGTGAGAGTGAGTGTGAGTGGGTGAGAGTGAGTGTGAGTGGGTGTGAGTGGGTGTGAGAGCGTGTGAGTGGGTGTGAGAGCGTGTGAGTGGGTGTGAATGGGTGTGAGTGGGTGTGAGAGCGTGTGAGAGCGTGTGAGAGCGTGTGAGTGGGTGTGAGTGGGTGTGAGTGGGTGTGAGTGGGTGTGAGAGCGTGTGAGTGGGTGTGAGAGCGTGTGAGAGCGTGTGAGTGGGTGTGAGTGGGTGTGAGTGGGTGTGAGAGCGTGTGAGAGCGTGTGAGAGCGTGTGAGAGCGTGTGAGAGCGTGTGAGAGCGTGTGAGTGGGTGTGAGTGGGTGTGAGTGGGTGTGAGAGCGTGTGAGTGGGTGTGAGAGCGTGTGAGTGGGTGTGAGAGCGTGTGAGAGCGTGTGAGTGGGTGTGAGTGGGTGTGAGTGGGTGTGAGTGGGTGTGAGTGCGTGTGAGAGCGTGTGAGAGCGTGTGAGTGGGTGAGTGAGTGTGAGTGAGTGTGAGTGTGAGTGAGTGTGAGTGGGTGTGAGTGTGAGTGTGGGTGTGAGTGTGGGTGTGAGTGGGTGTGAGTGGGTGTGAGTGGGTGTGAGTGGGTGTGAGAGTGTGAGTGTGTGTGAGAGTGTGAGTGGGTGTGGGTGTGAGAGTGGGTGTGGGTGTGAGAGTGGGTGTGGGTGTGAGAGTGGGTGTGAGTGGGTGTGAGTGGGTGTGAGAGTGTGAGTGGGTGTGAGTGGGTGTGAGTGGGTGTGAGTGGGTGAGAGTGAGTGTGAGTGGGTGAGAGTGAGTGTGAGTGGGTGTGAGTGGGTGTGAGAGCGTGTGAGTGGGTGTGAGAGCGTGTGAGTGGGTGTGAGAGCGTGTGAGTGGGTGTGAGAGCGTGTGAGAGCGTGTGAGAGCGTGTGAGAGCGTGGGAGAGCGTGGGAGAGCGTGGGAGAGCGTGGGAGAGCGTGGGAGAGCGTGTGAGTGGGTGTGAGTGGGTGTGAGTGGGTGTGAGTGGGTGTGAGAGCGTGTGAGTGGGTGTGAGAGCGTGTGAGTGGGTGTGAGAGCGTGTGAGAGCGTGTGAGTGGGTGTGAGTGGGTGTGAGTGGGTGTGAGAGCGTGTGAGAGCGTGTGAGTGGGTGTGAGTGGGTGTGAGTGGGTGTGAGTGGGTGTGAGTGGGTGTGAGAGCGCGTGAATGGGTGTGAGAGCGTGTGAGTGGGTGTGAGTGTGTGTCAGTGGGTGGGAGAGTGTGAGTGAGTGTGAGAGTGTGAGTGAGTGTGAGAGTGTGAGTGAGTGGGTGTGGGTGTGAGTGGGTGTGAGTGGGTGTGAGTGGGTGTGTGAGTGGGTGTGTGAGTGGGTGTGTGAGTGGGTGTGTGAGTGGGTGTGTGAGTGGGTGGGAGTGGGTGGGAGTGGGTGCGAGAGTGTGAGTGAGTGTGAGAGTGTGAGAGAGTGAGAGTGGGTGTGAGTGGGTGCGAGTGGGTGCGAGTGGGTGCGAGTGGGTGTGAGTGGGTGTGAGAGTGTGAGTGGGTGTGAGAGTGTGAGTGTGAGTGAGAGTGTGAGTGTGAGTGAGAGTGGGTGTGAGAGTGAGTGGGTGTCGGTGTGAGTGGGAGTGTGAGTGGGAGTGTGAGTGGTTGTGAGTGGGTGCGAGAGTGTGAGGGAGTGTGAGAGTGTGAGTGGGTGTGAGTGGGTGTGGGTGTGAGTGGGTGCGAGAGTGTGAGTGAGTGTGAGAGTGTGAGTGGGTGTGAGTGGGTGTGAGTGGGTGCGAGAGTGTGAGTTGGTGTGAGAGTGAGTGGGTGTGGGTGTGAGTGGGTGTGAGTGGGAGTGAGTGGGTGTGAGTGGGTGTGAGTGGGTGCGAGAGTGTGAGTGTTTGTGAGTGGGTGTGAGTGGGTGTGAGTGGGTGCGAGAGTGTGAGTGTTTGTGAGTGGGTGTGAGTGGGTGTGAGTGGGTGCGAGAGTGTGAGTGGGTGTGAGTGGGTGCGAGAGTGTGAGTGTTTGTGAGTGGGTGTGAGTGTGAGTGTGAGTGTGAGTGTTTGCGAGTGGGTGTGAGTGTGAGTGTGTGTGAGTGTGAGTGAGTGTGAGTGTGAGCGAGTGTGAGTGGGTGTGA
The DNA here is from genome assembly GCF_037043375.1 of Chiloscyllium plagiosum. Classification (NCBI taxonomy): domain Eukaryota; kingdom Metazoa; phylum Chordata; class Chondrichthyes; order Orectolobiformes; family Hemiscylliidae; genus Chiloscyllium; species Chiloscyllium plagiosum. The sequence goes on along the minus strand of NW_028270140.1, from coordinate 157,874,534 downwards.
GTGTGAGTGTGAGTGTGAGCGAGTGTGAGTTGGTGTGAGTGTGAGTGGGTGTGAGTGTGAGTGTGAGTGGGTGTGAGAGTGTGAGTGTGAGTGTGGGTGTGAGTGGGTGTGAGTGGGTGAGAGTGGGTGAGAGTGGGTGTGAGAGTGTGAGTGGGTGTGAGAGTGTGAGTGGGTGTGGGTGTGAGAGTGGGTGTGGGTGTGAGAGTGGGTGTGAGTGGGTGTGAGTGGGTGTGAGTGGGTGTGAGAATGTGAGTGGGTGTGAGTGGGTGTGAGTGGGTGTGAGTGGGTGAGAGTGAGTGTGAGTAGGTGTGAGAGCGTGTGAGTGGGTGTGAGAGCGCGTGAGTGGGTGTGAGAGCGTGTGAGTGGGTGTGAGTGTGTGTGAGTGGGTGGGAGTGGGTGCGAGAGTGTGAGTGAGTGTGAGAGTGTGAGTGAGTGTGAGAGTGTGAGTGAGTGGGTGTGGGTGTGAGTGGGTGTGAGTGGGTGTGAGTGGGTGTGTGAGTGGGTGTGTGAGTGGGTGTGTGAGTGGGTGTGTGAGTGGGTGTGTGAGTGGGTGGGAGTGGGTGCGAGAGTGTGAGTGAGTGTGAGAGTGTGAGAGTGTGAGAGTGGGTGTGAGTGGGTGTGAGTGGGTGTGAGTGGGTGTGAGTGGGTGCGAGTGGGTGTGAGTGGGTGTGAGAGTGTGAGTGTGAGTCAGAGTGGGTGTGAGAGTGTGAGTGGGTGTGAGAGTGATTGGGTGTCGGTGTGAGTGGGAGTGTGAGTGGGAGTGTGAGTGGTTGTGAGTGGGTGCGAGAGTGTGAGGGAGTGTGAGAGTGTGAGTGGGTGTGAGAGTGTGAGTGGGTGTGAGAGTGTGAGTGTTTGTGAGTGGGTGTGAGTGTGAGTGTGAGTGAGTGTGAGTGAGTGTGAGTGTGAGTGAGTGTGAGTGAGTGTGAGTGGGTGTGAGTGTGAGTGTGAGTGGGTGTGAGTGTGTGAGAGTGAGTGTGGGTGTGAGTGGGTGAGAGTGGGTGAGAGTGGGTGTGAGAGTGTGAGTGGGTGTGAGAGTGTGAGTGGGTGTGAGAGTGTGAGTGGGTGTGGGTGTGAGAGTGGGTGTGGGTGTGAGAGTGGGTGTGAGAGTGTGAGTGGGTGTGAGTGTGAGTGTGAGTGGGTGTGAGTGTGTGAGTGTGAGTGTGGGTGTGAGTGGGTGAGAGTGGGTGAGAGTGGGTGAGAGTGGGTGAGAGTGGGTGTGAGAGTGTGAGTGGGTGTGAGAGTGTGAGTGGGTGTGGGTGTGAGAGTGGGTGTGGGTGTGAGAGTGGGTGTGAGTGGGTGTGAGTGGGTGTGAGTGGGTGAGAGTGGGTGAGAGTGGGTGAGAGTGTGTGAGAGTGAGTGAGAGTGAGTGTGAGTGGGTGTGAGTGGGTGTGAGAGCATGTGAGAGCGTGTGAGAGCGTGTGAGTGGGTGTGAGTGGGTGTGAGTGGGTGTGAGTGGGTGTGAGAGCGTGTGAGTGGGTGTGAGTGGGTGTGAGTGTGTGTGAGTGGGTGGGAGTGGGTGCGAGAGTGTGAGTGAGTGTGAGAGTGTGAGTGAGTGGGTGTGGGTGTGAGTGGGTGTGAGTGGGTGTGAGTGGGTGTGAGTGGGTGTGTGAGTGGGTGTGTGAGTGGGTGTGTGAGTGGGTGCGAGTGGGTGCGAGTGGGTGCGAGTGGGTGTGAGTGGGTGCGAGAGTGTGAGTGTTTGTGAGTGGGTGTGTGTGGGTGTGAGTGGGTGTGAGTGGGTGTGAGAGTGTGAGTGGGTGTGAGAGTGTGAGTGTGAGTGAGAGTGGGTGTGAGAGTGTGAGTGGGTGTGAGAGTGAGTGGGTGTCGGTGTGAGTGGGAGTGTGAGTGGGAGTGTGAGCGGTTGTGAGTGGGTGCGAGAGTGTGAGGGAGTGTGAGAGTGTGAGTGGGTGTGAGTGGGTGTGAGTGGGTGTGGGTGTGAGTGGGTGCGAGAGTGTGAGTGTGAGAGTGTGAGTGGGTGTGAGTGGGTGTGAGTGGGTGCGAGAGTGTGAGTGGGTGTGAGAGTGAGTGGGTGTGGGTGTGAGTGGGTGTGAGTGGGAGTGAGTGGGTTTGAGTAGGTGTGAGTGGGTGTGAGTGGGTGTGAGTGGGTGTGAGTGGGTGCGAGAGTGTGAGTGTTTGTGAGTGGGTGTGAGTGGGTGTGAGTGGGTGCGAGAGTGTGAGTGGGTGTGAGTGGGTGCGAGAGTGTGAGTGTTTGTGAGTGGGTGTGAGTGTGAGTGTGAGTGTGAGTGAGTGTGAGTGTGAGCGAGTGTGAGTGGGTGTGAGTGTGAGTGTGAGTGTGAGTGGGTGTGGGTGTGGGTGTGAGTGTGAGTGTGAGTGGGTGTGAGAGTGTGAGTGTGGGTGTGAGTGGGTGTGAGTGGGTGAGAGTGGGTGAGAGTGGGTGTGAGAGTGTGAGTGGGTGTGAGAGTGTGAGTGGGTGTGAGAGTGTGAGTGGGTGTGGGTGTGAGAGTGGGTGTGGGTGTGAGAGTGGGTGTGAGTGGGTGTGAGTGGGTGTGAGGGTGTGAGTGGGTGTGAGTGGGTGTGAGTGGGTGAGAGTGGGTGTGAGGGTGTGAGTGGGTGTGAGTGGGTGTGAGTGGGTGAGAGTGGGTGAGAGTGAGTGTGAGAGCGTGTGAGTGGGTGTGAGTGGGTGTGAGTGGGTGTGAGTGGGTGTGAGAGCGCGTGAGTGGGTGTGAGAGCGTGTGAGTGGGTGTGAGTGGGTGGGAGTGGGTGGGAGTGGGTGGGAGTGGGTGCGAGAGTGTGAGTGAGTGTGAGAGTGTGAGTGAGTGTGAGAGTGTGAGTGAGTGGGTGTGGGTGTGAGTGGGTGTGAGTGGGTGTGTGAGTGGGTGTGTGAGTGGGTGTGTGAGTGGGTGCGAGAGTGTGAGGGAGTGTGAGGGAGTGTGAGAGTGTGAGTGGGTGTGAGAGCGTGTGAGTGGGTGTGAGTGGGTGTGAGTGGGTGTGAGAGCACGTGAGTGGGTGTGAGAGCGTGTGAGTGGGTGTGAGTGGGTGTGAGTGGGTGGGAGTGGGTGGGAGTGGGTGGGAGTGGGTGCGAGAGTGTGAGTGAGTGTGAGTGAGTGTGAGAGTGTGAGTGAGTGTGAGAGTGTGAGTGAGTGGGTGTGGGTGTGAGTGGGTGTGAGTGGGTGTGTGAGTGGGTGTGTGAGTGGGTGTGTGAGTGGGTGTGTGAGTGGGTGGGAGTGGGTGCGAGAGTGTGAGTGAGTGTGAGAGTGTGAGAGTGTGAGAGAGTGAGAGAGTGAGAGTGGGTGTGAGTGGGTGCGAGTGGGTGCGAGTGGGTGCGAGTGGGTGCGAGTGGGTGTGAGAGTGTGAGTGGGTGTGAGAGTGTGAGTGTGAGTGAGAGTGGGTGTGAGAGTGTGAGTGGGTGTGAGAGTGAGTGTGTGTCGGTGTGAGTGGGAGTGTGAGTGGGAGTTTGAGTGGTTGTGAGTGGGTGCGAGAGTGTGATGGAGTGTGAGGGAGTGTGAGAGTGTGAGTGGGTGTGAGTGGGTGTGGGTGAGAGTGGGTGCGAGAGTGTGAGTGAGTGTGAGTGAGTGTGAGAGTGTGAGTGGGTGTGAGTGGGTGTGAGTGGGTGCGAGAGTGTGAGTGCGTGTGAGAGTGAGTGGGTGTGGGTGTGAGTGGGTGTGAGTGGGAGTGAGTGGGTGTGAGTGGGTGTGAGTGGGTGTGAGTGGGTGTGAGTGGGTGTGAGTGGGTGCGAGATTGTGAGTGTTTGTGAGTGGGTGTGAGTGGGTGCGAGAGTGTGAGTGGGTGTGAGTGGGTGCGAGAGTGTGAGTGTTTGTGAGTGGGTGTGAGTGTGAGTGTGAGTGTGAGTGTGAGTGAGTGTGAGTGGGTGTGAGTGTGAGTGTGAGTGGGTGTGAGTGTGAGTGTGAGTGTGAGTGTGAGTGTGGGTGTGAGTGTGGGTGTGAGTGTGGGTGTGAGTGTGGGTGTGAGTGGGTGTGAGTGGGTGTGAGTGGGTGAGAGTGGGTGTGAGAGTGTGAGTGGGTGTGAGAGTGTGAGTGGGTGTGAGAGTGTGAGTGGGTGTGAGTGGGTGTGAGTGGGTGTGAGTGGGTGTGAGTGGGTGTGAGTGGGTGAGAGTGAGTGTGAGTGGGTGTGAGAGCGTGTGAGTGGGTGTGAGTGGGTGTGAGTGGGTGTGAGAGCGCGTGAGTGGGTGTGAGAGCGTGTGAGTGGGTGTGAGAGCGTGTGAGTGGGTGTGAGTGTGTGTGAGTGGGTGGGAGTGGGTGCGAGAGTGTGAGTGAGTGTGAGAGTGTGAGTGAGTGTGAGAGTGTGAGTGAGTGGGTGAGAGTGTGAGTGAGTGGGTGTGGGTGTGAGTGGGTGTGAGTGGGTGCGAGTGGGTGCGAGTGGGTGCGAGTGTTTGTGAGTGGGTGTGAGTGGGTGTGAGTGGGTGTGAGTGGGTGCGAGAGGGTGCGAGAGGGTGCGAGAGTGTGAGTGGGTGTGAGTGGGTGTGAGAGTGTGAGTGAGTGTGAGAGTGTGAGAGAGTGAGAGTGGGTGCGAGTGGGTGCGAGTGTTTGTGAGTGGGTGTGAGTGGGTGTGAGTGGGTGTGAGAGGGTGCGAGAGGGTGCGAGAGGGTGTGAGAGTGTGAGTGGGTGTGAGTGGGTGTGAGAGTGTGAGTGGGTGTGAGTGGCTGTGAGAGTGAGAGTGTGAGTGGCTGTGAGAGTGAGAGTGTGAGTGGGTGTGAGAGTGTGAGTGGGTGTGTAAGTGTGGGAGTGGGTGTGAGAGTGTGAGTGGGTGTGTAAGTGGCTGTGAGAGTGTGAGTGTGAGTGGGTGCGATGGGTGTGAGTGGGTGTGAGTGGGTGTGGGTGTGAGTGGGTGTGAGTGGATGTGAGTGGGTGTGAGTGGGTGTGAGTGGGTGTGAGTGGGTGTGAGAGGGTGTGAGAGGGTGTGAGTGGGTGTGAGAGGGTGTGAGAATGTGAGTGGGTGTGAGAGTGGGTGTGGGTGGGTGCGAGAGTGTGAGTGTTTGTGAGTGGGTGTGAGTGGGTGTGAGTGGGTGTGAGAGTGCGAGTGGGTGCGAGTGGGTGCGAGTGGGTGCGAGAGTGTGAGTGTTTGTGAGTGGGTGTGAGTGGGTGCGAGAGTGGATGTGGGTGTGAGAGTGGGTGTGAGTGGGTGCGAGAGTGTGAGTGTTTGTGAGTGGGTGTGAGCGGATGTGAGAGTGAGAGTGGGTGAGAGTGGGTGTGAGTGGGTGTGAGTGTTTGTGAGTGGGTGTGAGTGTTTGTGAGTGGGTGCGAGTGGGTGCGAGTGGGTGCGAGAGTGTGAGTGTTTGTGAGTGGGTGTGAGTGGGTGTGAGTGGGTGCGAGAGTGTGAGTGTTTGTGAGTGGGTGTGAGTGGGTGTGAGTGGGTGTGAGTGGGTGCGAGTGGGTGCGAGTGGGTGCGAGTGGGTGCGAGAGTGTGAGTGTTTGTGAGTGGGTGTGAGTGGGTGCGAGAGTGTGAGTGGGTGTGAGTGGGTGCGAGAGTGTGAGTGTTTGTGAGTGGGTGCGAGTGGGTGTGAGTGGGTGTGAGTGGGTGCGAGTGGGTGCGAGTGGGTGCGAGTGGGTGCGAGAGTGTGAGTGTTTGTGAGTGGGTGTGAGTGGGTGCGAGAGTGTGAGTGTTTGTGAGTGGGTGTGAGTGGGTGCGAGAGTGTGAGTGTTTGTGAGTGGGTGTGAGTGGGTGTGAGAGTGAGAGTGTTTGTGAGTGGGTGTGAGTGGGTGAGTGGGTGTGAGTGGGTGTGAGTGCGTGTGAGTGCGTGTGAGTGCGTGTGAGTGCGTGTGAGTGCGTGCGTGAGTGTGAGTGGGTGTGAGTGGGTGTGAGTGGGTGTGAGTGTTTGTGAGTGGGTGTGAGTGGGTGTGAGAGTGTGAGTGGGTGTGAGTGGGTGTGAGTGGGTGCGAGAGTGTGAGTGGGTGTGAGTGGGTGTGAGTGGGTGTGAGTGGGTGTGAGAGTGTGAGTGGGTGTGAGTGGGTGTGAGTGGGTGTGAGTGGGTGCGAGAGTGTGAGTGGGTGTGAGTGGGTGTGAGTGGGTGTGAGAGTGTGAGTGGGTGTGAGTGGGTGTGAGTGGGTGCGAGAGTGTGAGTGGGTGTGAGTGGGTGTGAGTGGGTGTGAGGGTGTTAGTGGGTGTGAGTGGGTGTGAGTGGGTGTGAGTGGGTGTGAGTGGGTGAGTGGGTGCGAGAGTGTGAGTGGGTGTGAGTGGGTGTGAGTGGGTGTGAGTGGGTGTGAGTGGGTGTGAGTGGGTGTGAGTGGGTGCGAGAGTGTGAGTGTTTGTGAGTGGGTATGAGTGGGTGCGAGTGGGTGTGAGAGTGAGTGAGTGGGTGTGAGTGGGTGTGAGTGGGTGCGAGAGTGTGAGTGGGTGTGAGTGGGTGTGAGTGGGTGTGAGTGGGTGTGAGAGTGTGAGTGGGTGTGAGTGGGTGTGAGTGGGTGCGAGAGTGTGAGTGGATGTGAGTGGGGGTGAGTGGGGGTGAGTGGGGGTGAGTGGGGGTGAGTGGGTGCGAGAGTGTGAGTGTTTGTGAGTGGGTATGAGTGGGTGTGAGTGGGTGTGAGTGGGTGTGAGAGTGAGTGAGTGGGTGTGAGTGGGTGTGAGTGGGTGCGAGAGTGTGAGTGGGTGTGAGTGGGTGTGAGTGGGTGTGAGTGGGTGTGAGAGTGTGAGTGGGTGTGAGTGGGTGTGAGTGGGTGCGAGAGTGTGAGTGGGTGTGAGTGGGGGTGAGTGGGGGTGAGTGGGGGTGAGTGGGTGCGAGAGTGTGAGTGGGTGTGAGTGGGTGTGAGTGGGTGTGAGTGGGTGAGTGGGTGTGAGTGGGTGTGAGTGTGTGCGAGAGGGTGCGAGTGGGTGCGAGTGGGTGCGAGTGGGTGCGAGTGGGTGTGAGTGGGTGCGAGTGGGTGCGAGTGGGTGCGAGTGGGTGCGAGAGTGTGAGTGTTTGTGAGTGGGTATGAGTGGGTGTGAGTGGGTGTGAGAGTGAGTGAGTGTGAGTGTGAGTGAGTGTGAGTGTGAGTGAGTGTGAGTGGGTGTGAGTGTGAGTGTGAGTGGGTGTGAGTGTGTGAGTGTGAGTGTGGGTGTGAGTGGGTGTGAGTGGGTGAGAGTGGGTGTGAGTGTGTGAGTGGGTGTGGGTGTGAGAGTGGGTGTGGGTGTGAGAGTGGGTGTGGGTGTGAGTGGGTGTGAGTGGGTGTGAGAGTGTGAGTGGGTGTGAGAGTGTGAGTGGGTGTGAGTGGGTGTGAGTGGGTGAGAGTGAGTGTGAGTGGGTGTGAGTGGGTGTGAGTGGGTGTGAGAGCGTGTGAGTGGGTGTGAGTGGGTGTGAGTGGGTGTGAGAGCGCGTGAGAGCGTGTGAGAGCCTGTGAGTGGGTGTGAGTGGGTGGGAGTGGGTGCGAGATTGTGAGTGAGTGTGAGAGTGTGAGTGAGTGTGAGAGTGTGAGTGAGTGGGTGTGGGTGTGGGTGTGAGTGGGTGTGTGAGTGGGTGTGTGAGTGGGTGTGTGAGTGGGTGTGTGAGTGGGTGGGAGTGGGTGGGAGTGGGTGGGAGTGGGTGGGAGTGGGTGCGAGAGTGTGAGTGGGTGTGAGTGGGTGTGAGTGGGTGTGAGTGGGTGTGAGTGGGTGTGAGTGGGTGTGAGAGTGTGAGTGTGAGTGAGAGTGTGAGTGTGAGTGAGAGTGGGTGTGAGAGTGTGAGTGGGTGTGAGAGTGTGAGTGGGTGTGAGAGTGAGTGGGTGTCGGTGTGAGTGGGAGTGTGAGTGGGAGTGTGATTTGTTGTGAGTGGGTGCGAGAGTGTGAGGGAGTGTGAGAGTGTGAGTGGGTGTGAGTGGGTGTGGGTGTGAGTGGGTGCGAGAGTGTGAGTGAGTGTGAGAGTGTGAGTGGGTGTGAGTGGGTGTGAGTGGGTGCGAGAGTGTGAGTGGGTGTGAGAGTGAGTGGGTGTGGGTGTGAGTGGGTGTGGGTGTGAGTTGGTGTGAGTGGGTGTGAGTGGGAGTGAGTGGGTGTGAGTGGGTGTGAGTGGGTGTGAGTGGGTGTGAGTGGGTGCGAGAGTGTGAGTGTTTGTGAGTGGGTGTGAGTGGGTGTGAGTGGGTGCGAGAGTGTGAGTGAGTGTGAGTGGGTGCGAGAGTGAGTGTTTGTGAGTGTGAGTGAGTGTGAGTGGGTGTGAGTGTGAGTGTGAGTGGGTGTGAGAGTGTGAGTGTGAGTGTGAGTGTGAGTGTGGGTGTGAGTGGGTGTGAGTGGGTGAGAGTGGGTGAGAGTGGGTGAGAGTGGGTGTGAGAGTGTGAGTGGGTGTGGGTGTGAGAGTGGGTGTGGGTGTGAGAGTGGGTGTGGGTGTGAGAGTGGGTGTGAGTGGGTGTGAGAGCGTGTGAGAGCGTGTGAGAGCGTGTGAGAGCGTGTGAGTGGGTGTGAGTGGGTGTGAGTGGGTGTGAGTGGGTGTGAGAGCGCGTGAGTGGGTGTGAGAGCGTGTGAGTGGGTGTGAGTGTGTGTGAGTGGGTGGGAGTGGGTGCGAGAGTGTGAGTGAGTGTGAGAGTGTGAGTGAGTGTGAGAGTGTGTGTGAGTGGGTGTGGGTGTGAGTGGGTGTGAGTGGGTGTGTGAGTGGGGTGTGAGAGCGTGTGAGTGGGTGTGAGTGGGTGTGAGTGGGTGTGAGTGGGTGTGAGTGGGTGTGAGAGCGCGTGAGTGGGTGTGAGAGCGTGTGAGTGGGTGTGAGTGTGTGTGAGTGGGTGGGAGTGGGTGCGAGAGTGTGAGTGGATGCGAGAGTGTGAGTGGGTGCGAGAGTGTGAGTGTTTGTGAGTGGGTGTGAGTGTGAGTGTGAGTGTGAGTGAGTGTGAGTGAGTGTGAGTGTGAGTGAGTGTGAGTGTGAGTGGGTGTGAGTGTGAGTGGGTGTGAGTGTGTGAGTGTGTGAGTGTGTGAGTGTGGGTGTGAGTGGGTGTGAGTGGGTGTGAGTGGGTGAGAGTGGGTGAGAGTGGGTGTGAGAGTGTGAGTGGGTGTGAGAGTGTGAGTGGGTGTGGGTGTGAGAGTGGGTGTGGGTGTGAGAGTGGGTGTGAGTGGGTGTGAGTGGGTGTGAGAGTGTGAGAGTGTGAGTGGGTGTGAGTGGGTGTGAGTGGGTGTGAGTGGGTGAGAGTGAGTGTGAGTGGGTGTGAGTGGGTGTGAGAGCGCGTGAGTGGGTGTGAGAGCGTGTGAGAGCGTGTGAGTGGGTGTGAGTGTGTGTGAGTGGGTGGGAGTGGGTGCGAGAGTGTGAGTGAGTGTGAGAGTGTGAGTGAGTGTGAGAGTGTGAGTGAGTGGGTGTGGGTGTGACTGGGTGTGAGTGGGTGTGTGAGTGGGTGTGTGAGTGGGTGTGTGAGTGGGTGGGAGTGGGTGGGAGTGGGTGGGAGTGGGTGCGAGAGTGTGAGTGAGTGTGAGGGTGTGAGTGGGTGTGAGTGGGTGTGAGTGGGTGTGAGTGGGTGTGAGAGTGTGAGTGTGAGTGAGAGTGGGTGTGAGAGTGTGAGTGGGTGTGAGAGTGAGTGGGTGTCGGTGTGAGTGGGAGTGTGAGTGGGAGTGTGATTTGTTGTGAGTGGGTGCGAGAGTGTGAGGGAGTGTGAGAGTGTGAGTGGGTGTGAGTGGGTGTGGGTGTGAGTGGGTGCGAGAGTGTGAGTGAGTGTGAGAGTGTGAGTGGGTGTGAGTGGGTGTGAGTGGGTGTGAGTGGGTGCGAGAGTGTGAGTGGGTGTGAGAGTGAGTGGGTGTGGGTGTGAGTGGGTGTGAGTGGGTGCGAGAGTGTGAGTGGGTGTGAGAGTGAGTGGGTGTGAGAGTGAGTGGGTGTGAGTGGGAGTGAGTGGGTGTGAGTGGGTGTGAGTGGGTGCGAGAGTGTGAGTGGGTGTGAGTGGGTGCGAGAGTGTGAGTGAGTGTGAGTGGGTGTGAGTGGGTGTGAGTGGGTGTGAGAGCGCGTGAGAGCGTGTGAGAGCGTGTGAGAGCGTGTGAGAGCGTGTGAGTGGGTGTGAGTGGGTGCGAGAGTGTGAGTGAGTGTGAGAGTGTGAGTGAGTGGGTGTGGGTGTGAGTGGGTGTGTAAATGGGTGTGTGAGTGGGTGTGTGAGTGGGTGTGTGAGTGGGTGGGAGTGGGTGGGAGTGGGTGGGAGTGGGTGGGAGTGGGTGGGAGTGGGTGCGAGAGTGTGAGTGAGTGTGAGAGAGTGAGAGTGTGAGAGAGTGAGAGTGGGTGCGAGTGGGTGCGAGTGGGTGCGAGTGGGTGCGAGTGGGTGCGAGTGGGTGTGAGTGGGTGCGAGAGGGTGAGTGTTTGTGAGTGGGTGTGAGTGGGTATGAGTGGGTGTGAGTGGGTGTGAGAGTGTGAGTGGGTGTGAGAGTGAGTGAGAGTGGGTGTGAGAGTGAGTGGGTGTCGGTGTGAGTGGGAGTGTGAGTGGGAGTGTGATTTGTTGAGAGTGGGTGCGAGAGTGTGAGTGTTTGTGAGTGGGTGTGAGTGTGAGTGTGAGTGTGAGTGAGTGTGAGTGAGTGTGAGTGTGAGTGAGTGTGAGTGTGAGTGGGTGTGAGTGTGAGTGTGAGTGGGTGTGAGTGTGTGAGTGTGTGAGTGTGTGAGTGTGGGTGTGAGTGGGTGTGAGTGGGTGAGAGTGGGTGAGAGTGGGTGTGAGAGTGTGAGTGGGTGTGAGAGTGTGAGTGGGTGTGGGTGTGAGAGTGGGTGTGGGTGTGAGAGTGGGTGTGAGTGGGTGTGAGTGGGTGTGAGAGTGTGAGAGTGTGAGTGGGTGTGAGTGGGTGTGAGTGGGTGTGAGTGGGTGAGAGTGAGTGTGAGTGGGTGTGAGTGGGTGTGAGAGCGCGTGAGTGGGTGTGAGAGCGTGTGAGAGCGTGTGAGTGGGTGTGAGTGTGTGTGAGTGGGTGGGAGTGGGTGCGAGAGTGTGAGTGAGTGTGAGAGTGTGAGTGAGTGTGAGAGTGTGAGTGAGTGGGTGTGGGTGTGACTGGGTGTGAGTGGGTGTGTGAGTGGGTGTGTGAGTGGGTGTGTGAGTGGGTGTGTGAGTGGGTGGGAGTGGGTGGGAGTGGGTGGGAGTGGGTGCGAGAGTGTGAGTGAGTGTGAGAGTGTGAGGGTGTGAGTGGGTGTGAGTGGGTGTGAGTGGGTGTGAGTGGGTGTGAGAGTGTGAGTGTGAGTGAGAGTGGGTGTGAGAGTGTGAGTGGGTGTGAGAGTGAGTGGGTGTCGGTGTGAGTGGGAGTGTGAGTGGGAGTGTGATTTGTTGTGAGTGGGTGCGAGAGTGTGAGGGAGTGTGAGAGTGTGAGTGGGTGTGAGTGGGTGTGGGTGTGAGTGGGTGCGAGAGTGTGAGTGAGTGTGAGAGTGTGAGTGGGTGTGAGTGGGTGTGAGTGGGTGTGAGTGGGTGCGAGAGTGTGAGTGGGTGTGAGAGTGAGTGGGTGTCGGTGTGAGTGGGAGTGTGAGTGGGAGTGTGATTTGTTGAGAGTGGGTGCGAGAGTGTGAGGGAGTGTGAGAGTGTGAGTGGGTGTGAGTGGGTGTGGGTGTGAGTGGGTGCGAGAGTGTGAGTGAGTGTGAGAGTGTGAGTGGGTGTGAGTGGGTGTGAGTGGGTGTGAGTGGGTGTGAGTGGGTGTGAGTGGGTGCGAGAGTGTGAGTGGGTGTGAGAGTGAGTGGGTGTGGGTGTGAGTGGGTGTGAGTGGGTGCGAGAGTGTGAGTGTTTGTGAGTGGGTGTGAGTGGGTGTGAGTGGGTGCGAGAGTGTGAGTGGGTGTGAGTGGGTGCGAGAGTGTGAGTGTTTGTGAGTGTGAGTGTGAGTGTGAGTGTGAGCGAGTGTGAGTGGGTGTGAGTGTGAGTGTGAGTGGGTGTGAGAGTGTGAGTGTGAGTGTGGGTGTGAGTGGGTGTGAGTGGGTGAGAGTGGGTGAGAGTGGGTGAGAGTGGGTGAGAGTGGGTGTGAGAGTGTGAGTGGGTGTGGGTGTGAGAGTGGGTGTGGGTGTGAGAGTGGGTGTGGGTGTGAGAGTGGGTGTGAGTGGGTGTGAGAGCGGGTGTGAGTGGGTGTGAGTGGGTGTGAGAGCATGTGAGTGGGTGTGAGTGGGTGTGAGTGGGTGTGAGAGCGTGTGAGTGGGTGTGAGTGGGTGTGAGAGCGTGTGAGTGGGTGTGAGAGCGCGTGAGTGGGTGTGAGAGCGCGTGAGTGGGTGTGAGAGCGTGTGAGTGGGTGTGAGTGTGTGTGAGTGGGTGGGAGTGGGTGCGAGAGTGTGAGTGAGTGTGAGAGTGTGAGTGAGTGTGAGTGTGTGTGAGTGGGTGTGGGTGTGAGTGGGTGTGAGTGGGTGTGTGAGTGGGTGTGTGAGTGGGTTGTGAGTGGGTGTGAGTGGGTGTGAGTGGGTGTGAGAGCGTGTGAGAGCGTGTGAGAGCGTGTGAGTGGGTGTGAGTGGGTGTGAGTGGGTGTGAGAGCGCGTGAGTGGGTGTGAGAGCGCGTGAGTGGGTGTGAGAGCGCGTGAGTGGGTGTGAGAGCGCGTGAGTGGGTGTGAGTGGGTGTGAGAGCGCGTGAGTGGGTGAGGGAGCGTGTGAGTGGGTGTGTGTGAGTGGGTGGGAGTGGGTGCGAGAGTGTGAGTGGGTGCGAGAGTGTGAGTGGGTGCGAGAGTGTGAGTGTTTGTGAGTGGGTGTGAGTGTGAGTGTGAGTGTGAGTGATTGTGAGTGTGAGTGTGAGTGTGAGTGTGAGTGAGTGTGAGTGGGTGTGTGAGTGTGAGTGGGTGTGAGTGTGTGAGTGTGTGAGTGTGTGAGTGTGGGTGTGAGTGGGTGAGAGTGGGTGAGAGTGGGTGTGAGAGTGTGAGTGGGTGTGAGAGTGTGAGTGGGTGTGGGTGTGAGAGTGGGTGTGGGTGTGAGAGTGGGTGTGAGTGGGTGTGAGTGGGTGTGAGTGGGTGTGAGAGTGTGAGTGGGTGTGAGTGGGTGTGAGTGGGTGTGAGTGGGTGAGAGTGAGTGTGAGTGGGTGTGAGTGGGTGTGAGTGGGTGTGAGTGGGTGTGAGAGCGCGTGAGTGGGTGTGAGAGCGTGTGAGAGCGTGTGAGAGCGTGTGAGTGGGTGTGAGTGTGTGTGAGTGGGTGGGAGTGGGTGCGAGAGTGTGAGTGAGTGTGAGAGTGTGAGTGAGTGTGAGAGTGTGAGTGAGTGGGTGTGGGTGTGACTGGGTGTGAGTGGGTGTGTGAGTGGGTGTGTGAGTGGGTGTGTGAGTGGGTGTGTGAGTGGGTGGGAGTGGGTGGGAGTGGGTGCGAGAGTGTGAGTGAGTGTGAGAGTGTGAGGGTGTGAGTGGGTGTGAGTGGGTGCGAGTGGGTGCGAGTGGGTGCGAGTGGGTGTGAGTGGGTGCGAGAGTGTGAGTGTTTGTGAGTGGGTGTGAGTGGGTGTGAGTGGGTGTGAGTGGGTGTGAGAGTGTGAGTGGGTGTGAGAGTGTGAGTGTGAGTGAGAGTGGGTGTGAGAGTGTGAGTGGGTGTGAGAGTGAGTGGGTGTCGGTGTGAGTGGGAGTGTGATTTGTTGTGAGTGGGTGCGAGAGTGTGAGGGAGTGTGAGAGTGTGAGTGGGTGTGAGTGGGTGTGGGTGTGAGTGGGTGCGAGAGTGTGAGTGAGTGTGAGAGTGTGAGTGGGTGTGAGTGGGTGTGAGTGGGTGCGAGAGTGTGAGTGGGTGTGAGAGTGAGTGGGTGTGGGTGTGAGTGGGTGTGAGTGGGAGTGAGTGGGTGTGAGTGGGTGTGAGTGGGTGTGAGTGGGTGTGAGTGGGTGCGAGAGTGTGAGTGTTTGTGAGTGGGTGTGAGTGGGTGTGAGTGGGTGCGAGAGTGTGAGTGGGTGTGAGTGGGTGCGAGAGTGTGAGTGTTTGTGAGTGTGAGTGTGAGTGTGAGTGAGTGTGAGTGAGTGTGAGTGTGAGCGAGTGTGAGTGGGTGTGAGTGTGAGTGTGAGTGTGAGTGTGAGTGGGTGTGAGTGTGAGTGTGAGTGGGTGTGAGAGTGTGAGTGTGAGTGTGGGTGTGAGTGGGTGTGAGTGGGTGAGAGTGGGTGAGAGTGGGCGTGAGAGTGTGAGTGGGTGTGAGAGTGTGAGTGGGTGTGGGTGTGAGAGTGGGTGTGGGTGTGAGAGTGGGTGTGGGTGTGAGAGTGGGTGTGGGTGGGTGTGAGAGCGTGTGAGTGGGTGTGAGTGGGTGTGAGTGGGTGTGAGAGCGCGTGATTGGGAGTGAGAGCGTGTGAGTGGGAGTGAGAGCGTGTGAGTGGGTGTGAGTGTGTGTGAGTGGGTGGGAGTGGGTGCGAGAGTGTGAGTGAGTGTGAGAGTGTGAGTGAGTGGGTGTGGGTGTGAGTGGGTGTGAGTGGGTGTGAGTGGGTGTGTGAGTGGGTTGTGAGTGGGTGGGAGTGGGTGCGAGAGTGTGAGTGAGTGTGAGAGTGTGAGAGTGTGAGAGAGTGAGAGTGGGTGCGAGTGGGTGCGAGTGGGTGCGAGTGGGTGTGAGAGTGTGAGTGAGTGTGAGTGAGAGTGGGTGTGAGAGTGTGAGTGGGTGTGAGAGTGAGTGGGTGTCGGTGTGAGTGGGAGTGTGAGTTGTTGTGAGTGGGTGCGAGAGTGTGAGGGAGTGTGAGAGTGTGAGTGGGTGTGAGTGGGTGCGAGAGTGTGAGTGGGTGTGAGAGTGAGTGGGTGTGGGTGTGAGTGGGTGTGAGTGGCAGTGAGTGGGTGTGAGTGGGTGTGAGTGGGTGTGAGTGGGTGCGAGAGTGTGAGTGGGTGTGAGTGGGTGCGAGAGTGTGAGTGTTTGTGAGTGGGTGTGAGTGTGAGTGTGAGTGTGAGTGTGTGTGAGTGAGTGTGAGTGTGAGCGAGTGTGAGCGAGTGTGAGTGGGTGTGAGTGGGTGTGAGTGTGAGTGTGAGTGTGAGTGGGTGTGAGTGTGTGTGAGTGGGTGTGAGAGTGTGAGTGTGAGTGTGGGTGTGAGTGGGTGTGAGTGGGTGTGAGTGGGTGAGAGTGGGTGAGAGTGGGTGAGAGTGGGTGTGAGAGTGTGAGTGGGTGTGAGAGTGTGAGTGGGTGTGGGTGTGAGAGTGGGTGTGGGTGTGAGAGTGTGAGTGGGTGAGAGTGGGTGAGAGTGGGTGAGAGTGGGTGAGAGTGGGTGAGAGTGGGTGAGAGTGGGTGTGAGTGGGTGTGAGTGGGTGTGAGAGCGTGTGAGAGCGTGTGAGTGGGTGTGAGAGCGTGTGAGTGGGTGTGAGTGGGTGTGAGTGGGTGTGAGAGCGCGTGAGTGGGTGTGAGAGCGTGTGAGTGGGTGTGAGTGTGAGTGTGAGTGGGTGTGAGAGTGTGAGTGTGAGTGTGGGTGTGAGTGGGTGTGAGTGGGTGTGAGTGGGTGTGAGAGTGTGAGTGGGTGTGAGTGGGTGTGAGTGGGTGAGAGTGGGTGAGAGTGGGTGAGAGTGGGTGAGAGTGGGTGAGAGTGAGTGTGAGTGGGTGTGAGAGCGTGTGAGTGGGTGTGAGTGGGTGTGAGTGGGTGTGAGTGGGTGTGAGTGGGTGTGAGTGGGTGTGAGAGCGTGTGAGTGGGTGTGAGAGCGTGTGAGTGGGTGTGAGTGGGTGTGAGTGGGTGTGAGAGCGCGTGAGTGGGTGTGAGAGCGTGTGAGTGGGTGTGAGAGCGTGTGAGTGGGTGTGAGTGTGTGTGAGTGGGTGGGAGTGGGTGCGTGAGTGTGAGTGAGTGTGAGACTGTGAGTGAGAGTGTGAGTGAGTGGGTGTGGGTGTGAGTGGGTGTGAGTGGGTGCGAGTGGGTGCGAGTGGGTGCGAGTGGGTGCGAGTGGGTGCGAGAGTGTGAGTGAGTGTGAGAGTGTGAGAGTGTGAGAGAGTGAGAGTGGGTGTGAGTGGGTGCGAGTGGGTGCGAGTGGGTGCGAGTGGGTGCGAGTGTTTGTGAGTGGGTGCGAGGGGGTGTGAGTGGGTGCGAGGGGGTGCGAGAGTGTGAGTGGGTGTGAGAGTGTGAGTAGGTGTGAGTGGGTGTGAGTGGGTGTGAGAGTGTGAGTGGGTGTGAGTGGCTGTGAGAGTGAGAGTGTGAGTGGCTGTGAGAGTGAGAGTGTGAGTGTGTGTGAGAGTGTGAGTGGGTGTGTAAGTGTGGGAGTGGGTGTGAGAGTGTGAGTGGGTGTGTAAGTGGCTGTGAGAGTGTGAGTGTGAGTGGGTGCGATGGGTGTGAGTGGGTGTGAGTGGGTGTGGGTGTGAGTGGGTGTGAGTGGGTGTGAGTGGGTGTGAGAGTGTGAGTGGGTGTGAGAGTGTGAGTGTGAGTGAGAGTGGGTGTGAGAGTGTGAGTGGGTGTGAGAGTGAGTGGGTGTCGGTGTGAGTGGGAGTGTGAGTGGGAGTGTGATTTGTTGTGAGTGGGTGCGAGAGTGTGAGGGAGTGTGAGAGTGTGAGTGGGTGTGAGTGGGTGTGGGTGTGAGTGGGTGCGAGAGTGTGAGTGAGTGTGAGAGTGTGAGTGGGTGTGAGTGGGTGTGAGTGGGTGCGAGAGTGTGAGTGGGTGTGAGAGTGAGTGGGTGTGGGTGTGAGTGGGTGTGAGTGGGAGTGAGTGGGTGTGAGTGGGTGTGAGTGGGTGTGAGTGGGTGTGAGTGGGTGCGAGAGTGTGAGTGTTTGTGAGTGGGTGTGAGTGGGTGTGAGTGGGTGCGAGAGTGTGAGTGGGTGTGAGTGGGTGCGAGAGTGTGAGTGTTTGTGAGTGTGAGTGTGAGTGTGAGTGAGTGTGAGTGAGTGTGAGTGTGAGCGAGTGTGAGTGGGTGTGAGTGTGAGTGTGAGTGTGAGTGGGTGTGAGTGTGAGTGGGTGTGAGAGTGTGAGTGTGAGTGTGGGTGTGAGTGGGTGTGAGTGGGTGAGAGTGGGTGAGAGTGGGTGTGAGAGTGTGAGTGGGTGTGAGAGTGTGAGTGGGTGTGGGTGTGAGAGTGGGTGTGGGTGTGAGAGTGGGTGTGGGTGGGTGTGAGAGCGTGTGAGTGGGTGTGAGTGGGTGTGAGTGGGTGTGAGAGCGCGTGATTGGGAGTGAGAGCGTGTGAGTGGGAGTGAGAGCGTGTGAGTGGGTGTGAGTGTGTGTGAGTGGGTGGGAGTGGGTGCGAGAGTGTGAGTGAGTGTGAGAGTGTGAGTGAGTGGGTGTGGGTGTGAGTGGGTGTGAGTGGGTGTGAGTGGGTGTGTGAGTGGGTTGTGAGTGGGTGGGAGTGGGTGCGAGAGTGTGAGTGAGTGTGAGAGTGTGAGAGTGTGAGAGAGTGAGAGTGGGTGCGAGTGGGTGCGAGTGGGTGCGAGTGGGTGCGAGTGGGTGTGAGAGTGTGAGTGAGTGTGAGTGAGAGTGGGTGTGAGAGTGTGAGTGGGTGTGAGAGTGAGTGGGTGTCGGTGTGAGTGGGAGTGTGAGTTGTTGTGAGTGGGTGCGAGAGTGTGAGGGAGTGTGAGAGTGTGAGTGGGTGTGAGTGGGTGCGAGAGTGTGAGTGGGTGTGAGAGTGAGTGGGTGTGGGTGTGAGTGGGTGTGAGTGGCAGTGAGTGGGTGTGAGTGGGTGTGAGTGGGTGTGAGTGGGTGTGAGTGGGTGCGAGAGTGTGAGTGGGTGTGAGTGGGTGCGAGAGTGTGAGTGTTTGTGAGTGGGTGTGAGTGTGAGTGTGAGTGTGAGTGTGAGTGAGTGTGAGTGAGTGTGAGTGTGAGCGAGTGTGAGTGGGTGTGAGTGGGTGTGAGTGGGTGTGAGTGTGAGTGGGTGTGAGTGTGTGTGAGTGGGTGTGAGAGTGTGAGTGTGAGTGTGAGAGTGGGTGTGAGTGGGTGTGAGTGGGTGTGAGTGGGTGAGAGTGGGTGAGAGTGGGTGTGAGAGTGTGAGTGGGTGTGAGAGTGTGAGTGGGTGTGAGAGTGTGAGTGGGTGTGGGTGTGAGAGTGGGTGTGGGTGTGAGAGTGGGTGTGAGTGGGTGTGAGTGGGTGTGAGTGGGTGCGAGAGTGTGAGTGGGTGTGAGTGTGAGTGGGTGTGAGTGTGTGTGAGTGGGTGTGAGAGTGTGAGTGTGAGTGTGAGAGTGGGTGTGAGTGGGTGTGAGTGGGTGTGAGTGGGTGAGAGTGGGTGAGAGTGGGTGTGAGAGTGTGAGTGGGTGTGAGAGTGTGAGTGGGTGTGAGAGTGTGAGTGGGTGTGGGTGTGAGAGTGGGTGTGGGTGTGAGAGTGGGTGTGAGTGGGTGTGAGTGGGTGTGAGTGGGTGCGAGAGTGTGAGTGGGTGTGAGAGTGAGTGGGTGTGGGTGTGAGTGGGTGTGAGTGGGTGTGAGTGGGTGAGAGTGGGTGAGAGTGGGTGAGAGTGGGTGAGAGTGGGTGAGAGTGAGTGTGAGTGGGTGTGAGAGCGTGTGAGTGGGTGTGAGTGGGTGTGAGTGGGTGTGAGTGGGTGTGAGTGGGTGTGAGTGGGTGTGAGAGCGTGTGAGTGGGTGTGAGAGCGTGTGAGTGGGTGTGAGTGGGTGTGAGTGGGTGTGAGAGCGCGTGAGTGGGTGTGAGAGCGTGTGAGTGGGTGTGAGAGCGTGTGAGTGGGTGTGAGTGTGTGTGAGTGGGTGGGAGTGGGTGCGTGAGTGTGAGTGAGTGTGAGACTGTGAGTGAGAGTGTGAGTGAGTGGGTGTGGGTGTGAGTGGGTGTGAGTGGGTGCGAGTGGGTGCGAGTGGGTGCGAGTGGGTGCGAGTGGGTGCGAGAGTGTGAGTGAGTGTGAGAGTGTGAGAGTGTGAGAGTGTGAGAGAGTGAGAGTGGGTGTGAGTGGGTGCGAGTGGGTGCGAGTGGGTGCGAGTGGGTGCGAGTGTTTGTGAGTGGGTGCGAGGGGGTGTGAGTGGGTGCGAGGGGGTGCGAGAGTGTGAGTGGGTGTGAGAGTGTGAGTAGGTGTGAGTGGGTGTGAGTGGGTGTGAGAGTGTGAGTGGGTGTGAGTGGCTGTGAGAGTGAGAGTGTGAGTGGCTGTGAGAGTGAGAGTGTGAGTGTGTGTGAGAGTGTGAGTGGGTGTGTAAGTGTGGGAGTGGGTGTGAGAGTGTGAGTGGGTGTGTAAGTGGCTGTGAGAGTGTGAGTGTGAGTGGGTGCGATGGGTGTGAGTGGGTGTGAGTGGGTGTGGGTGTGAGTGGGTGTGAGTGGGTGTGAGTGGGTGTGAGAGTGTGAGTGGGTGTGAGAGTGTGAGTGTGAGTGAGAGTGGGTGTGAGAGTGTGAGTGGGTGTGAGAGTGAGTGGGTGTCGGTGTGAGTGGGAGTGTGAGTGGGAGTGTGATTTGTTGTGAGTGGGTGCGAGAGTGTGAGGGAGTGTGAGAGTGTGAGTGGGTGTGAGTGGGTGTGGGTGTGAGTGGGTGCGAGAGTGTGAGTGAGTGTGAGAGTGTGAGTGGGTGTGAGTGGGTGTGAGTGGGTGCGAGAGTGTGAGTGGGTGTGAGAGTGAGTGGGTGTGGGTGTGAGTGGGTGTGAGTGGGAGTGAGTGGGTGTGAGTGGGTGTGAGTGGGTGTGAGTGGGTGTGAGTGGGTGCGAGAGTGTGAGTGTTTGTGAGTGGGTGTGAGTGGGTGTGAGTGGGTGCGAGAGTGTGAGTGGGTGTGAGTGGGTGCGAGAGTGTGAGTGTTTGTGAGTGTGAGTGTGAGTGTGAGTGAGTGTGAGTGAGTGTGAGTGTGAGCGAGTGTGAGTGGGTGTGAGTGTGAGTGTGAGTGTGAGTGGGTGTGAGTGTGAGTGGGTATGAGAGTGTGAGTGTGAGTGTGGGTGTGAGTGGGTGTGAGTGGGTGAGAGTGGGTGAGAGTGGGTGTGAGAGTGTGAGTGGGTGTGAGAGTGTGAGTGGGTGTGGGTGTGAGAGTGGGTGTGGGTGTGAGAGTGGGTGTGGGTGGGTGTGAGAGCGTGTGAGTGGGTGTGAGTGGGTGTGAGTGGGTGTGAGAGCGCGTGATTGGGAGTGAGAGCGTGTGAGTGGGAGTGAGAGCGTGTGAGTGGGTGTGAGTGTGTGTGAGTGGGTGGGAGTGGGTGCGAGAGTGTGAGTGAGTGTGAGAGTGTGAGTGAGTGGGTGTGGGTGTGAGTGGGTGTGAGTGGGTGTGAGTGGGTGTGTGAGTGGGTTGTGAGTGGGTGGGAGTGGGTGCGAGAGTGTGAGTGAGTGTGAGAGTGTGAGAGTGTGAGAGAGTGAGAGTGGGTGCGAGTGGGTGCGAGTGGGTGCGAGTGGGTGCGAGTGGGTGTGAGAGTGTGAGTGAGTGTGAGTGAGAGTGGGTGTGAGAGTGTGAGTGGGTGTGAGAGTGAGTGGGTGTCGGTGTGAGTGGGAGTGTGAGTTGTTGTGAGTGGGTGCGAGAGTGTGAGGGAGTGTGAGAGTGTGAGTGGGTGTGAGTGGGTGCGAGAGTGTGAGTGGGTGTGAGAGTGAGTGGGTGTGGGTGTGAGTGGGTGTGAGTGGCAGTGAGTGGGTGTGAGTGGGTGTGAGTGGGTGTGAGTGGGTGTGAGTGGGTGCGAGAGTGTGAGTGGGTGTGAGTGGGTGCGAGAGTGTGAGTGTTTGTGAGTGGGTGTGAGTGTGAGTGTGAGTGTGAGTGTGAGTGAGTGTGAGTGAGTGTGAGTGTGAGCGAGTGTGAGTGGGTGTGAGTGGGTGTGAGTGGGTGTGAGTGTGAGTGGGTGTGAGTGTGTGTGAGTGGGTGTGAGAGTGTGAGTGTGAGTGTGAGAGTGGGTGTGAGTGGGTGTGAGTGGGTGTGAGTGGGTGAGAGTGGGTGAGAGTGGGTGTGAGAGTGTGAGTGGGTGTGAGAGTGTGAGTGGGTGTGAGAGTGTGAGTGGGTGTGGGTGTGAGAGTGGGTGTGGGTGTGAGAGTGGGTGTGAGTGGGTGTGAGTGGGTGTGAGTGGGTGCGAGAGTGTGAGTGGGTGTGAGAGTGAGTGGGTGTGGGTGTGAGTGGGTGTGAGTGGCAGTGAGTGGGTGTGAGTGGGTGTGAGTGGGTGTGAGTTGGTGTGAGTGGGTGCGAGAGTGTGAGTGGGTGTGAGTGGGTGCGAGAGTGTGAGTGTTTGTGAGTGGGTGTGAGTGTGAGTGTGAGTGTGAGTGTGTGTGAGTGAGTGTGAGTGTGAGCGAGTGTGAGCGAGTGTGAGTGGGTGTGAGTGGGTGTGAGTGTGAGTGTGAGTGTGAGTGGGTGTGAGTGTGTGTGAGTGGGTGTGAGAGTGTGAGTGTGAGTGTGGGTGTGAGTGGGTGTGAGTGGGTGTGAGTGGGTGAGAGTGGGTGAGAGTGGGTGAGAGTGGGTGTGAGAGTGTGAGTGGGTGTGAGAGTGTGAGTGGGTGTGAGAGTGTGAGTGGGTGTGGGTGTGAGAGTGGGTGTGGGTGTGAGAGTGTGAGTGGGTGAGAGTGGGTGAGAGTGGGTGAGAGTGGGTGTGAGTGGGTGTGAGTGGGTGTGAGTGGGTGTGAGAGCGTGTGAGTGGGTGTGAGTGGGTGTGAGTGGGTGTGAGAGCGTGTGAGTGGGTGTGAGTGTGTGTGAGTGGGTGGGAGTGGGTGAGAGTGGGTGTGAGAGTGTGAGTGGGTGTGAGAGTGTGAGTGGGTGTGAGAGTGTGAGTGGGTGTGGGTGTGAGAGTGGGTGTGGGTGTGAGAGTGTGAGTGGGTGAGAGTGGGTGAGAGTGGGTGAGAGTGGGTGTGAGTGGGTGTGAGTGGGTGTGAGTGGGTGTGAGAGCGTGTGAGTGGGTGTGAGTGGGTGTGAGAGCGCGTGAGTGGGTGTGAGAGCGTGTGAGTGGGTGTGAGTGTGAGTGTGAGTGGGTGTGAGAGTGTGAGTGTGAGTGTGGGTGTGAGTGGGTGTGAGTGGGTGTGAGTGGGTGTGAGTGGGTGTGAGAGTGTGAGTGGGTGTGAGTGGGTGTGAGTGGGTGAGAGTGGGTGAGAGTGGGTGAGAGTGGGTGAGAGTGAGTGTGAGTGAGTGTGAGTGGGTGTGAGAGCGTGTGAGTGGGTGTGAGTGGGTGTGAGTGGGTGTGAGTGGGTGTGAGAGCGTGTGAGTGGGTGTGAGAGCGTGTGAGTGGGTGTGAGTGGGTGTGAGTGGGTGTGAGAGCGCGTGAGTGGGTGTGAGAGCGTGTGAGTGGGTGTGAGAGCGTGTGAGTGGGTGTGAGTGTGTGTGAGTGGGTGGGAGTGGGTGCGAGAGTGTGAGTGAGTGTGAGACTGTGAGTGAGTGTGAGAGTGTGAGTGAGTGGGTGTGGGTGTGAGTGGGTGTGAGTGGGTGTGAGTGGGTGCGAGTGGGTGCGAGAGTGTGAGTGAGTGTGAGAGTGTGAGAGTGTGAGAGTGTGAGAGAGTGAGAGTGTGAGAGAGTGCGAGTGGGTGCGAGTGGGTGCGAGTGGGTGCGAGTGGGTGTGAGTGTTTGTGAGTGGGTGCGAGGGGGTGTGAGTGGGTGCGAGGGGGTGCGAGAGTGTGAGTGGGTGTGAGAGTGTGAGTGGGTGTGAGTGGGTGTGAGTGGGTGTGAGAGTGTGAGTGGGTGTGAGTGGCTGTGAGAGTGAGAGTGTGAGTGGCTGTGAGAGTGAGAGTGTGAGTGGGTGTGAGAGTGTGAGTGGGTGTGTAAGTGTGGGAGTGGGTGTGAGAGTGTGAGTGGGTGTGTAAGTGGCTGTGAGAGTGTGAGTGTGAGTGGGTGCGATGGGTGTGAGTGGGTGTGAGTGGGTGTGGGTGTGAGTGGGTGTGAGTGGGTGTGAGTGGGTGTGAGAGTGTGAGTGGGTGTGAGAGTGTGAGTGTGAGTGAGAGTGGGTGTGAGAGTGTGAGTGGGTGTGAGAGTGAGTGGGTGTCGGTGTGAGTGGGAGTGTGAGTGGGAGTGTGATTTGTTGTGAGTGGGTGCGAGAGTGTGAGTGAGTGTGAGAGTGTGAGTGGGTGTGAGTGGGTGTGAGTGGGTGCGAGAGTGTGAGTGGGTGTGAGAGTGAGTGGGTGTGGGTGTGAGTGGGTGTGAGTGGGAGTGAGTGGGTGTGAGTGGGTGTGAGTGGGTGTGAGTGGGTGTGAGTGGGTGTGAGTGGGTGCGAGAGTGTGAGTGTTTGTGAGTGGGTGTGAGTGGGTGTGAGTGGGTGCGAGAGTGTGAGTGGGTGTGAGTGGGTGCGAGAGTGTGAGTGTTTGTGAGTGTGAGTGTGAGTGTGAGTGAGTGTGAGTGAGTGTGAGTGTGAGCGAGTGTGAGTGGGTGTGAGTGTGAGTGTGAGTGTGAGTGGGTGTGAGTGTGAGTGGGTGTGAGAGTGTGAGTGTGAGTGTGGGTGTGAGTGGGTGTGAGTGGGTGAGAGTGGGTGAGAGTGGGTGTGAGAGTGTGAGTGGGTGTGAGAGTGTGAGTGGGTGTGGGTGTGAGAGTGGGTGTGGGTGTGAGAGTGGGTGTGGGTGGGTGTGAGAGCGTGTGAGTGGGTGTGAGTGGGTGTGAGTGGGTGTGAGAGCGCGTGATTGGGAGTGAGAGCGTGTGAGTGGGAGTGAGAGCGTGTGAGTGGGTGTGAGTGTGTGTGAGTGGGTGGGAGTGGGTGCGAGAGTGTGAGTGAGTGTGAGAGTGTGAGTGAGTGGGTGTGGGTGTGAGTGGGTGTGAGTGGGTGTGAGTGGGTGTGTGAGTGGGTTGTGAGTGGGTGGGAGTGGGTGCGAGAGTGTGAGTGGGTGTGAGAGTGTGAGAGTGTGAGAGAGTGAGAGTGGGTGCGAGTGGGTGCGAGTGGGTGCGAGTGGGTGCGAGTGGGTGCGAGTGGGTGTGAGAGTGAGAGTGAGTGTGAGTGAGTGTGAGTGAGAGTGGGTGTGAGAGTGTGAGTGGGTGTGAGAGTGAGTGGGTGTCGGTGTGAGTGGGAGTGTGAGTTGTTGTGAGTGGGTGCGAGAGTGTGAGGGAGTGTGAGAGTGTGAGTGGGTGCGAGAGTGTGAGTGGGTGTGAGAGTGAGTGGGTGTGGGTGTGAGTGGGTGTGAGTGGGTGTGAGTGGGTGTGAGTGGGTGTGAGTGGGTGCGAGAGTGTGAGTGGGTGTGAGTGGGTGCGAGAGTGTGAGTGTTTGTGAGTGGGTGTGAGTGTGAGTGTGAGTGTGAGTGTGAGTGAGTGTGAGTGAGTGTGAGTGTGAGCGAGTGTGAGTGGGTGTGAGTGGGTGTGAGTGTGAGTGTGAGTGTGAGTGGGTGTGAGTGTGTGTGAGTGGGTGTGAGAGTGTGAGTGTGAGTGTGGGTGTGAGTGGGTGTGAGTGGGTGTGAGTGGGTGAGAGTGGGTGAGAGTGGGTGAGAGTGGGTGTGAGAGTGTGAGTGGGTGTGAGAGTGTGAGTGGGTGTGAGAGTGTGAGTGGGTGTGGGTGTGAGAGTGGGTGTGGGTGTGAGAGTGGGTGTGAGTGGGTGTGAGTGGGTGTGAGTGGGTGTGAGTGGGTGTGAGAGTGTGAGTGGGTGTGAGTGGGTGTGAGTGGGTGAGAGTGGGTGAGAGTGGGTGAGAGTGAGTGTGAGTGGGTGTGAGAGCGTGTGAGTGGGTGTGAGTGGGTGTGAGTGGGTGTGAGTGGGTGTGAGAGCGTGTGAGTGGGTGTGAGAGCGTGTGAGTGGGTGTGAGAGCGTGTGAGTGGGTGTGAGTGGGTGTGAGTGGGTGTGAGAGCGCGTGAGTGGGTGTGAGAGCGTGTGAGTGGGTGTGAGAGCGTGTGAGTGGGTGTGAGAGCGTGTGAGTGGGTGTGAGTGTGTGTGAGTGGGTGGGAGTGGGTGGGAGTGGGTGCGAGAGTGTGAGTGAGTGTGAGAGTGTGAGTGAGTGTGAGAGTGTGAGTGAGTGGGTGTGGGTGTGAGTGGGTGTGAGTGGGTGTGAGTGGGTGCGAGTGGGTGCGAGAGTGTGAGTGAGTGTGAGAGTGTGAGAGTGTGAGAGTGTGAGAGAGTGAGAGTGGGTGTGAGTGGGTGCGAGTGGGTGCAAGTGGGTGCGAGTGGGTGCGAGTGGGTGCGAGTGTTTGTGAGTGGGTGCGAGGGGGTGTGAGTGGGTGCGAGGGGGTGCGAGAGTGTGAGTGGGTGTGAGAGTGTGAGTGGGTGTGAGTGGCTGTGAGTGGGTGTGAGAGTGTGAGTGGGTGTGAGTGGCTGTGAGAGTGAGAGTGTGAGTGGCTGTGAGAGTGAGAGTGTGAGTGGGTGTGAGAGTGTGAGTGGGTGTGTAAGTGTGGGAGTGGGTGTGAGAGTGTGAGTGGGTGTGTAAGTGGCTGTGAGAGTGTGAGTGTGAGTGGGTGCGATGGGTGTGAGTGGGTGTGGGTGTGAGTGGGTGTGAGTGGGTGTGAGAGTGTGAGTGGGTGTGAGTGGGTGTGAGTGGGAGTGAGTGTTTGTGAGTGGGTGTGAGTGGGTGTGAGTGGGTGCGAGAGTGTGAGTGGGTGTGAGTGGGTGCGAGAGTGTGAGTGTTTGTGAGTGTGAGTGTGAGTGTGAGTGAGTGTGAGTGAGTGTGAGTGTGAGCGAGTGTGAGTGGGTGTGAGTGTGAGTGTGAGTGTGAGTGGGTGTGAGTGTGAGTGTGAGTGGGTGTGAGAGTGTGAGTGTGAGTGTGGGTGTGAGTGGGTGTGAGTGGGTGAGAGTGGGTGAGAGTGGGTGTGAGAGTGTGAGTGGGTGTGAGAGTGTGAGTGGGTGTGGGTGTGAGAGTGGGTGTGGGTGTGAGAGTGGGTGTGGGTGGGTGTGAGTGGGTGTGAGTGGGTGTGAGTGGGTGTGAGAGTGTGAGTGGGTGTGAGTGGGTGTGAGTGGGTGTGAGTGGGTGTGAGTGGGTGTGAGAGCGTGTGAGTGGGTGTGAGAGCGTGTGAGTGGGTGTGAGTGGGTGTGAGTGGGTGTGAGAGCGCGTGATTGGGAGTGAGAGCGTGTGAGTGGGAGTGAGAGCGTGTGAGTGGGAGTGAGAGCGTGTGAGTGGGTGTGAGTGTGTGTGAGTGGGTGTGAGTGGGTGCGAGAGTGTGAGTGGGTGTGAGTGGGTGCGAGTGTGAGTGTGAGTGTTTGTGAGTGGGTGTGAGTGTGAGTGTGAGTGAGTGTGAGTGAGTGTGAGTGTGAGCGAGTGTGAGTGGGTGTGAGTGGGTGTGAGTGTGAGTGTGAGTGTGAGTGTGAGTGGGTGTGAGTGTGTGTGAGTGGGTGTGAGAGTGTGAGTGTGAGTGTGGGTGTGAGTGGGTGTGAGTGGGTGTGAGTGGGTGAGAGTGGGTGAGAGTGGGTGAGAGTGGGTGTGAGAGTGTGAGTGGGTGTGAGAGTGTGAGTGGGTGTGAGAGTGTGAGTGGGTGTGGGTGTGAGAGTGGGTGTGGGTGTGAGAGTGGGTGTGAGTGGGTGTGAGTGGGTGTGAGTGGGTGTGAGAGTGTGAGTGGGTGTGAGTGGGTGTGAGTGGGTGAGAGTGGGTGAGAGTGGGTGAGAGTGGGTGAGAGTGGGTGAGAGTGGGTGTGAGAGCGTGTGAGTGGGTGTGAGTGGGTGTGAGTGGGTGTGAGTGGGTGTGAGAGCGTGTGAGTGGGTGTGAGAGCGTGTGAGTGGGTGTGAGAGCGTGTGAGTGGGTGTGAGTGTGTGTGAGTGGGTGGGAGTGGGTGCGAGAGTGTGAGTGAGTGTGAGAGTGTGAGTGAGTGGGTGTGGGTGTGAGTGGGTGTGAGTGGGTGTGAGTGGGTGCGAGTGGGTGAGAGTGGGTGAGAGTGAGTGTGAGAGTGTGAGAGTGTGAGAGAGTGAGAGTGGGTGTGAGTGGGTGCAAGTGGGTGTGAGTGGGTGTGAGTGGGTGCGAGGGGGTGTGAGTGGGTGCGAGGGGGTGCGAGAGTGTGAGTGGGTGTGAGAGTGTGAGTGGGTGTGAGTGGGTGTGAGTGGGTGTGAGAGTGTGAGTGGGTGTGAGTGGCTGTGAGAGTGAGAGTGTGAGTGGCTGTGAGAGTGAGAGTGTGAGTGGGTGTGAGAGTGTGAGTGGGTGTGTAAGTGGCTGTGAGAGTGTGAGTGTGAGTGGGTGCGATGGGTGTGAGTGGGTGTGAGTGGGTGTGGGTGTGAGTGGGTGTGAGTGGGTGTGAGTGGGTGTGAGAGTGTGAGTGGGTGTGAGTGGGTGTGAGTGGGAGTGAGTGGGTGTGAGTGGGTGTGAGTGGGTGTGAGTGGGTGCGAGAGTGTGAGTGTTTGTGAGTGGGTGTGAGTGGGTGTGAGTGGGTGCGAGAGTGTGAGTGGGTGTGAGTGGGTGCGAGAGTGTGAGTGTTTGTGAGTGTGAGTGTGAGTGTGAGTGAGTGTGAGTGAGTGTGAGTGTGAGCAAGTGTGAGTGGGTGTGAGTGTGAGTGTGAGTGTGAGTGGGTGTGAGTGTGAGTGTGAGTGGGTGTGAGAGTGTGAGTGTGAGTGTGGGTGTGAGTGGGTGTGAGTGGGTGAGAGTGGGTGAGAGTGGGTGTGAGAGTGTGAGTGGGTGTGAGAGTGTGAGTGGGTGTGGGTGTGAGAGTGGGTGTGGGTGTGAGAGTGGGTGTGGGTGGGTGTGAGTGGGTGTGAGTGGGTGTGAGAGTGTGAGTGGGTGTGAGTGGGTGTGAGTGGGTGTGAGTGGGTGTGAGTGGGTGTGAGAGCGTGTGAGTGGGTGTGAGAGCGTGTGAGTGGGTGTGAGTGGGTGTGAGTGGGTGTGAGAGCGCGTGATTGGGAGTGAGAGCGTGTAAGTGGGAGTGAGAGCGTGTGAGTGGGTGTGAGTGTGTGTGAGTGGGTGGGAGTGGGTGCGAGAGTGTGAGTGAGTGTGAGAGTGTGAGTGAGTGGGTGTGGGTGTGAGTGGGTGTGAGTGGGTGTGAGTGGGTGTGTGAGTGGGTTGTGAGTGGGTGGGAGTGGGTGCGAGAGTGTGAGTGAGTGTGAGAGTGTGAGAGTGTGAGAGAGTGAGAGTGGGTGCGAGTGGGTGCGAGTGGGTGCGAGTGGGTGTGAGTGGGTGTGAGAGTGTGAGTGGGTGTGAGAGTGAGTGGGTGTCGGTGTGAGTGGGAGTGTGAGTTGTTGTGAGTGGGTGCGAGAGTGTGAGGTAGTGTGAGAGTGTGAGTGGGTGTGAGTGGGTGCGAGAGTGTGAGTGGGTGTGAGAGTGAGTGGGTGTGGGTGTGAGTGGGTGTGAGTGGCAGTGAGTGGGTGTGAGTGGGTGTGAGTGGGTGTGAGTGGGTGTGAGTGGGTGTGAGTGGGTGCGAGAGTGTGAGTGTTTGTGAGTGGGTGTGAGTGTGAGTGTGAGTGTGAGTGAGTGTGAGTGAGTGTGAGTGTGAGCGAGTGTGAGTGGGTGTGAGTGGGTGTGAGTGTGAGTGTGAGTGGGTGTGAGTGTGTGTGAGTGGGTGTGAGAGTGTGAGTGTGAGTGTGGGTGTGAGTGGGTGTGAGTGGGTGTGAGTGGGTGAGAGTGGGTGAGAGTGGGTGAGAGTGGGTGAGAGTGGGTGTGAGAGTGTGAGTGGGTGTGAGAGTGTGAGTGGGTGTGAGTGTGTGTGAGTGGGTGTGGGTGTGAGAGTGGGTGTGAGTGGGTGTGAGTGGGTGTGAGTGGGTGTGAGAGTGTGAGTGGGTGTGAGTGGGTGTGAGTGGGTGTGAGTGGGTGAGAGTGGGTGAGAGTGGGTGAGAGTGAGTGTGAGAGGGTGTGAGTGGGTGTGAGTGGGTGTGAGAGCGTGTGAGTGGGTGTGAGAGCGTGTGAGTGGGTGTGAGTGGGTGTGAGTGGGTGTGAGAGCGCGTGAGTGGGTGTGAGAGCGTGTGAGTGGGTGTGAGAGCGTGTGAGTGGGTGTGAGTGTGTGTGAGTGGGTGGGAGTGGGTGCGAGAGTGTGAGTGAGTGTGAGAGTGTGAGTGAGTGTGAGAGTGTGAGTGAGTGGGTGTGGGTGTGAGTGGGTGTGAGTGGGTGTGAGTGGGTGCGAGAGTGTGAGTGAGTGTGAGAGAGTGAGAGTGGGTGCGAGTGGGTGCGAGTGGGTGCGAGTGGGTGCGAGTGTTTGTGAGTGGGTGTGAGTGGGTGTGAGTGGGTGTGAGTGGGTGTGAGTGGGTGCGAGGGGGTGCGAGAGTGTGAGTGGGTGTGAGAGTGTGAGAGGGTGTGAGTGGGTGTGAGAGTGTGAGTGGGTGTGAGTGGCTGTGAGAGTGAGAGTGTGAGTGGCTGTGAGAGTGAGAGTGTGAGTGGGTGTGAGAGTGTGAGTGGGTGTGTAAGTGTGGGAGTGGGTGTGAGAGTGTGAGTGGGTGTGTAAGTGGCTGTGAGAGTGTGAGTGTGAGTGGGTGCGATGGGTGTGAGTGGGTGTGAGTGGGTGTGGGTGTGAGTGGGTGTGAGTGGATGTGAGTGGGTGTGAGTGGGTGTGAGTGGGTGTGAGTGGGTGTGAGAGGGTGTGAGAGGGTGTGAGTGGGTGTGAGAGGGTGTGAGAATGTGAGTGGGTGTGAGAGTGGGTGTGGGTGGGTGCGAGAGTGTGAGTGTTTGTGAGTGGGTGTGAGTGGGTGTGAGTGGGTGTGAGAGTGCGAGTGGGTGCGAGTGGGTGTGAGAGGGTGTGAGAGGGTGTGAGAGGGTGTGAGTGGGTGTGAGTGGGTGTGAGTGGGTGTGAGAATGTGAGTGGGTGTGAGAGTGGGTGTGGGTGTGAGAGTGGGTGTGGGTGTGAGAGTGGGTGTGGGTGGGTGCGAGAGTGTGAGTGTTTGTGAGTGGGTGTGAGTGGGTGTGAGAGTGCGAGTGGGTGCAAGTGGGTGCAAGTGGGTGCAAGTGGGTGCATGTGGGTGCGAGAGTGTGAGTGTTTGTGAGTGGGTGTGAGTGGGTGCGAGAGTGGGTGTGGGTGTGAGAGTGGGTGTGAGTGGGTGCGAGATTGTGAGTGTTTGTGAGTGGGTGTGAGTGGATGTGAGAGTGAGAGTGGGTGTGAGTGGGTGTGAGTGTTTGTGAGTGGGTGTGAGTGGGTGTGAGTGGGTGTGAGTGGGTGTGAGTGGGTGTGAGTGGGTGCGAGAGTGTGAGTGTTTGTGAGTGGGTGTGAGTGGGTGCGAGAGTGTGAGTGTTTGTGAGTGGGTGTGAGTGGGTGCGAGAGTGTGAGTGGGTGTGAGTGGGTGCGAGAGTGTGAGTGTTTGTGAGTGGGTGTGAGTGGGTGTGAGAGTGAGAGTGTTTGTGAGTGGGTGAGTGCGTGTGAGTGCGTGTGAGTGCGTGTGAGTGCGTGTGAGTGCGTGCGAGAGTGTGAGTGGGTGTGAGTGGGTGTGAGTGGGTGTGAGTGGGTGTGAGTGGGTGCGAGAGTGTGAGTGGGTGTGAGTGGGTGCGAGAGTGTGAGTGTTTGTGAGTGGGTGAGTGGGTGCGAGAGTGTGAGTGGGTGTGAGTGGGTGTGAGTGGGTGAGTGGGTGTGAGTGGGTGTGAGAGTGTGCGAGTGGGTGCGAGAGTGTGCGAGTGGGTGCGAGTGGGTGCGAGTGGGTGCGAGAGTGTGAGTGTTTGTGAGTGGGTATGAGTGGGTGTGTGTGGGTGTGAGAGTGAGAGTGGGTGTGAGTGGGTGTGAGTGGGTGTGAGTGGGTGTGAGAGTGTGAGAGTGGGTGAGAGTGGGTGAGAGTGGGTGAGAGTGGGTGAGAGTGAGTGTGAGTGGGTGTGAGAGCGTGTGAGTGGGTGTGAGAGCGCGTGAGTGGGTGTGAGAGCGTGTGAGTGGGTGTGAGTGTGTGTGAGTGGGTGGGAGTGGGTGCGAGAGTGTGAGTGGGTGCGAGAGTGTGAGTGGGTGCGAGAGTGTGAGTGTTTGTGAGTGGGTGTGAGTGTGAGTGTGAGTGTGAGTGAGTGTGAGTGGGTGTGAGTGTGAGTGTGAGTGGGTGTGAGTGTGTGAGTGTGAGTGTGGGTGTGAGTGGGTGTGAGTGGGTGAGAGTGGGTGAGAGTGGGTATGAGAGTGTGAGTGGGTGTGGGTGTGAGAGTGGGTGTGGGTGTGAGAGTGGGTGTGGGTGTGAGTGGG
The DNA here is from genome assembly GCF_037043375.1 of Chiloscyllium plagiosum. Taxonomy (NCBI): domain Eukaryota; kingdom Metazoa; phylum Chordata; class Chondrichthyes; order Orectolobiformes; family Hemiscylliidae; genus Chiloscyllium; species Chiloscyllium plagiosum. The sequence goes on along the minus strand of NW_028270140.1, from coordinate 157,844,097 downwards.
TGTGAGTGGGTGTGAGAGTGTGAGTGGGTGTGAGAGTGTGAGTGGGTGTGAGAGTGTGAGTGGGTGTGAGTGGGTGTGAGTGGGTGAGAGTGAGTGTGAGTGGGTGTGAGTGGGTGTGAGAGCGTGTGAGTGGGTGTGAGTGGGTGTGAGTGGGTGTGAGTGGGTGTGAGTGGGTGTGAGTGGGTGTGAGTGGGTGTGAGAGCGCGTGAGTGGGTGTGAGAGCGTGTGAGAGCGTGTGAGAGCGTGTGAGAGCGTGTGAGTGGGTGTGAGTGGGTGGGAGTGGGTGCGAGAGTGTGAGTGAGTGTGTGAGTGTGAGAGTGTGAGTGAGTGGGTGTGGGTGTGAGTGGGTGTGTGAGTGGGTGTGTGAGTGGGTGTGTGAGTGGGTGGGAGTGGGTGGGAGTGGGTGGGAGTGGGTGCGAGAGTGTGAGTGAGTGTGAGAGAGTGAGGGTGCGAGTGGGTGCGAGTGGGTGCGAGTGGGTGCGAGTGGGTGTGAGAGTGTGAGTGTTTGTGAGTGGGTGTGAGTGGGTGTGAGTGGGTGTGAGTGGGTGTGAGAGTGTGAGTGGGTGTGAGAGTGTGAGTGTGAGTGTGAGTGAGAGTGGGTGTGAGAGTGTGAGTGGGTGTGAGAGTGAGTGGGTGTCGGTGTGAGTGGGAGTGTGAGTGGGAGTGTGATTTGTTGTGAGTGGGTGCGAGAGTGTGAGGGAGGGTGAGAGTGTGAGTGGGTTTGAGTGGGTGTGGGTGTGAGTGGGTGCGAGAGTGTGAGTGAGTGTGAGAGTGTGAGTGGATGTGAGTGGGTGTGAGTGGGTGCGAGAGTGTGAGTGGGTGTGAGAGTGAGTGGGTGTGGGTGTGAGTGGGTGTGAGTGGGTGTGAGTGGGTGTGAGTGGGTGTGAGTGGGTGCGAGAGTGTGAGTGTTTGTGAGTGGGTGTGAGTGGGTGTGAGTGGGTGCGAGAGTGTGAGTGGGTGTGAGTGGGTGCGAGAGTGAGAGTGTTTGTGAGTGTGAGTGTGAGTGTGAGTGTGAGTGAGTGTGAGTGAGTGTGAGTGTGAGCGAGTGTGAGTGGGTGTGAGTGTGAGTGTGAGTGGGTGTGAGAGTGTGAGTGTGAGTGTGGGTGTGAGTGGGTGTGAGTGGGTGAGAGTGGGTGAGAGTGGGTGAGAGTGGGTGTGAGAGTGTGAGTGGGTGTGGGTTTGAGAGTGGGTGTGGGTGTGAGAGTGGGTGTGGGTGGGTGTGAGTGGGTGTGAGTGGGTGTGAGAGCGGGTGTGAGTGGGTGTGAGTGGGTGTGAGTGGGTGTGAGTGGGTGTGAGTGGGTGTGAGAGCGTGTGAGTGGGTGTGAGTGGGTGTGTGAGTGGGTGGGAGTGGGTGCGAGAGTGTGAGTGAGTGTGAGAGTGTGAGTGAGTGTGAGAGTGTGTGTGAGTGGGTGTGGGTGTGAGTGGGTGTGAGTGGGTGTGTGAGTGGGTGTGTGAGTGGGTGTGAGTGGGTGTGAGTGGGTGTGAGTGGGTGTGAGAGCGTGTGAGTGGGTGTGAGTGGGTGTGAGTGGGTGTGAGTGGGTGTGAGAGCGCGTGAGTGGGTGTGAGAGCGTGTGAGTGGGTGTGAGTGTGTGTGAGTGGGTGGGAGTGGGTGCGAGAGTGTGAGTGGGTGCGAGAGTGTGAGTGGGTGCGAGAGTGTGAGTGTTTGTGAGTGGGTGTGAGTGTGAGTGTGAGTGTGAGTGAGTGTGAGTGAGTGTGAGTGTGAGTGTGAGTGGGTGTGAGTGTGAGTGTGAGTGGGTGTGAGTGTGTGAGTGTGTGAGTGTGGGTGTGAGTGGGTGTGAGTGGGTGAGAGTGGGTGAGAGTGGGTGTGAGAGTGTGAGTGGGTGTGAGAGTGTGAGTGGGTGTGAGAGTGTGAGTGGGTGTGGGTGTGAGAGTGGGTGTGGGTGTGAGAGTGGGTGTGAGTGGGTGTGAGTGGGTGTGAGTGGGTGTGAGTGGGTGTGAGAGTGTGAGTGGGTGTGAGTGGGTGTGAGTGGGTGTGAGTGGGTGCGAGAGTGTGAGTGGGTGTGAGTGGGTGCGAGAGTGAGAGTGTTTGTGAGTGTGAGTGTGAGTGTGAGTGTGAGTGAGTGTGAGTGAGTGTGAGTGTGAGCGAGTGTGAGTGGGTGTGAGTGTGAGTGTGAGTGGGTGTGAGAGTGTGAGTGTGAGTGTGGGTGTGAGTGGGTGTGAGTGGGTGAGAGTGGGTGAGAGTGGGTGAGAGTGGGTGTGAGAGTGTGAGTGGGTGTGGGTTTGAGAGTGGGTGTGGGTGTGAGAGTGGGTGTGGGTGGGTGTGAGTGGGTGTGAGTGGGTGTGAGAGCGGGTGTGAGTGGGTGTGAGTGGGTGTGAGTGGGTGTGAGTGGGTGTGAGAGCGTGTGAGTGGGTGTGAGTGGGTGTGTGAGTGGGTGGGAGTGGGTGCGAGAGTGTGAGTGAGTGTGAGAGTGTGAGTGAGTGTGAGAGTGTGTGTGAGTGGGTGTGGGTGTGAGTGGGTGTGAGTGGGTGTGTGAGTGGGTGTGTGAGTGGGTGTGAGTGGGTGTGAGTGGGTGTGAGTGGGTGTGAGAGCGTGTGAGTGGGTGTGAGTGGGTGTGAGTGGGTGTGAGTGGGTGTGAGAGCGCGTGAGTGGGTGTGAGAGCGTGTGAGTGGGTGTGAGTGTGTGTGAGTGGGTGGGAGTGGGTGCGAGAGTGTGAGTGGGTGCGAGAGTGTGAGTGGGTGCGAGAGTGTGAGTGTTTGTGAGTGGGTGTGAGTGTGAGTGTGAGTGTGAGTGAGTGTGAGTGAGTGTGAGTGTGAGTGTGAGTGGGTGTGAGTGTGAGTGTGAGTGGGTGTGAGTGTGTGAGTGTGTGAGTGTGGGTGTGAGTGGGTGTGAGTGGGTGAGAGTGGGTGAGAGTGGGTGTGAGAGTGTGAGTGGGTGTGAGAGTGTGAGTGGGTGTGAGAGTGTGAGTGGGTGTGGGTGTGAGAGTGGGTGTGGGTGTGAGAGTGGGTGTGAGTGGGTGTGAGTGGGTGTGAGAGTGTGAGTGGGTGTGAGTGGGTGTGAGTGGGTGTGAGTGGGTGAGAGTGAGTGTGAGTGGGTGTGAGTGGGTGTGAGAGCGCGTGAGTGGGTGTGAGAGCGTGTGAGAGCGTGTGAGTGGGTGTGAGTGTGTGTGAGTGGGTGGGAGTGGGAGCGAGAGTGTGAGTGAGTGTGAGAGTGTGAGTGAGTGTGAGAGTGTGAGTGAGTGGGTGTGGGTGTGACTGGGTGTGAGTGGGTGTGTGAGTGGGTGTGTGAGTGGGTGTGTGAGTGGGTGTGTGAGTGGGTGTGTGAGTGGGTGGGAGTGGGTGGGAGTGGGTGGGAGTGGGTGCGAGAGTGTGAGTGAGTGTGAGAGTGTGAGGGTGCGAGTGGGTGCGAGTGGGTGCGAGTGGGTGCGAGTGGGTGTGAGTGGGTGCGAGAGTGTGAGTGTTTGTGAGTGGGTGTGAGTGGGTGTGAGTGGGTGTGAGTGGGTGTGAGAGTGTGAGTGGGTGTGAGAGTGTGAGTGTGAGTGAGAGTGGATGTGAGAGTGTGAGTGGGTGTGAGAGTGAGTGGGTGTCGGTGTGAGTGGGAGTGTGAGTGGGAGTGTGATTTGTTGTGAGTGGGTGCGAGAGTGTGAGGGAGTGTGAGAGTGTGAGTGGGTGTGAGTGGGTGTGGGTGTGAGTGGGTGCGAGAGTGTGAGTGAGTGTGAGAGTGTGAGTGGGTGTGAGTGGGTGTGAGTGGGTGTGAGTGGGTGCGAGAGTGTGAGTGGGTGTGAGAGTGAGTGGGTGTGGGTGTGAGTGGGTGTGAGTGGGAGTGAGTGGGTGTGAGTGGGTGTGAGTGGGTGTGAGTGGGTGCGAGAGTGTGAGTGTTTGTGAGTGGGTGTGAGTGGGTGTGAGTGGGTGCGAGAGTGTGAGTGGGTGTGAGTGGGTGCGAGAGTGTGAGTGTTTGTGAGTGTGAGTGTGAGTGAGTGTGAGTGAGTGTGAGTGTGAGCGAGTGTGAGTGGGTGTGAGTGTGAGTGTGAGTGGGTGTGAGTGTGAGTGTGAGTGGGTGTGACAGTGTGAGTGTGAGTGTGGGTGTGAGTGGGTGTGAGTGGGTGAGAGTGGGTGAGAGTGGGTGTGAGAGTGTGAGAGTGTGAGTGGGTGTGAGAGTGTGAGTGGGTGTGGGTGTGAGAGTGGGTGTGGGTGGGTGTGAGTGGGTGTGAGTGGGTGTGAGAGTGTGAGTGGGTGTGAGTGGGTGTGAGTGGGTGTGAGTGGGTGTGAGTGGGTGTGAGAGCGTGTGAGAGCGTGTGAGTGGGTGTGAGAGCGTGTGAGTGGGTGTGAGTGGGTGTGAGTGGGTGTGAGAGCACGTGAGTGGGAGTGAGAGCGTGTGAGTGGGTGTGAGTGTGTGTGAGTGGGTGGGAGTGGTTGCGAGAGTGTGAGAGAGTGTGAGAGTGTGAGTGAGTGTGAGAGTGTGAGTGAGTGGGTGTGGGTGTGAGTGGGTGTGAGTGGGTGTGAGTGGGTGTGTGAGTGGGTTGTGAGTGGGTGGGAGTGGGTGCGAGAGTGTGAGTGGGTGTGAGAGTGTGAGTGTGAGTGAGAGTGGGTGTGAGAGTGTGAGTGGGTGTGAGAGTGAGTGGGTGTCGGTGTGAGTGGGAGTGTGAGTTGTTGTGAGTGGGTGCGAGAGTGTGAGGGAGTGTGAGAGTGTGAGTGGGTGTGAGTGGGTGTGGGTGTGAGTGGGTGCGAGAGTGTGAGTGAGTGTGAGAGTGTGAGTGGGTGTGAGTGGGTGCGAGAGTGTGAGTGAGTGTGAGAGTGTGAGTGGGTGTGAGTGGGTGCGAGAGTGTGAGTGGGTGTGAGAGTGAGTGGGTGTGGGTGTGAGTGGGTGTGAGTGGGAGTGAGTGGGTGTGAGTGGGTGTGAGTGGGTGTGAGTGGGTGTGAGTGGGTGCGAGTGGGTGCGAGAGTGTGAGTGTTTGTGAGTGGGTGTGAGTGGGTGTGAGTGGGTGTGAGTGGGTGTGAGTGGGTGTGAGTGGGTGCGAGAGTGTGAGTGGGTGTGAGTGGGTGCGAGAGTGTGAGTGTTTGTGAGTGGGTGAGTGGGTGCGAGAGTGTGAGTGGGTGTGAGTGGGTGTGAGTGGGTGAGTGGGTGTGAGTGGGTGTGAGTGTGTGCGAGAGGGTGCGAGTGGGTGCGAGTGTGTGCGAGTGGGTGCGAGTGGGTGCGAGTGAGTGCGAGTGGGTGCGAGAGTGTGAGTGTTTGTGAGTGGGTATGAGTGGGTGTGTGTGGGTGTGAGAGTGAGAGTGGGTGTGAGTGGGTGTGAGTGGGTGTGAGTGGGTGTGAGTGGGTGTGAGAGTGTGAGAGTGGGTGAGAGTGGGTGAGAGTGGGTGAGAGTGGGTGAGAGTGGGTGAGAGTGAGTGTGAGTGGGTGTGAGAGCGTGTGAGTGGGTGTGAGAGCGCGTGAGTGGGTGTGAGAGCGTGTGAGTGGGTGTGAGTGTGTGTGAGTGGGTGGGAGTGGGTGCGAGAGTGTGAGTGGGTGCGAGAGTGTGAGTGGGTGCGAGAGTGTGAGTGTTTGTGAGTGGGTGTGAGTGTGAGTGTGAGTGTGAGTGAGTGTGAGTGGGTGTGAGTGTGAGTGTGAGTGTGAGTGGGTGTGAGTGTGTGAGTGTGTGAGTGTGAGTGTGGGTTTGAGTGGGTGTGAGTGGGTGAGAGTGGGTGAGAGTGGGTGTGAGAGTGTGAGTGGGTGTGGGTGTGAGAGTGGGTGTGGGTGTGAGAGTGGGTGTGGGTGTGAGTGGGTGTGAGTGGGTGTGAGAGTGTGAGTGGGTGTGAGAGTGTGAGTGGGTGTGAGTGGGTGTGAGTGGGTGAGAGTGAGTGTGAGTGGGTGTGAGTGGGTGTGAGAGCGTGTGAGTGGGTGTGAGTGGGTGTGAGTGGGTGTGAGTGGGTGTGAGTGGGTGTGAGAGCGCGTGAGTGGGTGTGAGAGCGTGTGAGAGCGTGTGAGAGCGTGTGAGTGGGTGTGAGTGGGTGGGAGTGGGTGCGAGAGTGTGAGTGAGTGTGTGTGTGACAGTGTGAGTGAGTGGGTGTGGGTGTGAGTGGGTGTGTGAGTGGGTGTGTGAGTGGGTGTGTGAGTGGGTGTGTGAGTGGGTGGGAGTGGGTGGGAGTGGGTGGGAGTGGGTGGGAGTGGGTGGGAGTGGGTGCGAGAGTGTGAGTGAGTGTGAGAGAGTGAGGGTGCGAGTGGGTGCGAGTGGGTGCGAGTGGGTGCGAGTGGGTGCGAGTGGGTGTGAGTGGGTGTGAGTGGGTGCGAGAGTGTGAGTGTTTGTGAGTGGGTGTGAGTGGGTGTGAGTGGGTGTGAGTGGGTGTGAGTGGGTGTGAGAGTGTGAGTGGGTGTGAGAGTGTGAGTGTGAGTGAGAGTGGGTGTGAGAGTGTGAGTGGGTGTGAGAGTGAGTGGGTGTCGGTGTGAGTGGGAGTGTGAGTGGGAGTGTGATTTGTTGTGAGTGGGTGCGAGAGTGTGAGGGAGTGTGAGAGTGTGAGTGGGTTTGAGTGGGTGTGGGTGTGAGTGGGTGCGAGAGTGTGAGTGAGTGTGAGAGTGTGAGTGGGTGTGAGTGGGTGTGAGTGGGTGCGAGAGTGTGAGTGGGTGTGAGAGTGAGTGGGTGTGGGTGTGAGTGGGTGTGAGTGGGTGTGAGTGGGTGTGAGTGGGTGTGAGTGGGTGCGAGAGTGTGAGTGTTTGTGAGTGGGTGTGAGTGGGTGTGAGTGGGTGCGAGATTGTGAGTGGGTGTGAGTGGGTGCGAGAGTGAGAGTGTTTGTGAGTGTGAGTGTGAGTGTGAGTGAGTGTGAGTGAGTGTGAGTGTGAGCGAGTGTGAGTGGGTGTGAGTGTGAGTGTGAGTGGGTGTGAGAGTGTGAGTGTGAGTGTGGGTGTGAGTGGGTGTGAGTGGGTGAGAGTGGGTGAGAGTGGGTGAGAGTGGGTGTGAGAGTGTGAGTGGGTGTGGGTGTGAGAGTGGGTGTGGGTGTGAGAGTGGGTGTGGGTGTGAGAGTGGGTGTGGGTGGGTGTGAGTGGGTGTGAGTGGGTGTGAGCGGGTGTGAGTGGGTGTGAGTGGGTGTGAGTGGGTGTGAGAGCGTGTGAGTGGGTGTGAGTGGGTGTGAGTGGGTGTGAGTGGGTGTGAGAGCGTGTGAGTGGGTGTGAGAGCGCGTGAGTGGGTGTGAGAGCGCGTGAGTGGGTGTGAGAGCGTGTGAGTGGGTGTGAGTGTGTGTGAGTGGGTGGGAGTGGGTGCGAGAGTGTGAGTGAGTGTGAGAGTGTGAGTGAGTGTGAGAGTGTGTGTGAGTGGGTGTGGGTGTGAGTGGGTGTGTGAGTGGGTGTGTGAGTGGGTGTGTGAGTGGGTGTGAGTGGGTGTGAGAGCGTGTGAGAGCGTGTGAGTGGGTGTGAGTGGGTGTGAGTGGGTGTGAGTGAGTGTGAGTGGGTGTGAGTGGGTGTGAGAGCACGTGAGTGGGTGTGAGTGGGTGTGAGAGCGTGTGAGTGGGTGTGAGTGTGTGTGAGTGGGTGGGAGTGGGTGCGAGAGTGTGAGTGGGTGCGAGAGTGTGAGTGGGTGCGAGAGTGTGAGTGTTTGTGAGTGGGTGTGAGTGTGAGTGTGAGTTAGAGTGAGTGTGAGTGTGAGTGAGTGTGAGTGTGAGTGTGAGTGGGTGTGAGTGTGAGTGTGAGTGGGTGTGAGTGTGTGAGTGTGTGAGTGTGGGAGTGAGTGGGTGAGAGTGGGTGAGAGTGGGTGTGAGAGTGTGAGTGGGTGTGAGAGTGTGAGTGGGTGTGAGAGTGTGAGTGGGTGTGGGTGTGAGAGTGGGTGTGGGTGTGAGAGTGGGTGTGAGTGGGTGTGAGTGGGTGTGAGAGTGTGAGTGGGTGTGAGTGGGTGTGAGTGGGTGTGAGTGGGTGAGAGTGAGTGTGAGTGGGTGTGAGTGGGTGTGAGTGGGTGTGAGAGCGTGTGAGAGCGTGTGAGTGGGTGTGAGTGTGTGTGAGTGTGTGTGAGTGGGTGGGAGTGGGTGCGAGAGTGTGAGTGAGTGTGAGAGTGTGAGTGAGTGTGAGAGTGTGAGTGAGTGGGTGTGGGTGTGACTGGGTGTGAGTGGGTGTGTGAGTGGGTGTGTGAGTGGGTGTGTGAGTGGGTGTGTGAGTGGGTGGGAGTGGGTGGGAGTGGGTGGGAGTGGGTGCGAGAGTGTGAGTGAGTGTGAGAGTGTGAGGGTGCGAGTGGGTGCGAGTGGGTGCGAGTGGGTGCGAGTGGGTGCGAGTGGGTGTGAGTGGGTGCGAGAGTGTGAGTGTTTGTGAGTGGGTGTGAGTGGGTGTGAGTGGGTGTGAGTGGGTGTGAGAGTGTGAGTGGGTGTGAGAGTGTGAGTGTGAGTGAGAGTGGATGTGAGAGTGTGAGTGGGTGTGAGAGTGAGTGGGTGTCGGTGTGAGTGGGAGTGTGAGTGGGAGTGTGATTTGTTGTGAGTGGGTGCGAGAGTGTGAGTGAGTGTGAGAGTGTGAGTGGGTGTGAGTGGGTGTGAGTGGGTGTGAGTGGGTGCGAGAGTGTGAGTGGGTGTGAGAGTGAGTGGGTGTGGGTGTGAGTGGGTGTGAGTGGGAGTGAGTGGGTGTGAGTGGGTGTGAGTGGGTGTGAGTGGGTGCGAGAGTGTGAGTGGGTGTGAGAGCGTGTGAGTGGGTGTGAGTGGGTGTGAGTGGGTGTGAGTGGGTGTGAGAGCGTGTGAGTGGGTGTGAGAGCGCGTGAGTGGGTGTGAGAGCGCGTGAGTGGGTGTGAGAGCGTGTGAGTGGGTGTGAGTGTGTGTGAGTGGGTGTGAGTGGGTGCGAGAGTGTGAGTGAGTGTGAGAGTGTGAGTGAGTGTGAGAGTGTGTGTGAGTGGGTGTGGGTGTGAGTGGGTGTGAGTGGGTGTGTGAGTGGGTGTGTGAGTGGGTGTGAGTGGGTGTGAGAGCGTGTGAGAGCGTGTGAGTGGGTGTGAGTGGGTGTGAGTGGGTGTGAGTGGGTGTGAGTGGGTGTGAGAGCGCGTGAGTGGGTGTGAGTGGGTGTGAGAGCGTGTGAGTGGGTGTGAGTGTGTGTGAGTGGGTGGGAGTGGGTGCGAGAGTGTGAGTGGGTGCGAGAGTGTGAGTGGGTGCGAGAGTGTGAGTGTTTGTGAGTGGGTGTGAGTGTGAGTGTGAGTTAGAGTGAGTGTGAGTGTGAGTGAGTGTGAGTGTGAGTGTGAGTGTGAGTGAGTGTGAGTGTGAGTGTGAGTGGGTGTGAGTGTGAGTGTGAGTGGGTGTGAGTGTGTGAGTGTGAGAGTGTGGGAGTGAGTGGGTGAGAGTGGGTGAGAGTGGGTGTGAGAGTGTGAGTGGGTGTGAGAGTGTGAGTGGGTGTGAGAGTGTGAGTGGGTGTGGGTGTGAGAGTGGGTGTGGGTGTGAGAGTGGGTGTGAGTGGGTGTGAGTGGGTGTGAGAGTGTGAGTGGGTGTGAGTGGGTGTGAGTGGGTGTGAGTGGGTGAGAGTGAGTGTGAGTGGGTGTGAGTGGGTGTGAGTGGGTGTGAGAGCGTGTGAGAGCGTGTGAGTGGGTGTGAGTGTGTGTGAGTGGGTGGGAGTGGGTGCGAGAGTGTGAGTGAGTGTGAGAGTGTGAGTGAGTGTGAGAGTGTGAGTGAGTGGGTGTGGGTGTGACTGGGTGTGAGTGGGTGTGTGAGTGGGTGTGTGAGTGGGTGTGTGAGTGGGTGTGTGAGTGGGTGGGAGTGGGTGGGAGTGGGTGGGAGTGGGTGCGAGAGTGTGAGTGAGTGTGAGAGTGTGAGGGTGCGAGTGGGTGCGAGTGGGTGCGAGTGGGTGCGAGTGGGTGCGAGTGGGTGCGAGTGGGTGTGAGTGGGTGCGAGAGTGTGAGTGTTTGTGAGTGGGTGTGAGTGGGTGTGAGTGGGTGTGAGTGGGTGTGAGAGTGTGAGTGGGTGTGAGAGTGTGAGTGTGAGTGAGAGTGGATGTGAGAGTGTGAGTGGGTGTGAGAGTGAGTGGGTGTCGGTGTGAGTGGGAGTGTGAGTGGGAGTGTGATTTGTTGTGAGTGGGTGCGAGAGTGTGAGTGAGTGTGAGAGTGTGAGTGGGTGTGAGTGGGTGTGAGTGGGTGTGAGTGGGTGCGAGAGTGTGAGTGGGTGTGAGAGTGAGTGGGTGTGGGTGTGAGTGGGTGTGAGTGGGAGTGAGTGGGTGTGAGTGGGTGTGAGTGGGTGTGAGTGGGTGTGAGTGGGTGCGAGAGTGTGAGTGTTTGTGAGTGGGTGTGAGTGGGTGTGAGTGGGTGTGAGTGGGTGCGAGAGTGTGAGTGGGTGTGAGTGGGTGCGAGAGTGTGAGTGTTTGTGAGTGTGAGTGTGAGTGTGAGTGAGTGTGAGTGAGTGTGAGTGTGAGCGAGTGTGAGTGGGTGTGAGTGTGAGTGTGAGTGTGAGTGTGAGTGGGTGTGAGTGTGAGTGGGTGTGAGAGTGTGAGTGTGAGTGTGGGTGTGAGTGGGTGTGAGTGGGTGAGAGTGGATGTGAGAGTGTGAGTGGGTGTGAGAGTGTGAGTGGGTGTGGGTGTGAGAGTGGGTGTGGGTGGGTGTGAGTGGGTGTGAGTGGGTGTGAGAGTGTGAGTGGGTGTGAGTGGGTGTGAGTGGGTGTGAGTGGGTGTGAGTGGGTGTGAGAGCGTGTGAGAGCGTGTGAGTGGGTGTGAGAGCGTGTGAGAGCGTGTGAGTGGGTGTGAGTGGGTGTGAGAGCACGTGAGTGGGAGTGAGAGCGTGTGAGTGGGAGTGAGTGTGTGTGAGTGGGTGGGAGTGGTTGCGAGAGTGTGAGAGAGTGTGAGAGTGTGAGTGAGTGTGAGAGTGTGAGTGAGTGGGTGTGGGTGTGAGTGGGTGTGAGTGGGTGTGAGTGGGTGTGTGAGTGGGTTGTGAGTGGGTGGGAGTGGGTGCGAGAGTGTGAGTGAGTGTGAGAGTGTGAGAGTGTGAGAGAGTGAGAGTGGGTGCGAGTGGGTGCGAGTGGGTGCGAGTGGGTGTGAGAGTGTGAGTGGGTGTGAGAGTGTGAGTGTGAGTGAGAGTGGGTGTGAGAGTGTGAGTGGGTGTGAGAGTGAGTGGGTGTCGGTGTGAGTGGGAGTGTGAGTTGTTGTGAGTGGGTGCGAGAGTGTGAGGGAGTGTGAGAGTGTGAGTGGGTGTGAGTGGGTGTGGGTGTGAGTGGGTGCGAGAGTGTGAGTGAGTGTGAGAGTGTGAGTGGGTGTGAGTGGGTGCGAGAGTGTGAGTGGGTGTGAGAGTGAGTGGGTGTGGGTGTGAGTTGGTGTGAGTGGGTGTGAGTGGGTGTGAGTGGGTGTGAGTGGGTGCGAGTGGGTGCGAGAGTGTGAGTGTTTGTGAGTGGGTGTGAGTGGGTGTGAGTGGGTGTGAGTGGGTGTGAGTGGGTGTGAGTGGGTGCGAGAGTGTGAGTGGGTGTGAGTGGGTGCGAGAGTGTGAGTGTTTGTGAGTGGGTGTGAGTGTGAGTGTGAGTGTGAGTGTGAGTGTGAGTGAGTGTGAGTGAGTGTGAGTGTGAGCGAGTGTGAGTGGGTGTGAGTGGGTGTGAGTGTGAGTGTGAGTGGGTGTGAGTGTGTGTGAGTGGGTGTGAGAGTGTGAGAGTGGGTGTGGGTGTGAGTGGGTGTGAGTGGGTGTGAGTGGGTGAGAGTGTGTGAGAGTGGGTGTGAGAGTGTGAGTGGGTGTCAGAGTGTGAGTGGGTGTGGGTGTGAGAGTGGGTGTGGGTGTGAGAGTGGGTGTGGGTGTGAGTGGGTGTGAGAGCGCGTGAGTGGGTGTGAGAGCGCGTGAGTGGGTGTGAGAGCGTGTGAGTGGGTGTGAGTGTGTGTGAGTGGGTGGGAGTGGGTGCGAGAGTGTGAGTGAGTGTGAGAGTGTGAGTGAGTGTGAGAGTGTGTGTGAGTGGGTGTGGGTGTGAGTGGGTGTGAGTGGGTGTGTGAGTGGGTGTGTGAGTGGGTGTGAGTGGGTGTGAGAGCGTGTGAGAGCGTGTGAGTGGGTGTGAGTGGGTGTGAGTGGGTGTGAGTGAGTGTGAGTGGGTGTGAGTGGGTGTGAGAGCACGTGAGTGGGTGTGAGTGGGTGTGAGAGCGTGTGAGTGGGTGTGAGTGTGTGTGAGTGGGTGGGAGTGGGTGCGAGAGTGTGAGTGGGTGCGAGAGTGTGAGTGGGTGCGAGAGTGTGAGTGTTTGTGAGTGGGTGTGAGTGTGAGTGTGAGTTAGAGTGAGTGTGAGTGTGAGTGAGTGTGAGTGTGAGTGTGAGTGAGTGTGAGTGTGAGTGTGAGTGGGTGTGAGTGTGAGTGTGAGTGGGTGTGAGTGTGTGAGTGTGTGAGTGTGGGAGTGAGTGGGTGAGAGTGGGTGAGAGTGGGTGTGAGAGTGTGAGTGGGTGTGAGAGTGTGAGTGGGTGTGAGAGTGTGAGTGGGTGTGGGTGTGAGAGTGGGTGTGGGTGTGAGAGTGGGTGTGAGTGGGTGTGAGTGGGTGTGAGAGTGTGAGTGGGTGTGAGTGGGTGTGAGTGGGTGTGAGTGGGTGAGAGTGAGTGTGAGTGGGTGTGAGTGGGTGTGAGTGGGTGTGAGAGCGTGTGAGAGCGTGTGAGTGGGTGTGAGTGTGTGTGAGTGTGTGTGAGTGGGTGGGAGTGGGTGCGAGAGTGTGAGTGAGTGTGAGAGTGTGAGTGAGTGTGAGAGTGTGAGTGAGTGGGTGTGGGTGTGACTGGGTGTGAGTGGGTGTGTGAGTGGGTGTGTGAGTGGGTGTGTGAGTGGGTGTGTGAGTGGGTGGGAGTGGGTGGGAGTGGGTGGGAGTGGGTGGGAGTGGGTGGGAGTGGGTGCGAGAGTGTGAGTGAGTGTGAGAGTGTGAGGGTGCGAGTGGGTGCGAGTGGGTGCGAGTGGGTGCGAGTGGGTGCGAGTGGGTGTGAGTGGGTGCGAGAGTGTGAGTGTTTGTGAGTGGGTGTGAGTGGGTGTGAGTGGGTGTGAGTGGGTGTGAGAGTGTGAGTGGGTGTGAGAGTGTGAGTGTGAGTGAGAGTGGATGTGAGAGTGTGAGTGGGTGTGAGAGTGAGTGGGTGTCGGTGTGAGTGGGAGTGTGAGTGGGAGTGTGATTTGTTGTGAGTGGGTGCGAGAGTGTGAGTGAGTGTGAGAGTGTGAGTGGGTGTGAGTGGGTGTGAGTGGGTGTGAGTGGGTGCGAGAGTGTGAGTGGGTGTGAGAGTGAGTGGGTGTGGGTGTGAGTGGGTGTGAGTGGGAGTGAGTGGGTGTGAGTGGGTGTGAGTGGGTGTGAGTGGGTGCGAGAGTGTGAGTGGGTGTGAGAGCGTGTGAGTGGGTGTGAGTGGGTGTGAGTGGGTGTGAGTGGGTGTGAGAGCGTGTGAGTGGGTGTGAGAGCGCGTGAGTGGGTGTGAGAGCGCGTGAGTGGGTGTGAGAGCGTGTGAGTGGGTGTGAGTGTGTGTGAGTGGGTGTGAGTGGGTGCGAGAGTGTGAGTGAGTGTGAGAGTGTGAGTGAGTGTGAGAGTGTGTGTGAGTGGGTGTGGGTGTGAGTGGGTGTGAGTGGGTGTGTGAGTGGGTGTGTGAGTGGGTGTGAGTGGGTGTGAGAGCGTGTGAGAGCGTGTGAGTGGGTGTGAGTGGGTGTGAGTGGGTGTGAGTGGGTGTGAGTGGGTGTGAGAGCGCGTGAGTGGGTGTGAGTGGGTGTGAGAGCGTGTGAGTGGGTGTGAGTGTGTGTGAGTGGGTGGGAGTGGGTGCGAGAGTGTGAGTGGGTGCGAGAGTGTGAGTGGGTGCGAGAGTGTGAGTGTTTGTGAGTGGGTGTGAGTGTGAGTGTGAGTTAGAGTGAGTGTGAGTGTGAGTGAGTGTGAGTGTGAGTGTGAGTGAGTGTGAGTGTGAGTGTGAGTGGGTGTGAGTGTGAGTGTGAGTGGGTGTGAGTGTGTGAGTGTGAGAGTGTGGGAGTGAGTGGGTGAGAGTGGGTGAGAGTGGGTGTGAGAGTGTGAGTGGGTGTGAGAGTGTGAGTGGGTGTGAGAGTGTGAGTGGGTGTGGGTGTGAGAGTGGGTGTGGGTGTGAGAGTGGGTGTGAGTGGGTGTGAGTGGGTGTGAGAGTGTGAGTGGGTGTGAGTGGGTGTGAGTGGGTGTGAGTGGGTGAGAGTGAGTGTGAGTGGGTGTGAGTGGGTGTGAGTGGGTGTGAGAGCGTGTGAGAGCGTGTGAGTGGGTGTGAGTGTGTGTGAGTGGGTGGGAGTGGGTGCGAGAGTGTGAGTGAGTGTGAGAGTGTGAGTGAGTGTGAGAGTGTGAGTGAGTGGGTGTGGGTGTGACTGGGTGTGAGTGGGTGTGTGAGTGGGTGTGTGAGTGGGTGTGTGAGTGGGTGTGTGAGTGGGTGGGAGTGGGTGGGAGTGGGTGGGAGTGGGTGGGAGTGGGTGCGAGAGTGTGAGTGAGTGTGAGAGTGTGAGGGTGCGAGTGGGTGCGAGTGGGTGCGAGTGGGTGCGAGTGGGTGCGAGTGGGTGTGAGTGGGTGCGAGAGTGTGAGTGTTTGTGAGTGGGTGTGAGTGGGTGTGAGTGGGTGTGAGTGGGTGTGAGAGTGTGAGTGGGTGTGAGAGTGTGAGTGTGAGTGAGAGTGGATGTGAGAGTGTGAGTGGGTGTGAGAGTGAGTGGGTGTCGGTGTGAGTGGGAGTGTGAGTGGGAGTGTGATTTGTTGTGAGTGGGTGCGAGAGTGTGAGTGAGTGTGAGAGTGTGAGTGGGTGTGAGTGGGTGTGAGTGGGTGTGAGTGGGTGCGAGAGTGTGAGTGGGTGTGAGAGTGAGTGGGTGTGGGTGTGAGTGGGTGTGAGTGGGAGTGAGTGGGTGTGAGTGGGTGTGAGTGGGTGTGAGTGGGTGTGAGTGGGTGCGAGAGTGTGAGTGTTTGTGAGTGGGTGTGAGTGGGTGTGAGTGGGTGTGAGTGGGTGCGAGAGTGTGAGTGGGTGTGAGTGGGTGCGAGAGTGTGAGTGTTTGTGAGTGTGAGTGTGAGTGTGAGTGAGTGTGAGTGAGTGTGAGTGTGAGCGAGTGTGAGTGGGTGTGAGTGTGAGTGTGAGTGTGAGTGTGAGTGGGTGTGAGTGTGAGTGGGTGTGAGAGTGTGAGTGTGAGTGTGGGTGTGAGTGGGTGTGAGTGGGTGAGAGTGGATGTGAGAGTGTGAGTGGGTGTGAGAGTGTGAGTGGGTGTGGGTGTGAGAGTGGGTGTGGGTGGGTGTGAGTGGGTGTGAGTGGGTGTGAGAGTGTGAGTGGGTGTGAGTGGGTGTGAGTGGGTGTGAGTGGGTGTGAGTGGGTGTGAGAGCGTGTGAGAGCGTGTGAGTGGGTGTGAGAGCGTGTGAGTGGGTGTGAGTGGGTGTGAGTGGGTGTGAGAGCACGTGAGTGGGAGTGAGAGCGTGTGAGTGGGAGTGAGTGTGTGTGAGTGGGTGGGAGTGGTTGCGAGAGTGTGAGAGAGTGTGAGAGTGTGAGTGAGTGTGAGAGTGTGAGTGAGTGGGTGTGGGTGTGAGTGGGTGTGAGTGGGTGTGAGTGGGTGTGTGAGTGGGTTGTGAGTGGGTGGGAGTGGGTGCGAGAGTGTGAGTGAGTGTGAGAGTGTGAGAGTGTGAGAGAGTGAGAGTGGGTGCGAGTGGGTGCGAGTGGGTGCGAGTGGGTGTGAGAGTGTGAGTGGGTGTGAGAGTGTGAGTGTGAGTGAGAGTGGGTGTGAGAGTGTGAGTGGGTGTGAGAGTGAGTGGGTGTCGGTGTGAGTGGGAGTGTGAGTTGTTGTGAGTGGGTGCGAGAGTGTGAGGGAGTGTGAGAGTGTGAGTGGGTGTGAGTGGGTGTGGGTGTGAGTGGGTGCGAGAGTGTGAGTGAGTGTGAGAGTGTGAGTGGGTGTGAGTGGGTGCGAGAGTGTGAGTGGGTGTGAGAGTGAGTGGGTGTGGGTGTGAGTTGGTGTGAGTGGGTGTGAGTGGGTGTGAGTGGGTGTGAGTGGGTGCGAGTGGGTGCGAGAGTGTGAGTGTTTGTGAGTGGGTGTGAGTGGGTGTGAGTGGGTGTGAGTGGGTGTGAGTGGGTGCGAGAGTGTGAGTGGGTGTGAGTGGGTGCGAGAGTGTGAGTGTTTGTGAGTGGGTGTGAGTGTGAGTGTGAGTGTGAGTGTGAGTGTGAGTGAGTGTGAGTGAGTGTGAGTGTGAGCGAGTGTGAGTGGGTGTGAGTGGGTGTGAGTGTGAGTGTGAGTGGGTGTGAGTGTGTGTGAGTGGGTGTGAGAGTGTGAGTGTGAGTGTGGGTGTGAGTGGGTGTGAGTGGGTGTGAGTGGGTGAGAGTGTGTGAGAGTGGGTGTGAGAGTGTGAGTGGGTGTCAGAGTGTGAGTGGGTGTGGGTGTGAGAGTGGGTGTGGGTGTGAGAGTGGGTGTGGGTGTGAGTGGGTGTGAGTGGGTGTGAGTGGGTGTGAGTGGGTGTGAGAGTGTGAGTGGGTGTGAGTGGGTGTGAGTGGGTGTGAGTGGGTGAGAGTGGGTGAGAGTGAGTGTGAGTGGGTGTGAGAGCGTGTGAGTGGGTGTGAGAGCGTGTGAGTGGGTGTGAGTGGGTGTGAGTGGGTGTGAGTGGGTGTGAGTGGGTGTGAGAGCGTGTGAGAGCGTGTGAGAGCGTGTGAGTGGGTGTGAGTGGGTGTGAGTGGGTGTGAGAGCGCGTGAGTGGGTGTGAGAGCGTGTGAGTGGGTGTAAGAGCGTGTGAGTGGGTGTGAGTGTGTGTGAGTGGGTGGGAGTGGGTGCGAGAGTGTGAGTGAGTGTGAGAGTGTGAGTGAGTGTGAGAGTGTGAGTGAGTGGGTGTGGGTGTGAGTGCGTGTGAGTGGGTGCGAGTGGGTGCGAGAGTGTGAGTGAGTGTGAGAGTGTGAGAGTGTGAGAGAGTGAGAGTGGGTGTGAGTGGGTGCGAGTGGGTGCGAGTGGGTGCGAGTGGGTGTGAGTGGGTGTGAGTGGGTGTGAGTGGGTGCGAGGGGGTGCGAGAGTGTGAGTGGGTGTGAGAGTGTGAGTGGGTGTGAGTGGGTGTGAGTGGGTGTGAGAGTGTGAGTGGGTGTGAGTGGCTGTGAGAGTGAGAGTGTGAGTGGCTGTGAGAGTGAGAGTGTGAGTGGGTGTGAGAGTGTGAGTGGGTGTGTAAGTGTGGGAGTGGGTGTGAGAGTGTGAGTGGGTGTGTAAGTGGCTGTGAGAGTGTGAGTGTGAGTGGGTGCGATGGGTGTGAGTGGGTGTGAGTGGGTGTGGGTGTGAGTGGGTGTGAGTGGGTGTGAGTGGGTGTGAGAGTGTGAGTGGGTGTGAGAGGGTGTGAGAGGGTGTGAGAGGGTGTGAGAGGGTGTGAGTGGGTGTGAGAATGTGAGTGGGTGTGAGAGTGGGTGTGGGTGTGAGAGTGGGTGTGGGTGGGTGCGAGAGTGTGAGTGTTTGTGAGTGGGTGTGAGTGGGTGTGAGAGTGCGAGTGGGTGTGAGAGTGGGTGTGAGTGGGTGCGAGATTGCGAGTGTTTGTGAGTGGGTGTGAGTGGGTGTGAGAGTGCGAGTGGGTGCAAGTGGGTGCAAGTGGGTGCAAGTGGGTGCATGTGGGTGCATGTGGGTGCATGTGGGTGCGAGAGTGTGAGTGTTTGTGAGTGGGTGTGAGTGGGTGCGAGAGTGGGTGTGGGTGTGAGAGTGGGTGTGAGTGGGTGCGAGATTGCGAGTGTTTGTGAGTGGGTGTGAGTGGATGTGAGAGTGAGAGTGGGTGTGAGTGGGTGTGAGTGGGTGTGAGTGGGTGTGAGTGGGTGCGAGAGTGTGAGTGTTTGTGAGTGGGTGTGAGTGGGTGCGAGAGTGTGAGTGTTTGTGAGTGGGTGTGAGTGCGAGAGTGTGAGTGGGTGTGAGTGGGTGCGAGAGTGTGAGTGTTTGTGAGTGGATGTGAGTGGGTGTGAGAGTGAGAGTGTTTGTGAGTGGCTGTGAGTGGGTGAGTGCGTGTGAGTGCGTGTGAGTGCGTGTGAGTGCGTGTGAGTGCATGCGAGAGTGTGAGTGGGTGTGAGTGGGTGTGAGTGGGTGCGAGTGGGTGCGAGAGTGTGAGTGGGTGTGAGTGGGTGTGAGTGTGGGTGTGAGAGTGGGTGTGAGTGGGTGTGAGTGGGTGTGAGTGGGTGTGAGTGGGTGTGAGTGGTGTGAGAGTGTGAGTGGGTGTGAGTGGGTGTGAGTGGGTGAGTGGGTGCGAGAGTGTGTGAGTGGGTGTGAGTGGGTGAGTGGGTGTGAGTGGGTGTGTGTGGGTGTGAGAGTGTGAGTGGGTGTGAGTGGGTGTGAGGCACTGACCGTTGGGAGTGGTCAGCCCAGTTACTGAGACTGACCCAGTTATGGACCAGACCATTAGAGATACAGGTACAGACCTGGACCGCTCCATTGTCCAGGGCAGGGGGGTCCGTGCAGCCAGTCACTGGGTCAATGGGCATTTCAAAACAATGGGGTTCCAGCTCTCTGCAACCAACCAGGAAATTATACATTACCCAGGGTCAGTACCCCCTGCCCCATCACTGCCCCCCAACCCCTCCCCCTGCCCCATCACTGCCCCCCAACCCCTCCCCCTGCCCCATCACTGCCCCCCAACCCCTCCCCCGGCCCCATCACTGACCCCCTCCCCCTCCCCCCTGCCCCATCACTGACCCCCTCCCCCTGCCCCATCACTGCCCCCCAACCCCTCCCCTGGCCCCATCACTGCCCCCCAACCCCTCCCCCTGCCCCATCACTGCCCCATCACTGCCCCCAACCCCTCCCCCTGCCCCATCACTGCCCCCCAACCCCTCCCCCTGCCCCATCACTGCCCCCAACCCCTCCCCCCTGCCCCATCACTGCCCCCCAACCCCTCCCCCTGCCCCATCACTGCCCCCCAACCCCTCCCCCTGCCCCATCACTGCCCCCCCAACCCCTCCCCCTGCCCCATCACTGCCCCCAACCCCTCCCCTGCCCATCACTGCCCCCAACCCCTCCCCCTGCCCCATCACTGCCCCCCAACCCCTCCCCCTGCCCCATCACTGCCCCATCACTGCCCCCCAACCCCTCCCCCGGCCCCATCACTGCCCCCCAACCCCTCCCCCTGCCCCATCACTGCCCATCACTGCCCCAACCCCTCCCCCTGCCCCATCACTGCCCCCCAACCCCTCCCCCTGCCCCATCACTGCCCCCAACCCCTCCCCCTGCCCCATCACTGCCCCCCAACCCCTCCCCCTGCCCCATCACTGCCCCCCAACCCCTCCCCCTGCCCCATCACTAACACCGACACCCTCCCACTCCCCCGGCCCCATCACTGCCCCCCAACCCCTCCCCCTGCCCCATCACTGCCCCCCAACCCTTCCCCCGGCCCCATCACTGCCCCCCACCCCCTCCCCCGGCCCCATCACTGCCCCCACCCCCTCCCCCTGCCCCATCACTAACCCCGACACCCTCCCCCTCCCCCTGCCCCATCACTGACCCCCACCCCCATCCCCATTCCCCACCCCCTGCCCCATAACTGACCCCCACCCCCATCCCCATTCCCCACCCCATGCCCCATAACTGACCCCCACCCTCATCCCCATCTCTCTGCCCAATCACTGACCCCCACCCTCACCCCATCCCCCTCCCCTGCCCCATCACTAAACCCGACACCCTCCCCCTCCCCCTGCCCCATCACTTACCCCCACCACCATCCCCATTCCCCACCCCCTGCCCCATAACTGATCCCCATCTCTCTGCCCCATCACTGACCCCCACCCTCACCCCATCCCCCTCCCCCTGCCCCATCACTGACCCCCACTCTCATCCTCATCCCCATCCCCCTCCCCTGCCCCATCACTGACCCGACCCTCATCACTGACCCCCACCCCCTGCCCCTGCCCCATCACTGACCCACACCCCCTCCCCCTGCCCTACTGACCCCCACCATCATCCCCATCCCACTCCCCCTGCCCCATCACTGACACCACCCTCATCCCCATCCCCTTCCCCCTGCCCCATCACTGACCCCCACCCTCATCCCCATTCCCTACCCCCTGACCCATCACTGACCCCCACCCCCTGCCCCATCACTGAACCCCACCCTCATCCCCATCCCTCTGCCCAATCACTGACCCCCACCCACATCCCCACCCCTTCCCACTGCCCCATCACTGACCCATACCCTCCCCCCATCCCCCTCCCCTGCCCCATCACTGACCCCACCCCAATCCCCATCCCCATCCCCCTCCACCTGCCCCATCACTGACCCCCATCCTCCCCTGCCCCATCACTGACTCACACCCCCATCTCCATCCCCATCCCCCTGCCCCATCACTGACCCCCACTCTCATCCCCATCCCCCTCCCCTGCCCCATCACTGACCCCCAACCACTCCCCCTGCCCCACTGACCCCCACCCTCATCCCCATCCCCATCCCCCTGCCCCACTGACCCCCACCCTCATCCCCATCCCCTTCCCCTGCCCCATCATTGACCCCCACCCTCATCCCCATTCCCTACCCCCTGACCCATCACTGACCCCCACCCCCCGCCCAATCACTGACCCCCACCCTCATCCCCATCCCCTTCCCCCTGCCCCGTCACTGACCTCCCACCCTCATCCCCATCTCCCTCCCCTGCCCCATCACTGACCCCCACCCTCATCACTGACCCCCAACCCCTCCCCCTGCCCCATCACTGACCCTCACCCCCTCCCCCTGCCCCATTGACCCCCACCCTCATCCCCATCCCCTCCCCTCCCCCTGCCCCATCACTGACGCCCACCCCCCTCCCCTGCCCCATCACTGACCCCACCCTCATCTCCATCCCCTTCTCCCTGCCCCATCACTGACCCCCACCCTCATCCCCATCCCCCACCCGCTGTCCCATCACTGACCCCCACTCTCACCCCCACCCCCTCACCCTGCCCCATCACTGACCACCACTCTCATCCCCATCCCCCTCCCTTGCCCCATCACTGACCCCCACCCTCATCCCCATCCCCCTCACCCTGCCCCATCACTGACCCCCACCCTCATCCCCACCCCCGCACCCCCGCCCCATCACTGACCCCCACCCTCATCCCCACCCCCGCACCCCCGCCCCATCACTGACCCCCACCCTCATCCCCACCCCCGCACCCCCGCCCCATCACTGACCCCCACCCTCATCCCCATCCCCCTCTCCAGCCCCATCGCTGACCCACACTCTCACCCCCCCACCCTGCCCCATCACTGACCCCCACCCTCATCCCCATTCCCTACCCCCTGACCCATCACTGACCCCCACCCCCGCCCAATCACTGACCCCCACCCTCATCCCCATCCCCTTCCCACTGCCCCATCACTGACCCCCACCCTCCCCCCATCCCCCTCCCCTGCCCCATCACTGACCCCCACCCCCATCCCCATCCCCCTCCCCCTGCCCCATCACTGACCCCCACCCTCATCACTGACCCCCAACCCCTCCCCTGCCCCATCACTGACCCTCACCCCCTCCCCTTGCCCCACTGACTCCCACCCTCATCCCCATCCCCCTGCCCCATCACTGACGCCCACCCCCTCCCCCTGCCCCACTGACCCCCACCCTCATCCCCATCCCCCTCCACCTGCCCCATCACTGACCCCTACCCTCATCCCCATTCCCTACCCCCTGACCCATCACTGACCCCCACCCCCTGCCCCATCACTGACCCCCACCCTCATCCCCATCCCTCTACCCAATCACTGACCCCCACCCTCATCCCCATCCCCCTCCCCCTGCCCCATCACTGACCCCCACGCTCATCACTGAACCCCACCCCCTCCCCCTGCCCCACTGATCCTCACCCCCTCCCCCTGCCCCACTGACCCCCATCCTTATCCCCATCCCCCCATCATGCCCCATCACTGACCCCCACCCCCTCCCCATGCCCCACTGACCCCAACCTCATCCCCCTCCCCCTGCCCCATCACTGACCGCCACCTCATCCCCATCCCCCTCACACTGCGCCATCACTGACCCCCACCCTCATCCCATCTCCCTCCCCTGCCCCATCACTGACCCCCACCCTCATCCCCACCTCCTCACCCTGCCCCATCACTGACCCCCACCCTCATCCCCATCCCCGCACCCCCTGCCCCATCACTGACCCCCACCCTCATCCCCATCCCCCTCCCCAGCCCCACTGACCCCCACTCTCACCCCCCCACCCTGCCCCTCACTGACCCCCACCCTCATCCCCACCCACGCACCCCCTGCACCATCACTGACCCCCACCCTCACCCCCATCCCCCTCCCCATCACCTGCCCCTCCCCCTGTCCGTGTACACACCCCCATCCCCCTCTCCCATGTACACACCCCCCATTCCTCCCCCTCCCACTGTCCCGTGTACGCACTCCCAGCCCCCTCCCCCTGTCCCAGGTATGCACCCCCCATCCCATCCCGTCCCGGGTACACCCACCAACCCCTCCCTCCGTCCCGTGTACACACCCCCAACCCCTACCCCTGTCCCATGTATACAGCCCCATCACCTGCCCCTGTCCCATGTACACACCGCCTTCCACTCCCCCTCCCCCGTCCCGTGTACACACCCCCATCCCCCTCCCCCCGTCCTGTGTACACACCCCCATCCCCCTCCTCCTCCCCCTGTCCCGGGTACACCCCCCCTCCCCCATGTACACCCCCCCTCCCCCTCTCCCTCTCCCATGTACACAACCCCATCCCCTCCCCCTCCCCCGTTCCGTGTACACACACCCATCCCATCCCCCTCCCCTTGACCCGTGTACATCCCCTCCCCCGTGTACACACACCCCATCCCCCTCCCCCTGTTCCATGTACACCCTCCCATCCCCTACCCCCGTCCTGGGTACATTCTCCCCGTCCTGGGTACACTCCCCCCATGTATACACCCCCATCCCCTGTCCCTGTCCCGTGTACACACCCCCATCCACTCTCCCTCCCCCCTGTCCCGTGTACATCCCCCCCATCCCCTCCCCCCGTCCTGGGTACACACCCCCCATCTCCTCCCCGTCCTGGGTACATACCCCCATCCCTCCCCTTCTCCCCCAGCCCGTGTACACACACCCCCACCCTGTCCCGTGTACACACCCCCATCCCCTCTCCCTCTCCCACTGTCCCTTGTACACACCCCCTCCCCCTCCCCCTGTGTACACACCCCATCCCCTGCCCCTCCCCCCGTCCCGGGTACACATCCGCATCCCCTTCCCCTCCCCCTGTCCCGGGTACACCCCCCCCATCCCATTCCCTCCCCCTCCCCCTGTCCCGTGTACACTCTGTGATGTCCCTCCCTGTAAGAGTGCTGAGTGATATTTGGCACTGACTGGGCCAGGCTGTGAGGGCTAGTATCTCTGGCCAGGTTGCTCTCTGACAGAACGGTCTCACTTTGCCAGCTGACATGTACCACTCAAATGGAAAGGTTTTAGGGAAAGTATATTATTACGTTGGAGGCAGTTCAGAGCAGGTAGGCTGGGATGGTCCCCTGGTGTGGGGAGGGATTGTTTTATCCGGAAAGGTTAAACAGGTTGGGACTCGACTCCCTGGGGTTTAGAGAATGAGAGCTGATCTCATTCAAACATAGCGGATTCGCAAGGGGTTTGTCAGGGTCGGAGCTGAGAGAGTGTTCCCCCTCAGGGGAGAGTCTGGGACCAGAGGGTACAGTCTCTGAATAAAGGGGCACCGATGTCAGACTGAGATGGGGAGGAATTCCTTCTCTCAGAGGGTTGTGAGTCTTTGGAACTCCTTGTCACAGAGAGAGCTGTGGGGGCAGAGTCCTCGTGTATGTTTAAGGCTGAGAGAGATTCTTGATCAGTCACAGGGTCAAGGGGGAAGAGCAGGAAAGTGGGTGTGAGGAATGTAGGATCAGCCACCATCCTATTGGATGGGGAAGCAGGCCTGAGGGGCTGAATGGCCTCCTCCTGTTGGAGTTACTGCTTTGTGATGGTCGTAATTGTAATTGATAGGCTGTGTTTTGGTCTCCGGCCAGAGCAGAAAGCACAGCTGCCCCCACCCCCAACCCCACCCCCAACCCCACCCCATTCGGTCTGACAGACTCTGTGATCCACATTACCCCCAGACTGAGGGGGGGGGGGTCCCTGTTTCCCGGGGGGAGGGGAAGGGTCCCTGTTTCCTGGGGGGGGGGGGGAAGGGTCCCTGTTTCCTGGGGGAGACATTGGTGTAGTGGAAAGCAGACTACATGCTGACTGTATTGGGTGGGTGTGGAGAGTCGGCGGGGGGGGGGGGGGGGGGCGATGGGATGGGGGTGTTTGGGGGGGGGTCAGGGTGGGGGGTTCATGGTGAGGGGTGTGAGGAAACAGGGTGGGAGAGTGAAGGGGTCAGGCGGGGTAAGTGGAGCCAGGGTTTGGCGTGGCAGGAAGGGACGGGATGGGGGTGTGGAGGGGGATGGGGGTCAGGTGGGGGTTATGGGGGATCCGGGTTGGAGTGTGGGGGCAGGGATGGTGGTATGGGAGAGGGTCAGTGAGGGAATGAGGAAAGCAGGAGGAGGTCAGTTCCAGCTGACCACTGGGTCTGGCTGGTGATTCACTGAGAGGTCACAGCTAAGGCCCAGGCCTGAAGGCCATGACCTGACAGCAAACTGTGAGACCATGGCCGGCAGGGGTGTGGGGGGGGGGGTGGGGCAGGGGTAATGTCTGGGGAGGGACAGGGAATGAGGGAGGGGAGGGGGAGTGGGCTACAGCTGCTCACCGTAAATATTCCATTTCTCCGTGCTCACACCGCTCGGACTGGGAGCTCTGTCCAGGACAGTTCCTCCCCCCGGGGCTGGGCCGGGGGTTATCACAGCGTCGGGACCGGGAACGGTGTTCGTTCAGACACGGTGTCCACTTGCTCCAGCAGCTCCAGCCCCCAGCAACACCAACTCCTGTAAAATACAAAACCTCATTCACAAAACACACCCACAGCCTCATTTAGAAAACACACCCACAGTCTCATTTAGAAAACACACACACAGTCTCATTTAGAAAACACACACACAGTCTCATTTAGAAAACACACACACAGTCTCATTGAGAAAACACACTCACAGCCTCATTTAGAAAACACACACCCACAGTCTCATTTAGAAAACACACACCCACAGTCTCATTTAGAAAACACACACACAGCCTCATTTAGAAAACACACACCCACAGTCTCATTTAGAAAACACACACACAGCCTCATTTAGAAAACACACACCCACAGTCTCATTTAGAAAACACACACACAGTCTCATTTAGAAAACACACACACAGCCTCATTTAGAAAACACAAACACACTGTCTCATTTAGAAAACACACACACAGTCTCATTTAGAAAACACACACACAGCCTCATTTAGAAAACACACACACAGCCTCATTTAGAAAACACACACCCACAGTCTCATTTAGAAAACACACACACAGCCTCATTTAGAAAACACACACACAGCCTCATTTAGAAAACACACACACAGTCTCATTTAGAAAACACACACACAGTCTCATTCAGAAAACACACACACAGTCTCATTTAGAAAACACACACACAGCCTCATTTAGAAAACACACACCCACAGTCTCATTTAGAAAACACACACAGGCTCATTTAGAAAACACACACACTGCCTCATTTAGAAAACACACACCCACAGTCTCATTTAGAAAACACACACAGGCTCATTTAGAAAACACACACACAGCCTCATTTAGAAAACACACACCCACAGTCTCATTTAGAAAACACACACACAGTCTCATTTAGAAAACACACACACAGTCTCATTTAGAAAACACACACACAGTCTCATTTAGAAAACACACACACAGTCTCATTTAGAAAACACACACACGGTCTCATTCAGAAAACACACACACAGCCTCATTTAGAAAACACACACACGGTCTCATTTACAAAACACACACACAGTCTCATTTACAAAACACACACACAGCCTCATTTAGAAAACACACACACAGTCTCATTTACAAAACACACACACAGCCTCATTTACAAAACACACACACAGACTCATTTAGAAAACACACACACAGTCTCATTTAGAAAACACACACACAGTCTCATTTACAAAACACACACACAGTCTCATTTAGAAAACACACACACAGTCTCATTTAGAAAACACACACACAGTCTCATTTAGAAAACACACACACAGTCTCATTTAGAAAACACACACACAGTCTCATTTACAAAACACACACACGGTCTCATTTAGAAAACACACACACAGCCTCATTTAGAAAATACACCCACAGTCTCATTTAGAAAACACACACACAGTCTCATTGAGAAAACACACTCACAGCCTCATTTAGAAAACACACACACAGTCTCATTTAGAAAACACACACACGGTCTCATTTAGAAAACACACACCCACAGTCTCATTTAGAAAACACACACACAGCCTCATTTAGAAAACACACACACAGCCTCATTTAGAAAACACACACACAGTCTCATTTAGAAAACACACACACAGTCTCATTCAGAAAACACACACACAGTCTCATTTAGAAAACACACACACAGTCTCATTTAGAAAACACACACACAGCCTCATTTAGAAAACACACACCCACAGTCTCATTTAGAAAACACACACAGGCTCATTTAGAAAACACACACACTGCCTCATTTAGAAAACACACACCCACAGTCTCATTTAGAAAACACACACAGGCTCATTTAGAAAACACACACACAGCCTCATTTAGAAAACACACACCCACAGTCTCATTTAGAAAACACACACACAGTCTCATTTAGAAAACACACACACAGTCTCATTTAGAAAACACACACACAGTCTCATTTAGAAAACACACACACAGTCTCATTTAGAAAACACACACACGGTCTCATTCAGAAAACACACACACAGCCTCATTTAGAAAACACACACACGGTCTCATTTACAAAACACACACACAGTCTCATTTACAAAACACACACACAGCCTCATTTAGAAAACACACACACAGTCTCATTTACAAAACACACACACAGCCTCATTTACAAAACACACACACAGACTCATTTAGAAAACACACACACAGTCTCATTTAGAAAACACACACACAGTCTCATTTACAAAACACACACACAGTCTCATTTAGAAAACACACACACAGTCTCATTTAGAAAACACACACACAGTCTCATTTAGAAAACACACACACAGTCTCATTTAGAAAACACACACACAGTCTCATTTACAAAACACACACACGGTCTCATTTAGAAAACACACACACAGCCTCATTTAGAAAATACACCCACAGTCTCATTTAGAAAACACACACACAGTCTCATTGAGAAAACACACTCACAGCCTCATTTAGAAAACACACACACAGTCTCATTTAGAAAACACACACACGGTCTCATTTACAAAACACACACACAGTCTCATTTACAAAACACACACACAGCCTCATTTAGAAAACACACACACAGTCTCATTTAGAAAACACACACACAGTCTCATTTACAAAACACACACACAGCCTCATTTACAAAACACACACACAGCCTCATTTAGAAACACACACAGCCTCATTTAGAAAACACACACACAGCCTCATTTAGAAAACACACACACAGTCTCATTTAGAAAACACACACACTGCCTCATTTACAAAACACACACACGGTCTCATTTACAAAACACACACACAGTCTCATTTAGAAAACACACACACAGCCTCATTTAGAAAACACACACACAGCCTCATTTAGAAAACACACACACAGCCTCATTTACAAAACACAACCACAGACTCATTTAGAAAACACACACACAGCCTCATTTAGAAAACACACACACAGTCTCATTTAGAAAACACACACACTGCATCATTTACAAAACAAACACACAGCCTCATTTACAAAACACACACACAGCCTCATTTAGAAACACACACAGCCTCATTTACAAAACACACACACAGTCTCATTTAGAAAACACACACACAGCCTCATTTAGAAAACACACCCACAGCCTCATTTACAAAACACACACACAGCCTCATTTAGAAAACACACACAGTCTCATTTAGTAAACACACACACAGCCTCATTTAGAAAACGCACCCACAGTCTCATTTAGAAAATACACCCACAGTCTCATTTAGAAAACACACACACAGTCTCATTTAGAAAACACACACACTGCCTCATTTAGAAAACACACACACTGCCTCATTTAGAAAACACACACACAGCCTCATTTAGAAAACACATGCACAGTCTCATTTAGAAAACACACTCACAGCCTCATTTACAAAACACACACACAGCCTCATTTAGAAAACACACACACAGCCTCATTTACAAAACACACACACAGCCTCATTTAGAAAACACACACACAGCCTCATTTAGAAAACACACCCACAGTCTCATTTACAAAACACACACACGGTCTCATTTACAAAACACACACACAGCCTCATTTACAAAACACACACACAGCCTCATTTAGAAAACACACACACAGCCTCATTTAGAAAACACACACACAGTCTCATTTAGAAAACACACACACTGCCTCATTTACAAAACACACACACAGCCTCATTTACAAAACACACACACAGCCTCATTTAGAAACACACACAGCCTCATTTAGAAAACACACACACAGCCTCATTTAGAAAACACACACACAGTCTCATTTAGAAAACACACACACTGCCTCATTTACAAAACACACACACGGTCTCATTTACAAAACACACACACAGTCTCATTTAGAAAACACACACACAGCCTCATTTAGAAAACACACACACAGCCTCATTTAGAAAACGCACCCACAGCCTCATTTAGAAAACACACACACAGTCCCATTTAGAAAACACACACACAGTCCCATTTAGAAAACACACACACAGTCTCATTTAGAAAACACACCCACAGTCTCATTTAGAAAACACATACAGTCTCATTTAGAAAACACACACACAGTCTCATTTAGAAAACACACACACAGTCTCATTTAGAAAACACACACACAGTCTCATTTAGAAAACACATACACAGCCTCATTTAGAAAACACACACACTGCCTCATTTAGAAAACACACAGACTGCCTCATTTACAAAACACACCCACAGCCTCATTTACAAAACACACACACAGCCTCATTTAGAAAACACACACACAGCCTCATTTAGAAAACACACACACAGCCTCATTTAGAAAACACACACACAGTCTCATTTACAAAACACACACACAGTCTCATTTAGAAAACACACACACAGCCTCATTTAGAAAACACATGCACAGTCTCATTTAGAAAACACACTCACAGCCTCATTTAGAAAACACACACACAGTCTCTTTTAGAAAACACACACACAGCCTCATTTAGAAAACACATACACAGCCTCATTTAGAAAACACACACACAGCCTCATTTAGAAAACACACTCACAGCCTCATTTACAAAACACACACACAGCCTCATTTAGAAAACACATACACAGTCTCATTTAGAAAACACACACACAGTCTCATTTAGAAAACACACACACAGCCTCATTTAGAAAACACACATACAGCCTCATTTAGAAAACACACACACTGCCTCATTTACAAAACACACACAGCCTCATTTAGAAAACACACACATAGCCTCATTTAGAAAACACATACACAGTCTCATTTAGAAAACACACACACAGTCTCATTTAGAAAACACACACACAGCCTCATTTCGAAAACACATGCACAGTCTCATTTAGAAAACACACACACAGTCTCATTTAGAAAACACACTCACAGCCTCATTTACAAAACACACACACAGTCTCATTTAGAAAACACACACACAGTCTCTTTTAGAAAACACACACACAGCCTCATTTAGAAAACACATACACAGCCTCATTTAGAAAACACACACACAGCCTCATTTAGAAAACACACTCACAGCCTCATTTACAAAACACACACACAGTCTCATTTAGAAAACACACACACAGTCTCATTTAGAAAACACACACACAGTCTCATTAAGAAAACACACACACAGTCTCTTTTAGAAAACACACACACAGCCTCATTTAGAAAACACATACACAGCCTCATTTAGAAAACACACACACAGCCTCATTTAGAAAACACACTCACAGCCTCATTTACAAAACACACACACAGTCTCATTTAGAAAACACACACACAGTCTCATTTAGAAAACACACTCACAGCCTCATTTAGAAAACACACACACAGTCTCATTTACCAAACACACACACAGCCTCATTTAGAAAACACACACAGTCTCATTTAGAAAACACACACACAGTCTCATTTAGAAAACACACACACAGTCTCATTTAGAAAACACACACACAGTCTCATTTAGAAAACACACACAGCCTCATTTAGAAAACACACACACAGTCTCATTGAGAAAACACAAACACACCCTCATTTACAAAACACACTCACAGCCTCATTTAGAAAACACACCCACAGCCTCATTTAGAAAACACACTCACAGCCTCATTTAGAAAACACACACACAGCCTCGTTTAGAAAACACACACACAGTCTCATTTACCAAACACACACACAGCCTCATTTAGAAAACACACACAGTCTCATTTAGAAAACACACACACAGTCTCATTTAGAAAACACACACACAGTCTCATTTAGAAAACACACACAGCCTCATTTAGAAAACACACACACAGTCTCATTTAGAAAACACAAACACACCCTCATTTACAAAACACACTCACAGCCTCATTTACAAAACACACACACTGCCTCATTTAGAAAACACACACACTGCCTCATTTACAAAACACACCCACAGCCTCATTTACAAAACACACACACAGCCTCATTTAGAAAACACATACACAGTCTCATTTAGAAAACACACCCACAGCCTCATTTAGAAAACACAAACACAGTCTCATTTAGAAAACACACCCACAGCCTCATTTAGAAAACACACACACAGTCTCATTTAGAAAACACACTCACAGCCTCATTTAGAAAACACACACACAGTCTCATTTACCAAACACACACACAGCCTCATTTAGAAAACACACACAGTCTCATTTAGAAAACACACACACAGTCTCATTTAGAAAACACACACACAGTCTCATTTAGAAAACACACACAGCCTCATTTAGAAAACACACACAGTCTCATTTAGAAAACACACCCACAGTCTCATTTAGAAAACACACACAGTCCCATTTAGAAAACACACACACAGCCTCATTTAGAAAACACACACACTGCCTCATTTACAAAACACACCCACAGCCTCATTTAGAAAACACACAAACAGCCTCATTTAGAAAACACACATACTGCCTCATTTAGAAAACACACACACTGCCTCATTTACAAAACACACCCACAGCCTCATTTACAAAACACACACACAGCCTCATTTAGAAAACACACACAGCCTCATTTAGAAAACGCACACACAGCCTCATTTAGAAAACGCACACACAGCCTCATTTAGAAAACACACACAGTCTCATTTAGAAAACACACCCACAGTCTGATTTAGAAAACACACACACAGTCTCATTTAGAAAACACACACACAGTCTCATTTACAAAACACACACACGGTCTCATTTAGAAAACACAAACACACCCTCATTTACAAAACACACTCACAGCCTCATTTACAAAACACACACACTGCCTCATTTAGAAAACACACACACTGCCTCATTTACAAAACACACCCACAGCCTCATTTACAAAACACACACACAGCCTCATTTAGAAAACACATACACAGTCTCATTTAGAAAACACACCCACAGCCTCATTTAGAAAACACAAACACAGTCTCATTTAGAAAACACACCCACAGCCTCATTTAGAAAACACAAACACAGTCTCATTTAGAAAACACACCCACAGCCTCATTTAGAAAACACACACACAGTCTCATTTAGAAAACACACTCACAGCCTCATTTAGAAAACACACACACAGTCTCATTTACCAAACACACACACAGCCTCATTTAGAAAACACACACAGTCTCATTTAGAAAACACACACACAGTCTCATTTAGAAAACACACACACAGTCTCATTTAGAAAACACACACAGCCTCATTTAGAAAACACACACAGTCTCATTTAGAAAACACACCCACAGTCTCATTTAGAAAACACACACAGTCCCATTTAGAAAACACACACACAGCCTCATTTAGAAAACACACACACTGCCTCATTTACAAAACACACCCACAGCCTCATTTAGAAAACACACAAACAGCCTCATTTAGAAAACACACATACTGCCTCATTTAGAAAACACACACACTGCCTCATTTACAAAACACACCCACAGCCTCATTTACAAAACACACACACAGCCTCATTTAGAAAACACACACAGCCTCATTTAGAAAACGCACACACAGCCTCATTTAGAAAACGCACACACAGCCTCATTTAGAAAACACACACAGTCTCATTTAGAAAACACACCCACAGTCTGATTTAGAAAACACACACACAGTCTCATTTACAAAACACACACACAGTCTCATTTACAAAACACACACACGGTCTCATTTAGAAAACACACACACAGTCTCATTTAGAAAATACACCCACAGTCTCATTTAGAAAACACACACACAGTCTCATTGAGAAAACACACTCACAGCCTCATTTAGAAAACACACACACAGTCTCATTTAGAAAACACACACACGGTCTCATTTAAAAAAAAACACACACACAGTCTCATTTACAAAACACACACACAGCCTCATTTAGAAAATACACCCACAGTCTCATTTAGAAAACACACACACAGTCTCATTGAGAAAACACACTCACAGCCTCATTTAGAAAACACACACACAGTCTCATTTAGAAAACACACACACGGTCTCATTTAAAAAACACACACACAGTCTCATTTACAAAACACACACACAGCCTCATTTAGAAAACACACACACAGCCTCATTTAGAAAACACACACACAGTCTCATTTACAAAACACACACACAGCCTCATTTAGAAAACACACACACAGCCTCATTTAGAAAACACACACACAGTCTCATTTACAAAACACACACACAGTCTCATTTAGAAAACACACACACAGTCTCATTTAGAAAACACACACACAGTCTCATTAAGAAAACACACACACAGTCTCTTTTAGAAAACACACACACAGCCTCATTTAGAAAACACATACACAGCCTCATTTAGAAAACACACACACAGCCTCGTTTAGAAAACACACTCACAGCCTCATTTACAAAACACACACACAGTCTCATTTAGAAAACACACACACAGTCTCATTTAGAAAACACACTCACAGCCTCATTTAGAAAACACACACACAGTCTCATTTACCAAACACACACACAGCCTCATTTAGAAAACACACACAGTCTCATTTAGAAAACACACACACAGTCTCATTTAGAAAACACAAACACACCCTCATTTACAAAACACACTCACAGCCTCATTTACAAAACACACACACTGCCTCATTTAGAAAACACACACACTGCCTCATTTACAAAACACACCCACAGCCTCATTTACAAAACACACACACAGCCTCATTTAGAAAACACATACACAGTCTCATTTAGAAAACACACCCACAGCCTCATTTAGAAAACACAAACACAGTCTCATTTAGAAAACACACCCACAGCCTCATTTAGAAAACACACACACAGTCTCATTTAGAAAACACACTCACAGCCTCATTTAGAAAACACACACACAGTCTCATTTACCAAACACACACACAGCCTCATTTAGAAAACACACACAGTCTCATTTAGAAAACACACACACAGTCTCATTTAGAAAACACACACACAGTCTCATTTAGAAAACACACACAGCCTCATTTAGAAAACACACACAGTCTCATTTAGAAAACACACCCACAGTCTCATTTAGAAAACACACACAGTCCCATTTAGAAAACACACACACAGCCTCATTTAGAAAACACACACACTGCCTCATTTACAAAACACACCCACAGCCTCATTTAGAAAACACACAAACAGCCTCATTTAGAAAACACACATACTGCCTCATTTAGAAAACACACACACTGCCTCATTTACAAAACACACCCACAGCCTCATTTACAAAACACACACACAGCCTCATTTAGAAAACACACACAGCCTCATTTAGAAAACGCACACACAGCCTCATTTAGAAAACGCACACACAGCCTCATTTAGAAAACACACACAGTCTCATTTAGAAAACACACCCACAGTCTGATTTAGAAAACACACACAGTCTCATTTAGAAAACACACACACAGCCTCATTTAGAAAACACATGCACAGTCTCATTTAGAAAACACACTCACAGCCTCATTTAGAAAACACACACACAGTCTCATTTAGAAAGCACACACACAGCCTCATTTAGAAAACACACACACTGCCTCATTTAGAAAACACACACACTGCCTCATTTAGAAAACACACACACAGCCTCATTTAGAAAACACACACACTGCCTCATTTAGAAAACACACCCACAGTCTCATTTAGAAAACACACACACAGCCTCATTTAGAAAACGCACACACAGCCTCATTTAGAAAACACACACAGTCTCATTTAGAAAACACACCCACAGTCTCATTTAGAAAACACACACAGTCCCATTTAGAAAACACACACACAGCCTCATTTAGAAAACACACACACTGCCTCATTTACAAAACACACCCACAGCCTCATTTACAAAACACACAAACATCCTCATTTAGAAAACACACACAGCCTCATTTAGAAAACGCACACACAGCCTCATTTAGAAAACACACACAGCCTCATTTAGAAAACATACACAGCCTCATTTAGAAAACGCACACACACAGTCTCATTTAGAAAACGCACACACAGCCTCATTTAGAAAACGCACACACAGCCTCATTTAGAAAACACACACAGTCTCATTTAGAAAACACACCCACAGTCTCATTTAGAAAACACACACAGTCTCATTTAGAAAACACACAAACAGCCTCATTTAGAAAACACATACACAGTCTCATTTAGAAAACACACCCACAGCCTCATTTAGAAAACACAAACACAGTCTCATTTAGAAAACACACCCACAGCCTCATTTAGAAAACACACACACAGTCTCATTTACAAAACACACTCACAGCCTCATTTAGAAAACACACACACAGTCTCATTTACCAAACACACACACAGCCTCATTTAGAAAACACACACAGTCTCATTTAGAAAACACACACACAGTCTCATTTAGAAAACACACACACAGTCTCATTTAGAAAACACACACAGCCTCATTTAGAAAACACACACAGTCTCATTTAGAAAACACACCCACAGTCTCATTTAGAAAACACACACAGTCCCATTTAGAAAACACACACACAGCCTCATTTAGAAAACACACACACAGCCTCATTTAGAAAACACACTCACAGCCTCATTTACAAAACACACCCACAGCCTCATTTAGAAAACACACAAACAGCCTCATTTAGAAAACACACATACTGCCTCATTTAGAAAACACACACACAGCCTCATTTAGAAAACACACACAGCCTCATTTAGAAAACGCACACACAGCCTCATTTAGAAAACGCACAAACAGCCTCATTTAGAAAACACACATACTGCCTCATTTACAAAACACACACACAGCCTCATTTAGAAAACACACACAGCCTCATTTAGAAAACGCACACACAGCCTCATTTAGAAAACGCACACACAGCCTCATTTAGAAAACACACACACAGCCTCATTTAGAAAACACACACACAGTCTGATTTACAAAACACACTCACAGTCTCATTTAGAAAACACACACATTGTCTCATTTAGAAAACACATGCACAGTCTCATTTAGAAAACACACTCACAGTCTCATTTACAAAACACACCCACAGTCTCATTTAGAAAACACACACACAGTCTCATTTACAAAACACACACACAGTCTCATTTAGAAAACACACACACAGTCTCATTTACAAAACACACCCACAGTCTCATTTAGAAAACACACACACAGTCTCATTTACAAAACACACAAACAGTCTCATTTAGAAAACACACACACAGTCTCATTTACAAAACACACCCACAGTCTCATTTAGAAAACACACCCACAGTCTCATTTACAAAACACACACACAGTCTCATTTACAAAACACACACACAGTCTCATTCACAAAACACACACACAGTCTCATTTACAAAACACACACACAGCCTCATTTAGAAAACACACACACAGTCTCATTTACAAAACACACCCACAGTCTCATTTAGAAAACACACACACAGTCTCATTTACAAAACACACAAACAGTCTCATTTAGAAAACACACACACAGTCTCATTTAGAAAACACACACAGTCTCATTTAGAAAACACACCCACAGTCTCATTTAGAAAACACACACAGTCTCATTTAGAAAACGCACACACAGCCTCATTTAGAAAACGCACACACAGCCTCATTTAGAAAACACACACACAGCCTCATTTAGAAAACACACACAGCCTCATTTAGAAAACGCACACACAGCCTCATTTAGAAAACGCACACACAGCCTCATTTAGAAAACACACACACAGCCTCATTTAGAAAACACACACACAGTCTGATTTACAAAACACACTCACAGTCTCATTTAGAAAACACACACATTGTCTCATTTAGAAAACACATGCACAGTCTCATTTAGAAAACACACTCACAGTCTCATTTACAAAACACACCCACAGTCTCATTTAGAAAACACACACACAGTCTCATTTACAAAACACACACACAGTCTCATTTAGAAAACACACACACAGTCTCATTTACAAAACACACCCACAGTCTCATTTAGAAAGCACACACACAGTCTCATTTACAAAACACACAAACAGTCTCATTTAGAAAACACACACACAGTCTCATTTACAAAACACACCCACAGTCTCATTTAGAAAACACACACACAGTCTCATTTACAAAACACACACACAGTCTCATTTACAAAACACACACACAGTCTCATTCACAAAACACACACACAGTCTCATTCACAAAACACACACACAGTCTCATTTACAAAACACACACACAGCCTCATTTAGAAAACACACACACAGTCTCATTTACAAAACACACCCACAGTCTCATTTAGAAAACACACACACAGTCTCATTTACAAAACACACAAACAGTCTCATTTAGAAAACACACACACAGTCTCATTTACAAAACACACCCACAGTCTCATTTAGAAAACACACGCACAGTCTCATTTACAAAACACACACACAGTCTCATTTACAAAACACACACACAGTCTCATTCACAAAACACACACACAGTCTCATTTACAAAACACACACACAGTCTCATTTAGAAAACACACACACAGCCTCATTTAGAAAACACACACACTGCCTCATTTACAAAACACACCCACAGCCTCATTTACAAAACACACAAACAGCCTCATTTAGAAAACACACACAGCCTCATTTAGAAAACGCACACACAGCCTCATTTAGAAAACGCACACACAGCCTCATTTAGAAAACACACACACAGCCTCATTTAGAAAACACACACAGTCTCATTTAGAAAACACACCCACAGTCTCATTTAGAAAACACACACAGTCTCATTTAGAAAACGCACACACAGCCTCATTTAGAAAACGCACACACAGCCTCATTTTGAAAACACACACACAGCCTCATTTAGAAAACACACACAGCCTCATTTAGAAAACGCACACACAGCCTCATTTAGAAAACGCACACACAGCCTCATTTAGAAAACACACACACAGCCTCATTTAGAAAACACACACACAGTCTGATTTACAAAACACACTCACAGTCTCATTTAGAAAACACACACATTGTCTCATTTAGAAAACACATGCACAGTCTCATTTAGAAAACACACTCACAGTCTCATTTACAAAACACACCCACAGTCTCATTTAGAAAACACACACACAGTCTCATTTACAAAACACACACACAGTCTCATTTAGAAAACACACACACAGTCTCATTTACAAAACACACCCACAGTCTCATTTAGAAAACACACACACAGTCTCATTTACAAAACACACAAACAGTCTCATTTAGAAAACACACACACAGTCTCATTTACAAAACACACCCACAGTCTCATTTAGAAAACACACACACAGTCTCATTTACAAAACACACACACAGTCTCATTTACAAAACACACACACAGTCTCATTCACAAAACACACACACAGTCTCATTTACAAAACACACACACAGCCTCATTTAGAAAACACACACACAGTCTCATTTACAAAACACACACACAGTCTCATTCACAAAACACACACACAGTCTCATTTAGAAAACACACACACAGTCTCATTTACAAAACACACACACAGTCTCATTTACAAAACACACACACAGTCTCATTTACAAAACACACCCACAGTCTCATTTAGAAAACACACACACAGTCTCATTTACAAAACACACACACAGTCTCATTCACAAAACACACACACAGTCTCATTCACAAAACACACACACAGTCTCATTTACAAAACACACACACAGTCTCATTTACAAAACACACACACAGTCTCATTCACAAAACACACACACAGTCTCATTTACAAAACACACACACAGCCTCATTTAGAAAACACACACACAGTCTCATTTACAAAACACACACACAGTCTCATTTAGAAAACACACACACAGTCTCATTGAGATAATACACTGTCATGCTCCTACTATGATCCCCACCCCTCTCCAAATTACAACCTTCTCCCCTCCAGCACTGACTGTGAACCCCCCCTTCCCCGTGTAGTTCCCCCTCCCCCAGCTCTATGTACTCTCTTCCCCCACACTCCCATCACTGATGGTGTGATCACCATCTTGTTCATCCGCAGGTGCCAGTCGTGCTCTGGAACCTGGATTTTTACCCCATCATGCCAGAGTCTAACGATGATCTGGAACCTGTTGATGATAATTGGGAAAATCCCATCAGGTTCTCCAATATTCTTTAGGGAATGCGAATTTTTCATCTATTGGCATTGGCATCCCAACAATGCTGCCCATGTGTGTTTCAGAGCCCCCTGTCAGACACACGCGGGTGACTGCTACCTTACCACTTTCCTGGTCCTGGGCAAGCACACCTTTCTCACAGGCCACCCCGAAGGTGTAAGGTTTACAGAAACACTGGCACGTGGAGCCCACCACCACTGCCTGCCCATTGTTCAGACATGGCCGACACTGACATGGATGGAGCTCATCGATGTATTGCTGAATCGCTCTCTGTAGGTAATGTCTCTTCACCCCAGCGCAGGGCACGCCCTTCACCAGCTCATGGAGAGGAGCAAGCTGAAAGAGACATGTCAGAATATCAGAAAGTGCAGGGTCAGGGAGACCAGCCTGGGAGGGTGATGGATCACCAAAGCCATAGTCACAGGGTAACATCTGCTCTGTGGGGGTAACGTCTGCTCTGTGGGGGTAACATCTGCTCTGTGGGGGTAACGTCTGCTCTGTGGGGGTAACGTCTGCTCTGTGGGTGTAACGTCTGCTCTGTGGGGGTAACGACTGCTCTGTGGGGGTAACATCTGCTCTGTGGGGGTAACATCTGCTCTGTGGGGGTAACGTCTGCTCTGTGGGGGTAACATCTGCTCTGTGGGGGTAACGTCTGCTCTGTGGGGGTAACGTCTGCTCTGTGGGGGTAACATCTGCTCTGTGGGGGTAACGTCTGCTCTGTGGGGGTAACGTCTGCTCTGTGGGGATGACCCCACTGTATACAGTCAGTTCACAGTGAAATCAAACGATGGACACATAGGGAGTACCGCATTGTCAGAGGGACTGAGGGAGTGCTGCACTGTCGTAGGGTCGGGGCTGAGGGAGCACCGCATTGTCGGAGGATCAGTGCTGAGGGAGTGGGCACTGTCGGAGGGTCAGTGCTGAGGGAGTGGGCACTGTCGGAGGGTCAGTGCTGAGGGAGTGCCGCACTGTCGGAGGGTCAGTGCTGAGGGAGCACCGCATTGTCGGAGGATCAGTGCTGAGGGAGTGGGCACTGTCGGAGGGTCAGTGCTGAGGGAGTGCCGCACTGTCGGAGGGTCAGTGCTGAGGGAGAGCCGCACTGTCGGAGGGTCAGTGCTGAGGGAGCGCCGCACTGTTGGAGTGTCAGTGCTGAGGGAGTGGGCACTGTCAGAGGGTCAGTGCTGAGGGAGTGCCGCACTGTCAGGGGGTCAGTGCTGAGGGAGTGCCACACTGTCGGAGGGTCAGTGCTGAGGGAGTGCCACACTGTCGGACGGTCAGTGCTGAGGGAGTGCTGCACTGTTGGAGGGTCAGTGCTGAGGGAGCGCCCACTGTCCGAGTGTCAGTGCTGAGGGAGCGCCGCACTGTCGGAGTGTCAGTGCTGAGGGAATGCTGCACTGTCAGAGGGTCAGTGCTGAGGGAGTGTTGCACTGTCAGAGGGTCAGGACTGAGGGAGTGCCGCACTGTTGGAGGGTCAGTGCTGAGGGAGTGCTGCACTGTCGGAGAGTCAGTGCTGAGGGAGTGCCGCATTGTCAGAGGGTCAGAACTGAGGGAGTGCTGCACTATCGGAGGGTCAGTGCTGAGGGAGTGCCGCACTGTCGGAGGGTCAGTGCTGAGGGAGTGCCGAACTGTCGGAGGGTCAGTGTTGAGGGAGTGCTGCACTGTCGGAGGGTCAGTGCTGAGGGAGTGCCGCATTGTCAGAGGGTCAGAACTGAGGGAGTGCTGCACTGTCGGAGGGTCAGTGCTGAGGGAGTGCCGAACTGTCGGAGGGTCAGTGCTGAGGGAGTGCCGCACTGTCGGAGGGTCAGTGCTGAGGGAGTGCCGAACTGTCGGAGGGTCAGTGTTGAGGGAGTGCTGCACTATCAGAGGGTCAGTGCTGAGGGAGTGCCGCACTGTCGGAGGGTCAGTGCTGAGGGAGTGCCGAACTGTCGGAGGGTCAGTGCTGAGGGAGTGCCGAACTGTCGGAGGGTCAGTGCTGAGGGAGTGCCGCACTGTCGGAGGGTCAGTGCTGAGGGAGTGCCGAACTGTCGGAGGGTCAGTGTTGAGGGAGTGCTGCACTATCAGAGGGTCAGTGCTGAGGGAGTGCCGCACTATCAGAGGGTCAGTGCTGAGGGAGTGTTGCACTGTCGGAGAGTCAGTGCTGAGGGAGTGCCGCATTGTCAGAGGGTCAGAACTGAGGGAGTGCTGCACTATCGGAGGGTCAGTGCTGAGGGAGTGCCGCACTGTCGGAGGGTCAGTGTTGAGGGAGTGCTGCACTGTCGGAGGGTCAGTGCTGAGGGAGTGCCGCATTGTCAGAGGGTCAGAACTGAGGGAGTGCTGCACTGTCGGAGGGTCAGTGCTGAGGGAGTGCCGAACTGTCGGAGGGTCAGTGCTGAGGGAGTGCCGCACTGTCGGAGGGTCAGTGCTGAGGGAGTGCCGAACTGTCGGAGGGTCAGTGTTGAGGGAGTGCTGCACTATCAGAGGGTCAGTGCTGAGGGAGTGCCGCACTGTCGGAGGGTCAGTGCTGAGGGAGTGCCGCACTGTCGGAGGGTCAGTGCTGAGGGAGTGCCGAACTGTCGGAGGGTCAGTGTTGAGGGAGTGCTGCACTGTCGGAGGGTCAGTGCTGAGGGAGTGCCGAACTGTCGGAGGGTCAGTGCTGAGGGAGTGCCGCACTGTCGGAGGGTCAGTGCTGAGGGAGTGCCGAACTGTCGGAGGGTCAGTGTTGAGGGAGTGCTGCACTATCAGAGGGTCAGTGCTGAGGGAGTGCCGCACTATCAGAGGGTCAGTGCTGAGGGAGTGTTGCCCTATCAGAGGGTCAGTGCTGAGGAAGTGTTGCCCTGTCAGAGGGTCAGTGCTGAGGGAGTGCCG
The DNA here is from genome assembly GCF_037043375.1 of Chiloscyllium plagiosum. Lineage (NCBI taxonomy): Eukaryota > Metazoa > Chordata > Chondrichthyes > Orectolobiformes > Hemiscylliidae > Chiloscyllium > Chiloscyllium plagiosum. The sequence goes on along the minus strand of NW_028270140.1, from coordinate 157,802,378 downwards.
CACTGTCAGGGGGTCAGTGCTGAGGGAGTGCCACACTGTCGGAGGGTCAGTGCTGAGGGAGTGCCACACTGTCGGACGGTCAGTGCTGAGGGAGTGCTGCACTGTTGGAGGGTCAGTGCTGAGGGAGCGCCCACTGTCCGAGTGTCAGTGCTGAGGGAGCGCCGCACTGTCGGAGTGTCAGTGCTGAGGGAATGCTGCACTGTCAGAGGGTCAGTGCTGAGGGAGTGTTGCACTGTCAGAGGGTCAGGACTGAGGGAGTGCCGCACTGTTGGAGGGTCAGTGCTGAGGGAGTGCTGCACTGTCGGAGAGTCAGTGCTGAGGGAGTGCCGCATTGTCAGAGGGTCAGAACTGAGGGAGTGCTGCACTATCGGAGGGTCAGTGCTGAGGGAGTGCCGCACTGTCGGAGGGTCAGTGCTGAGGGAGTGCTGAACTGTCGGAGGGTCAGTGTTGAGGGAGTGCTGCACTGTCGGAGGGTCAGTGCTGAGGGAGTGCCGCATTGTCAGAGGGTCAGAACTGAGGGAGTGCTGCACTATCGGAGGGTCAGTGCTGAGGGAGTGCCGCACTGTCGGAGGGTCAGTGCTGAGGGAGTGCCGAACTGTCGGAGGGTCAGTGTTGAGGGAGTGCTGCACTATCAGAGGGTCAGTGCTGAGGGAGTGCCGCACTATCAGAGGGTCAGTGCTGAGGGAGTGTTGCCCTATCAGAGGGTCAGTGCTGAGGAAGTGTTGCCCTGTCAGAGGGTCAGTGCTGAGGGAGTGCCGCATTGTCAGAGGGTCAGAACTGAGGGAGTGCTGCACTGTCGGAGGGTCAGTGCTGAGGGAGTGCCGAACTGTCGGAGGGTCAGTGCTGAGGGAGTGCCGCACTGTCGGAGGGTCAGTGCTGAGGGAGTGCCGAACTGTCGGAGGGTCAGTGTTGAGGGAGTGCTGCACTATCAGAGGGTCAGTGCTGAGGGAGTGCCGCACTGTCGGAGGGTCAGTGCTGAGGGAGTGCCGCACTGTCGGAGGGTCAGTGCTGAGGGAGTGCCGAACTGTCGGAGGGTCAGTGCTGAGGGAGTGCCGCACTGTCGGAGGGTCAGTGCTGAGGGAGTGCCGAACTGTCGGAGGGTCAGTGTTGAGGGAGTGCTGCACTATCAGAGGGTCAGTGCTGAGGGAGTGCCGCACTATCAGAGGGTCAGTGCTGAGGGAGTGTTGCCCTATCAGAGGGTCAGTGCTGAGGAAGTGTTGCCCTGTCAGAGGGTCAGTGCTGAGGGAGTGCCGCACTGTCAGAGGGTGAATAGTGTAATACAGAAACATAAAATCCATTCACACTGATCAGGTTTTCCAAACTGACCTAGTCCCACCTGCCAGCACCCGGCCCATATCCCTCCAAACCCTTCCTATTCATATACCCATCCAAATGCCTCTTAAATGTTGTAATTGTACCAGCCTCCACCACATCCTCTGGCAGCTCATTCCATACACGTACCACCCTCTGTGTGAAAAAGTTGCCTCTTAAGTCCCTTTTATATCTTTCCCCTCTCACCCTAAACCTATGCCCTCTAGTTCTGGACTGCCTTACCCTGAGAAAAAGACTTTGTCTATTTACCCTATCCATGCCCCTCATGATTTTATAAACCTCTATGAGGGTCATCCGTCAGCCTCCGACGCTCCAGGGAAAACAGCCTCTTTCTCGCTCAAGCCCTCCAGTCTCGGGAACATATTTGTAAATTCTTTTTGAGCCTTTCCAGGTTAATACCTTTGTTCCTGTAGCACGGTGACCAGAATTGTATGCACCACCCTCTGTGTGGAAAACGGGAACTTACCACTGTCCTGCTCAGCCATAAGATGATGTCCCAGCTCCTGGGCTCAGTGCTCTGACCAATGACAGTGAGTGTGCCCTCTGCCTTCTGCACCATCTTTTCTCCATGTGACTCCTCATCCAAGGAACAATGTACCTGCACCATTAGGGTCTCTTTGGGCTGTCCCCAGGGCTCTACCATTGACTGTGTCAGTCCTGACCAAGTACAACACCTTACATTTATCTAAGTTAAACTCCATCTGGTATTCCTCAGCCCACTGAGCCAGCTGACCAAGATCTTGTTGTATTGTTCGATAACCTTCTTACCTGCTCACTCTGTCTCCAACCATCTGCAACCATCTTCCTATATTCACATTGAAATTGTTTCTATAAATGACAAACAGCAGTGGACCCAGCACTGATCCTCGCAGCAGACTGCTGGTCACGGGCCTCCAGTCTGAACAGGAATCCTCTACCCCAACCCTCGCTCTCCGACCGAGCTGTCAAACCAATGCTGTCTCCAATTGGCCAGCTCTCCCTGAATCCCCTGTAATCTAACCTTAGTAACCAGTCGACCATGCAACATCTTGTTGAAGGCTTTGCTAAAGTCCATGTAGACAATGTCGTCTGCCCTGCCTTCATATATTTTCTTGATCATCTCTTCAAAAACTCAATCAAGTTTGTGAGACATGATTTCCCACACGCAAAGCCATGTTGACTATCCCTAATCAGTCCTTGCCTTTCCAAATACATGTACATCCTGTCCCTCAGGATTCCCTCCACCACCGAGGTCAGGCTCACTGGTCTATAGTTCCCTGGCTTGTCTTTACTGCCCTTCTGAAACAGTGGCACCACGTTAGCCAACCTCCAGTCTTCCGGCACCTCCCCTGTGACTATCGATGATACAAATATCTCAGTAAGGAACCCAGCAATCACTTCTCTAGCTTCCCACAGAATTCTCGGCTACACTTCTTCATTTCCTGGAGACATATTTACCTTAATGCATTTTAAGACATGCATCCTCTTCTGTAATGTGGACTCTGACTGAGATATCACTCTTTGTTTCCGAGTTCCCTATCTTCCACACCTTTCTCCCTCAGTAAATGCAAAATATTCGTTTGGTACCTCACCCACCTCTTGTGGCTCCAAACATAGACAGACTCATTGATCTATACGGGACCCTATTCTCTCCCTAGTTACTGTTTTGGCCTTAGCATACTTGAGGAATCTCTCTGGATTCTACTTAAACGTGTCTGTCAACGCTATCTCAATGCCCCATCTCTTCCAGGCATGTCCATGTTGAAGAGCTTCTGCTTGTGCCTCCGACAGGATTTCTGTTTCAATCCCTATCTATTGTTTACTTGTCAACTAAGCTTGGAGGTGTCGTCGATAGTATAGAGGGCTACTGCAGGCTGCAGCGTGACATAGACAGGATACAGAGCTGGGCTGAGAAATGGCAGATGGAGTTCAACCTGGATAAATGCTAAGTGATGCATTTTGGAAGGTCAAACTCGAATGCTGAATATAGGATTAAAGACAGGATTCTTGACAGTGTGGAGGAACAGAGGGATCTGGGTGTGCAAGTACATAGATCCCTCAAAGTTGCCACCCAAGTGGATAGGGTTGTTAAGAAAGCATATGGTGTTTTGGCTTTCATTAACAGGGGGATCGAGTTTAAGAGCTGCGAGGTTTTGCTGCAGCTCTACAAGGAAGAGAGGAGACCTGATCGGTATACAAGATAATGAGAGGCAATGGATAGAGTCAATAGCCAGAGACTTTTCCCCAGGGCAGGATTGACTGGTACGAGGGGCCATAGTTTTAAGGTGTTAGGAGGAAGGTATAAAGGAGACATCAGAGGTAGGTTCTTTACGCAGAGAGTTGTGAATGCATGGAATGTGTTGCCAGCTGTGGTGGTGGAAGCAGAGTCATTGGGGACATTTAAGCGACTGCTGGGTATGCACACGGATAGCAGTGAGTTGAGGGGTGTGTAGGTTAAGTTATTATATTTTACATTAGGATTAAGTCTCGGCACAACATCGTGGGCCAAAGGGCCTGTTCTGTGCTGTACTTTTCTATATTCTATGTTCTATCTCTTCCCCACCCCACCCCCACCTGATCTTCTGATTATAAACCAACATTTTTCTCGCTATCATGAGTTCTGAGGAAGGGTCACTGGACCCAGAACATTAACTCTGATTTCTCTGCACAGATACTGCCTGACCTGCTGAGCTTTTCCAGCAGTTTCTGTTTTTGTCTAACATAACCCCTTTCTGCCTTCCTGAATTCCCTCTGTAGATTGCTCCTACACCCACTATACTCCTGAAGGGTTTCCCTCAATCCCAGCTGTTGATAACTGACACATACCTCCTTCCTTACCTTTAGCAGAGCCTCCATATCTCTGGTCACCCACTCCTGTTAGCCTTGCCCTTCACACTAACGCCCGAGTCCCTGAACGCCCGTTAGCTCGCTTTTGAAGGCTTCCCATTTGCCAGGTGTCCCTTTCCCCCAATCAACTTTTGGGAGTTCCTGTCTAATACCATCAAAATTGATCTGGCCCCAATTTAGAACTTTAACTAGTGGGGCAGCCCTTTCCGTTTCCATAACTATTTAAAAACTGATAGAATTATAGTCATAGAATCATGGAGTCTTGGAGATATACAGCACTGAAACAGACCCTTCAGTCTAACTCGTCCTTGCTGACCAGATATCCCAACCTAATCTAGCAATTGGCTCATATCCCTCTAAACCCTTCCTATGGGTCTCAAGGTATTCCCCCACTAACACTCTGCTTTTTAACCTCCTGCCTAACTCCCCCAATACTCACTCAGTAGGACTCCATCCCTCTCTCTAACTGTGTTGTTGGGACCAATGTGGACAATGACCTGTGGCCCCGCTTTGAGAATTTGCTGTAATCGTTCCGAGATGTCCCTGACCCTGGCACCAGGAGGAAACACCCCCGTCCTGGAGTCTCGCTCACAGCTAGAGAAAACCGCCCATCTGATCCCCCGATCAAAGTTACTCACTGGGACTTTGTGACACCCTGCTTTACACTGAGCTAGTTATGGCACCTCAGACCTTGCTGCTATGTTATACTCCCCTGAAAGATTATCACCTCCCCCCCGCCCCCCAACCCCTGACCAGCAGTATCCAAAACAGTGTAGCTTTTAGTGAGAGGAATAGTCACAGGAGGCTCCTGCACTACCTGCCTGTCTCTCCTCGCGGTCACCCATCGACCCTCCTGACCCTGTGGTGTGACCAGTGTTTATCACACTCTGTGCTCCCTGTGTGCTCCTCAGCGTGTCCAACTACCGCTCCAACTGAACTACACCATCGATTAGATTAGATTACATTACATTACATTACAGTGTGGAAACAGGCCCTTCGGCCCAACAAGTCCACACTGACCCGCCAAAGCGCAACCCACCCATACCCCTACATTTACCCCTTACCTAACACTACGGACAATTTAGCATGGCCAATTCACCTGACCTGCACATCTTTGGACTGTGGGAGGAAACCAGAGCACCCGGAGGAAACCCACGCAGACACGGGGAGATCGTGCAAACTCCACACAGTCAGTCGCCTGAGACGGGAATTGAACCCGGGTCTCCGGCACTGTGAGGCAACAGTGCTAACCACTGTGCCACCGTGCCACCCACGATGAGGAGCTCCTGCAGGTATCGTTGTGAGGGTCACGAGACTGCTCCCTGATCTCCCACCTCCGGCAGGAGCAACGTTCCTGTCCACTGACTCTGGATGGTAACCTGCATAACCAGGGGACTGAGGGACAAAAGCTGCTTCACTCATACCCTGACCCTGTTCCTGTTCACCTGCCTCAACCAACCGGGATTCACCCAGGCTCGCTAACCAGCGGCACCTCTACCACAGAACAGGCCCTCACAGAGAGGGCTGGAACTGTACATGCCAATCCCTTCCCCCACTCACTCCCCCGAACTCCCACACTTGGCTCAGTGTTGCCTTGCTGGTCACACTCTGGGCCTGCACTGTGTGGTTATTCACAAATGGGTCACGGTTTGGAGGTTCCCACAACACTGAAAGGGGACAGTTTGGCGGAGTTGTTAACCTCTGACCTTTTGGTTGATGATGACAGGGTACTCCTTGACTGAACCAGCCCATCGCTGATAAACATCGCTGTTGGCCTGGGGGTCCCTCACGTTAATCAGGCTCAGGGCAGCGACAAAGGCCGGACGGCCCCCCCGGGTCGAAGACAAACCCTTCATCTGTCCAGAGGAGCTGCCTGGGGGCAAAGGTGAAAGGTTACTGATGTCACAAAGCTCGTCCCTTTATTTCCTAAAAGCTTTTCCTTGGCTCAAGGAGACTCTGTCCTTGATTTTTTTCAGACCGGTAATAAACCAGGCCGGGCTCCGATCAGTCTGGTTTGGTGCAGAGATGAAAAGGATTTTGAGAGGCCTTTTGTTTATATGTAAACAGATGAAACTTCAGGCCAAAGTGGCCATGCTTCAGAAGTGACCTGTATAAGGAAAGGGGAGTGGTCAGCTCTCTAGCTGAACTGAGCAGTTTTATTCAGTCTTGAACTGGGAAACTCTCTCTCTCCCTCTCTCTCCTTCTATCTTCTATGTACTAAGCTTGTATTCCATTTATACTGAGCCTTAAAGGGGGTTTGCTTATTGGGACTGTTGTGTATATTCAGAACAGCATCATAATTAAGTCGAGTTTGGATAGACTGAGTTCTGTAGGGATTCTTTATTCTGTTGTTTAAGTTTCATTCTGTAATTTTGTGAATCAATTTTTTTTGTCTGTTTTAAAATCTAGGAGTCAACCTTAAAAACTTCCTCCGGGTAATTTTCACTGTACACTGACCGAAACAAATTGGAAAGTTACAGTCTGGGGCTGTCTGCTGAAGAATGTTTTGAGTGGCCTGGGCTAGCCCATAACACAGAAGGCAACAAAACGTCAGTGTCTAGATCAGAGCGGGGTGCTGGAAAAGCACACCAGGTCAGGCAGCATCTCGGAGGCTCGTGGGTGGAGAGATAAACGGGGGGGTGGGGCTGGGGGGAAGGTAGTTGAGAGTGCTATAAGTGGTTGGAGGTGGGGGTAATGGTGATAGGCCAGAGAGGAGGGTGGAGCGGATAGGTGGGAAGGAAGATTGACAGATGGGACAGGTCATGAGGACAGTGCTGAGCTGGAAGGTTGGAACTAGAGTGAGGTGGGGGAAGGGGAAATGAGGAAGCTGTTGAAGTCCACATTGATGCCCTGGGGTTGAAGTGTTCCGAGGCGGAAGATGAGGCGTTCTTCCTCCAGGCGTCTGGTGGTGAGGGAGCGGCGGTGAAGGATGCCCAGGACCTCCATGTCCTCGGCAGAGTGGGAGGGGGAGTTGAAATGTTGGGCCACGAGGCGATGGGGCTGATTAGTACGAGTGTCCCGGAGATGTTCTCGAAAGTGTTCTGCGAGTAAACATCTTGTCTCTCTAAGGGAGTGCCGCACTGTCAGAGGGTCAGTGCTGAGGGAGTGCCACACTGTCGGAGGGTCAGTGCTGAGGGAGTGCCGTACTGTCAGAGGGTCAGTGCTGAGGGAGTGCTGCACTGTCAGAGGGTCAGTGCTGAGGGAGTGCCACACTGTCGGAGGGTCAGTGCTGAGGGAGTGCCGTACTGTCAGAGGGTCAGTGCTGAGGGAGTGCTGCATTGTCGGAGGGTCAGTATTAAGGGAGTGCCGCACTGTTGGAGGTTCAGTGCTGAGGGAGTGCCACACTGTCAGAGGGTCAGTGCTGAGGGAGTGCCGCACTGTCAGAGGGTCAATGCTGAGGGAGTGCCACACTGTTGGAGGGTCAGTGCTGAGGGAGTGCCGCACTGTCGGAGGGTCAGTGCTGAGGGAGTGCCGCACTGTCGGAGGGTCAGTGCTGAGGGAGTGCAGCACTGTCAGAGGGTCAGTGCTGAGGGAGTGCTGCACTGTCAGAGGGTCAATGCTGAGGGAGTGCTGCACTGTCGGAGGGTCAGTGCTGAGGGAGTGCCGCACTGTCGGAGGGTCAGTGCTGAGGGAGTGCCGCACTGTCAGAGGGTCAATGCTGAGGGAGTGCTGCACTGTCAGAGGGTCAATGCTGAGGGAGTGCCGCACTGTCGGAGGGTCAGTGCTGAGGGAGTGCCGCACTGTCGGAGGGTCAGTGCTGAGGGAGTGCCGCACTGTCGGAGGGTCAGTGCTGAGGGAGTGCCGCACTGTCAGAGGGTCAGTACTGAGGGAGTGCTGCACTGTCAGAGGGTCAGGGCTGAGGGAGTGCTGCACTGTCAGAGGGTCAGTACTGAGGGAGTGCTGCACTGTTACAGGGTCAAGACTGAGGGAGTGCTGTACTGTCAGAGGGTCAGTGCTGAGGGACTGCTGTACTGTCAGAGGGTCAATACTGAGGGAGTGCCGCACTGTCAGAGGGTCAGTGCTGAGGGAGTGCCGCACTGTCAGAGGGTCAGTGCTGAGGGAGTGCCGCACTGTCAGAGGGTCAGTGCTGAGGGACTGCTGTACTGTCAGAGGGTCAATACTGAGGGAGTGCCACACTGTCAGAGGGTCAGTGCTGAGGGAGTGGGCACTGTCAGAGGGTCAGTACTGAGGGAGCGACGCACTGTCGGAGGGTCAGTGCTGAGGGAGTGCCGCACTGTCAGAGGGTCAGTGCTGAGGGAGTGCCGCACTGTCAGAGGGTCAGTGCTGAGGGAGTGCTGCACTGTCACAGGGTCAGTACTGAGGCAGTGCTGCACTGTCACAGGGTCAGGACTGAGGGAGTGCTGTACTGTCAGAGGGTCAGTGCTGAGGGACTGCTATACTGTCAGAGGGTCAATACTGAGGGAGTGCCGCACTGTCAGAGGGTCAGTGCTGAGGGAGTGCCGCACTGTCAGAGGGTCAGTGCTGAGGGAGTGCACCACTGTCAGAGGGTCAGTGCTGAGGGAGTGCCGCACTGTCAGAGGGTCAGTGCTGAGGGAGTGCCGCACTGTCAGAAGTTCAGTGCTCAGGGAGCGCCGCACTCTCAGAGGGTCAGTGCTGAGGGAGTGCTGCACTGTCACAGGGTCAGTACTGAGGGAGTGCTGCACTGTCACAGGGTCAGTACTGAGGGAGCGACGCACTGTTGGAGGGTCAGTACTGAGGGACTGCCGCACCGTCGGAGGGTCAGGACTGAGGGAGTGCTGTCCTGTCAGAGGGTCAGTACTGAGGGAGTGCTGTGCTGTCAGAGGGTGAGTACTGAGGGAGTGCCGCACTGTCAGAGGGTCAGTAATGAGGGAGTGCCGCACTGTCGGAGGGTCAGTGCTGAGGGAGTGCTGCACTGTCACAGGGTCAGTACTGAGGGAGTGCCGCACTGTCAGAGGGTCAGTAATGAGGGAGTGCCGCACTGTCGGAGGGTCAGTAATGTGGGAGTGCCGCACTGCTGGAGGGTCAGTGCTGAGGGAGTGCTGCACTGTCAGAGGGTCAGTACTGAGGGAGTGCTGCACTGTCAGAGGGTCAGTGCTGAGGGAGTGCCGCACTGCCGGAGGGTCAGTGCTGAGGGAGTGCTGCACTGTCACAGGGTCAGTACTGAGGGAGTGCTGTACTGTCAGAGGGTCAGTGCTGAGGGAGTGCTGTACTGTGAGAGGGCCAGTACTGAGGGAGTGCCGCACTGTCAGAGGGTCAGTGCTCAGGGATTGCTGCACTGTCGGAGGGTCAGTGCTGAGGGAGTGCTGCACTGTCGGAGGGTCAGTGCTGAGGGACTGCCGTACTGTCAAAGGGTCAGTGCTGAGGGAGTGGGCACCGTCAGAGGGTCAGTACTGAGGGAGTGCCGCACTGTCAGAGGGTCAGTGCTGAGGGAGTGCTGCACTGTCACAGGGTCAGTACTGAGGGAGTGCTGTACTGTCAGAGGGTCAGTGCTGAGGGAGTGCTGTACTGTGAGAGGGCCAGTACTGAGGGAGTGCCGCACTGTCAGAGGGTCAGTGCTCAGGGATTGCTGCACTGTCGGAGGGTCAGTGCTGAGGGAGTGCTGCACTGTCGGAGGGTCAGTGCTGAGGGACTGCCGTACTGTCAAAGGGTCAGTGCTGAGGGAGTGGGCACCGTCAGAGGGTCAGTACTGAGGGAGTGCCGCACTGTCACAGGGTCAGTACTGAGGGAGCGACGCACTGTTGGAGGGTCAGTACTGAGGGACTGCCGCACCGTCGGAGGGTCAGGACTGAGGGAGTGCTGTCCTGTCAGAGGGTCAGTACTGAGGGAGTGCTGTGCTGTCAGAGGGTGAGTACTGAGGGAGTGCCGCACTGTCAGAGGGTCAGTAATGAGGGAGTGCCGCACTGTCGGAGGGTCAGTGCTGAGGGAGTGCTGCACTGTCACAGGGTCAGTACTGAGGGAGTGCCGCACTGTCAGAGGGTCAGTAATGAGGGAGTGCCGCACTGTCGGAGGGTCAGTAATGTGGGAGTGCCGCACTGCTGGAGGGTCAGTGCTGAGGGAGTGCTGCACTGTCAGAGGGTCAGTACTGAGGGAGTGCTGCACTGTCAGAGGGTCAGTGCTGAGGGAGTGCCGCACTGCCGGAGGGTCAGTGCTGAGGGAGTGCTGCACTGTCACAGGGTCAGTACTGAGGGAGTGCTGTACTGTCAGAGGGTCAGTGCTGAGGGAGTGCTGTACTGTGAGAGGGCCAGTACTGAGGGAGTGCCGCACTGTCAGAGGGTCAGTGCTCAGGGATTGCTGCACTGTCGGAGGGTCAGTGCTGAGGGAGTGCTGCACTGTCGGAGGGTCAGTGCTGAGGGAGTGCCGTACTGTCAAAGGGTCAGTGCTGAGGGAGTGGGCACCGTCAGAGGGTCAGTACTGAGGGAGTGCCGCACTGTCAGAGGGTCAGTGCTGAGGGAGCGCCGTACTGTCGGAGGGTCAGTGCTGAGGGAGTGCTGCACTGTCACAGGGTCAGTGCTGAGGGAGTGCCGCACTGTCACAGGGTCAGTAATGAGGGAGTGCCGCACTGTCGGAGGGTCAGTGCTGAGGGAGTGCTGCACTGTCACAGGGTCAGTACTGAGGGAGTGCCGCACTGTCAGAGGGTCAGTAATGAGGGAGTGCCGCACTGTCGGAGGGTCAGTAATGTGGGAGTGCCGCACTGCTGGAGGGTCAGTGCTGAGGGAGTGCTGCACTGTCAGAGGGTCAGTACTGAGGGAGTGCTGCACTGTCAGAGGGTCAGTGCTGAGGGAGTGCCGCACTGCCGGAGGGTCAGTGCTGAGGGAGTGCTGCACTGTCACAGGGTCAGTACTGAGGGAGTGCTGTACTGTCAGAGGGTCAGTGCTGAGGGAGTGCTGTACTGTGAGAGGGCCAGTACTGAGGGAGTGCCGCACTGTCAGAGGGTCAGTGCTCAGGGATTGCTGCACTGTCGGAGGGTCAGTGCTGAGGGAGTGCTGCACTGTCGGAGGGTCAGTGCTGAGGGACTGCCGTACTGTCAAAGGGTCAGTGCTGAGGGAGTGGGCACCGTCAGAGGGTCAGTACTGAGGGAGTGCCGCACTGTCAGAGGGTCAGTGCTGAGGGAGTACCGCACTGTCAGAGGGTCAGTGCTGAGGGAGCGCCGTACTGTCGGAGGGTCAGTGCTGAGGGAGTGCTGCACTGTCACAGGGTCAGTACTGAGGGAGTGCTGCACTGTCACAGGGTCAGTACTGAGGGAGTGCTGTACTGTCAGAGGGTCAGTACAGAGGGAGTGCCGCACTGTCGGAGGGTCAGTGCTGAGGGAGTGCTGTACTGTGAGAGGATCAGTACTGAGGGAGTGCCGCACTGTCAGAGGGTCAGTGCTGAGGGATTGCTGCACTGTCAGAGGGTCAGTGCTGAGGGAGCGCCGTACTGTCGGAGGGTCAGTGCTGAGGGACTGCCGTACTGTCAAAGGGTCAGTGCTGAGGGAGTGGGCACTGTCAGAGGGTCAGTACTGAGGGAGTGCCGAACTGTCAGAGGGTCAGTGCTGAGGGAGTGCTGCACTGTAATAGGGTCGGTGCTGAGGGAGTGCCGCACTGTCAGAGGGTCAGTGCTGAGGGAGTACCGCACTGTCAGAGGGTCAGTGCTGAGGGAGTGCTGCACTGTCAGAGGGTCAGTGCTGAGGGAGTGCCGCACTGTTGGAGGGTCAGTGCTCAGGGAGCGCCGTACTGTCAGTGGGTCAGTGCTGAGGGAGTGCTGCACTGTTGGAGGGTCAGTGCTGAGGGAGTGCTGCAGTGTCAGAGGGTCAGTGCTGAGGGAGTGCCGCAGTGTCAGTGGGTCAGTGCTGAGGGAGTGCTGCACTGTCGGAGGGTCAGTGCTGAGAGAGTGCCGCAGTGTCAGTGGGTCAGTGCTGAGGGAGTGCTGCACTGTCGGAGGGTCAGTGCTGAGGCAGTGCTGCACTGTCACAGGGTCAGTAATGAGGGAGTGCTGCACTGTCGGAGGGTCAGCGCTGAGGGAGTGCTGCACTGTCAGAGGGTCAGTGCTGAGGGAGTGCCGCAGTGTCAGTGGGTCAGTGCTGAGGGAGTGCTGCACTGTCGGAGGGTCAGTGCTGAGGGAGTGCTGCACTGTCACAGGGTCAGTACTGAGGGACTGCTGTACTGTCAGAGGGTCAATACTGAGGGAGTGCCGCACTGTCAGAGGGTCAGTGCTGAGGGAGTGCCGCACTGTCAGAGGGTCAGTGCTGAGGCACCGCTGTACTGTCAGAGGGTCAGTGATGAGGGAGTGCCGTACTGTCAGAGGGTCAGTGCTGAGGGAGTGCCGCACTGTCAGATGGTCAGTGCTGAGGGAGTGCCGCACTGTCAGAGGGTCAGTGCTGAGGGAGTGCTGCACTGTCACAGGGTCAGTACTGAGGGAGCGATGCACTGTCAGAGGGTCAGTGCTGAGGGAGTGCCGCACTGTCAGAGGGTCAGTGCTGAGGGACTGCTGTACTGTCAGAGGGTCAGTGATGAGGGAGTGCCGTACTGTCAGAGGGTCAGTGCTGAGGGAGTGCCGCACTGTCAGAGGGTCAGTGCTGAGGGAGTGCCGCACTGTCACAGGGTCAGTGCTGAGGGAGTGCCGCACTGTCAGAGGGTCAGTACTGAGGGAGTGCTGCACTGTCACAGGGTCAGTACTGAGGGAGCGACGCACTGTTGGAGGGTCAGTACTGAGGGACTGCCGCACCCTCGGAGGGTCAGTACTGAGGGAGTGCTGCACTGTCAGAGGGTCAGTACTGAGGGAGTGCTGTGCTGTCAGAGGGTCAGTACTGAGGGAGTGTCACACTGTCAGAGGGTCAGTACTGAGGGAGTGCTGTGCTGTCAGAGGGTCAGTACTGAGGGAGTGCCGCACTGTCAGAGGGTCAGTAATGAGGGAGTGCCGCACTGTCGGAAGGTCAGTAATGTGGGAGCGCTGCACTGTCAGAGGGTCAGTGCTGAGGGAGTGCTGCACTGTCGGAGGGTCAGTGCTGAGGGAGTGCCGCACCGCCGGAGGGTCAGTGCTGAGGGAGTGCTGCACTGTCACAGGGTCAGTACTGAGGGAGTGCTGCACTGTCGGAGGGTCAGTGCTGAGGGAGTGCCGCACTGCCGGAGGGTCAGTGCTGAGGGAGTGCTGCACTGTCACAGGGTCAGTACTGAGGGAGTGCTGTACTGTCAGAGGGTCAGTACTGAGGGAGTGCCGCACTGTCGGAGGGTCAGTGCTGAGGGAGTGCTGTACTGTGAGAGGGCCAGTACTGAGGGAGTGCCGCACTGTCAGAGGGTCAGTGCTCAGGGATTGCTGCACTGTCAGAGGGTCAGTGCTGAGGGAGCGCCGTACTGTCGGAGGGTCAGTGCTGAGGGACTGCCGTACTGTCAAAGGGTCAGTGCTGAGGGAGTGGGCACCGTCAGAGGGTCAGTACTGAGGGAGTGCCGCACTGTCAGAGGGTCAGTGCTGAGGGAGTGCCGCACTGTCAGAGGGTCAGTGCTGAGGGAGCGCCGTACTGTCGGAGGGTCAGTGCTGAGGGAGTGCTGTACTGTCACAGGGTCAGTACTGAGGGAGTGCTGCACTGTCACAGGGTCAGTACTGAGGGAGTGCTGTACTGTCAGAGTGTCTGTGCTGAGGGAGTGCTGCACTGTAAGAGGGTCAGTACTGAGGGAGTGCCGCACTGTCGGAGGGTCAGTGCTGAGGGAGTGCTGTACTGTGAGAGGGTCAGTACTGAGGGAGTGCCGCACTGTCAGAGGGTCAGTGCTGAGGGATTGCTGCACTGTCAGAGGGTCAGTGCTGAGGGAGCGCCGTACTGTCGGAGGGTCAGTGCTGAGGGACTGCCGTACTGTCAAAGGGTCAGTGCTGAGGGAGTGGGCACTGTCAGAGGGTCAGTGCTGAGGGTGTGCCGCAATGTCAGAGGGTTAGTGCTGAGGGAGCGCCGTACTGTCAGAGGGTCAGTGCTGAGGGAGTACCGCACTGTCAGAGGGTCAGTGCTGAGGGAGTGCCGCACTGTCAGAGGGTTAGTGCTGAGGGAGCGCCGTACTGTCAGAGGGTCAGTGCTGAGGGAGTACCGCACTGTCAGAGGGTCAGTGCTGAGGGAGTGCTGCACTGTCAGAGGGTCAGTGCTGAGGGTGTGCCGCAATGTCAGAGGGTCAATGCTGAGGGAGTGCCGCACTGTCGGAGGGTCAGTGCTCAGGGAGCGCCGTACTGTCAGTGGGTCAGTGCTGAGGGAGAGCTGCACTGTTGGAGGGTCAGTGCTGAGGGAGTGCTGCAGTGTCAGAGGGTCAGTGCTGAGGGAGTGCCGCAGTGTCAATGGGTCAGTGCTGAGGGAGTGCTGCACTGTCGGAGGGTCAGTGCTGAGGGAGTGCAGCACTGTCAAGAGGGTCAGTACTGAGGGAGTGCCGCACTGTCAGAGGGTCAGTGCTGAGGGAGTGCTGCACTGTCACAGGGTCAGTACTGAGGGAGCGACGCACTGTTGGAGGGTCAGTACTGAGGGAGTGCTGTACTGTCAGAGGGTCAATACTGAGGGAGTGCTGCACTGTCAGAGGGTCAGTGCTGAGGGAGTGCTGCACTGTCAGAGGGTCAGTGCTGAGGGAGTGCCGCACTGTCAGAGGGTCAGTACTGAGGGAGTGCCGCACTGTCAGAGGGTCAGTACTGAGGGAGTGCCGCACTGTCAGAGGGTCAGTACTGAGGGAGTACTGCACTGTCACAGGGTCAGTACTGAGGGAGTGCTGTACTGTCAGAGGGTCAATACTGAGGGAGTGCCACACTGTCGGAGGGTCAGTGCTGAGGGAGTGCCGCACTGTCAGAGGGTCAGTACTGAGGGAGTGCCGCACTGTCAGCGGGTCAGTACTGAGGGTCAGTGCTGTACTGTCAGAGGGTCAATACTGAGGGAGTGCCGCACTGTCAGAGGGTCAGTGCTGAGGGAGTGCCGCACTGTCAGAGGGTCAGTACTGAGGGAGTGCTGCACTGTCACAGGGTCAGTACTGAGGGAGTGCTGCACTCTCACAGGGTCAGTACTGAGGGAGTGCTGTACTGTCAGAGGGTCAATACTGAGGGAGTGCCGCACTGTCAGAGGGTCAGTGCTGAGGGAGTGCTGTACTGTCAGAGGGTCAGTGCTGAGGGAGTGCCGCACTGTCGGAGGGTCAGTGCTGAGGGAATGCCGGACTCTCAGAGGGTCAGTGCTGAGGGAGTGGGCACTGTCAGAGGGTCAGTGCTGAGGGAGCGACGCACTGTCACAGGGTCAGTACTGAGGGAGTGCTGCACTGTCAGAGGGTCAGCGCTGAGGGAGTGCAGCACTGTCAGAGGGTCAGTGCTGAGGGAGTGCTGCACTGTCACAGGGTCAGTGCTGAGGGAGTGCCGCACTGTCGTAGGGTCAGTACGGAGGGAGTGCTGCACTGTCACAGGGTCAGTACTGAGGGAGTGCTGCACTGTCGGAGGGTCAGTTATGAGGGAGTGCCGCACTGTCGGAGGGTCAGTGCTGAGGGAGTGCCGCACTGTCGGAGGGTCAGCGCTGAGGGAGTGCAGCACTGTCAGAGGGTCAGTGCTGAGGGAGTGCTGCACTGTCGGAGGGTCAGTGCTGAGGGAGTGGGCACTGTCAGAAGGTCAGTGCTCAGGGAGTGCCGCACTGTCAGAGGGTCAGTGCTGAGGGAGTGCCGCACTGTCAGAGGGTCAGTCCTGAGGGAGTGCCGCACTGTCGGAGGGTCAGTGCTGAGGGAGCGACGCACTGTTGGAGGGTCAGTACTGAGGGAGTGTCGCACTGTCAGAGGGTCAGTGCTGAGGGAGTGCCGCACTGTCAGAGGGTCAGTACTGAGGGAGTGCCGCACTGTCAGAGGGTCAGTGCTGAGTGAGTGCCGCACTGTCAGAGGGTCAGTACTGAGGGAGTGCTGCACTGTCACAGGGTCAGTACTGAGGGAGCGACGCACTGTTGGAGGATCAGTACTGAGGGAGTGCCGCACTGTCACAGGGTCAGTACTGAGGGAGTGCTGTACTGTCAGAGGGTCAGTACTGAGGGAGTGCTGTACTGTCAGAGGCTCAGTACTGAGGGAGTGCCGCACTGTCACAGGGTCAATACTGAGGGAGTGCCGCACTGTCAGAGGGTCAGTGCTGAGGGAGTGCCGCACTGTCAGAGGGTCAGTAATGAGGGAGTGCCGCACTGTCAGAGGGTCAGTGCTGAGGGAGTGCCACACTGTCAGAGGGTCAGTGCTGAGGGTGTGCCACACTGTCGGAGGGTCAGTGCTGAGGGAGTGCCACACTGTTGGTGGGTCAGTGCTGAGGGAGTGCCACACTGTCAGAGGGTCAGTGCTGAGTGAGTGCCACACTGTCAGAGGGTCAGTGCTGAGGGAGTGCCACACTGTTGGAGGGTCAGTGCTGAGGGAGTGCCACACTGTCGGAGGGTCAGTGCTGAGGGAGTGCCACACTGTCAGAGGGTCAGTGCTGAGGGAGTGCCACACTGTCGGAGGGTCAGTGCTGAGGGAGTGCCGCACTGTCAGAGGGTCAGTGCTGAGGGAGTGCTGCACTGTCGGAGGGTCAGTGCTGAGGGAGTGCCGCACTGTCGGAGGGTCAGTAATGAGGGAGTGCAGCACTGTGAGAGGGTCAGTTCTGAGGGAGTGCCGCACTGTCAGAGGGTCAGTGCTGAGGGAGTGCCGCACTGTCGGAGGGTCAGTGCTGAGGGAGCGCCGCACTGTCATAGGGTCAGTGCTGAGGGAGTGCAGCACTGTTGGAGGGTCAGTGCTGAGGGAGTGCCGCACTGTCATAGGGTCAGTGCTGAGGGAGTGCCGCACTGTCGGAGGGTCAGTGCTGAGGGAGTGCCGCACTGTCAGAGGGTCAGTGGTGAGGGACTGCCGCACTGTCAGAGGGTCAGTGGTGAGGGAGTGCCGCACTGTCGGAGGGTCAGTGCAGAGGGAGTGCCGCACTGTCGGAGGGTCAGTGCAGAGGGAGTGCCGCACTGTCGGAGGGTCAGTGCTGAGGGAGTGCCGCACTGTCGGAGGGTCAGTGCTGAGGGAGTGCCGCACTGTCTGAGGGTCAGTGCTGAGGGAGTGCCGCACTGTCGGAGGGTCAGTGCTGAGGGAGTGCTGCACTGTCGGAGGGTCAGTGCTGAGGGAGTGCCGCACTGTCGGAGGGTCAGTGCTGAGGGAGTGCCGCACTGTCGTAGGGTCAGTGCTGAGGGAGTGCCGCACTGTCGGAGGGTCAGTGCTGAGGGAGTGCCACACTGTCGGGGGGTCAGTGCTGAGGGAGTGCCGCACTGTCGGAGGATCAGTAATGAGGGAGTGCCACACTGTCGGAGGGTCAGTGCTGAGGGAGTGCCGCACTGTCGGAGGGTCAGTGCTGAGGGAGCGCCGCACTGTCGGGGGGTCAGTGCTGAGGGAGTGCCACACTGTCAGAGGGTCAGTGCTGAGGGAGTGCCACACTGTCGGGGGGTCAGTGCAGAGGGAGTGCCGCACTGTCGGAGGGTCAGTGCTGAGGGTGTGCCACACTGTCGGGGAGTCAGTGCTGAGGGAGTGCCGCACTGTCGGAGGGTCAGTGCTGAGGGAATGCCGCATTGTCGGAGGGTCAGTGCTGAGGGAGTGCCGCACTGTCAGAGGGTCAGTGCTGAGGGAGTGCCGCACTGTCGGAGGGTTAGTGCTGAGGGAGTGCTGCACTGTCAGAGGGTCAGTGATTGTTGTAGATGCTGAGGAAGGTGTATGTGCTCTCTACGGTGAGTTCTTTGACATCCTCTTACCCATTGCTGTTCTCAGGGCCTCCTTGTATTGTTCACACTTTGACTTTTCGTAACTGATGAAAATGAAGTTGAGTGAGGTTTGTGAACAACTTGAACTGTCTGTTGTCGAAAAATCTGAAAAACAATGAGAAGGTTAGTGTCTGTGCTCAGTGACACAGTCCGTCCGCACAGGGAGATCCCATCCAGAGAGAACCACATTCCATTTGAGTATATCGTTCAGGGGCTTTGCAGCCAATGTTGCTATTCCCTGCAAAGTATAACAAAGCGAGGTTTAAACTCGTAATTGTGTAAGGTGCTGATTTACAGGATGACCGATGGCCAGCATCAGGAAAGCCAGCACTGGAGGAGCAGGAAAATCGACATTCCGGGCTGGAACCCTTCATCCTCGGACGCTGCCTGAACTGCTGTGCTTTTCCAGCACCACTGTAATCTTGACTCTGATCGCCAGCATCTGCAGTCCTCACTGTTGCCCACGTGCATCGTACCTGCATGATGTGGGACCCCATTGTGGTTCAGAGTGAGCACATTCTGCAGCACGCGTTGGCTGTTTGGGGAACTCCAGCTCAGAGCTGATGAGCTGGATTCTGAGCTGTAAAAACTGCCATACATCAGGGAGGGAGAGAGTCACCTGGACATTGTGTTTCAGGAGGCAATCATATCCCTTAGATTAATGACCTTGAATTCGGTCAGTGGTCAGGTACAGGAAGGTGTGAGGCAGTAGAGGGATCCAGGAGGTAGTGCTGAAGGATCCTCAGCCCTTGAGCTTGTCTAACACAGAGATTCTTGCCCCACTGTGTGGGTGAGAGTGAGGACTGTAGGGAGGATGAGTTAACTGACCATAGCACTGTGGCACAGGGAGCCATTCAGGAGTGAGGAGAAAAGAGAAATGTAGTTATAATCGGGGCTAGTATAGTCAGGGGAATAGGGACTGTTCTCTGTGGCCAGGGTTGAGATTCCCAAAGGCTGTATTGCCTGCCTGGTGCCTGGGTTCAGGATCTCTCATCTGGGCTGCAGAGGAACTTGGAGTGGGAGGTAAAGGGTCCAGATGTCATGGTCCACATTGGTCCCAACCATATCGATAGGAAAAGGAAGCAGGTTCTGCTGAGGGACTATCAGCAGCTGGAGGCTACATCAGACAGCAGAACCCAAAAAGGTAATAATTTCGGGATGGCTATCTGGGCCACAAGAAAATTGTCAGAGTCAACAAGGTTAAAGAGGTAAACGTGTGGCTCAAAGTTTGCTGTGGGAGAAAGAGGTTCATATTTATGGGACATGGCCCCAGTCCTGGGGGAGGAGGGGACTGTTCCAATGGGACATGGCCCCAGTCCTGGGGAAGGAGGGGACTGTTCCAAGGTGGTAAAAACAATGACTGCAGATGCTGGAAACCAGATTCTGGATCAGTGGTGCTGGAAAAGCACAGCAATTCAGGCAGCATCCGACGAGCAGCAAAATCGACGTTTCGGGCAAAAACCCTTCATCAGGAATAAAGGCAGTGAGTCTGAAGCGTGGAGAGATAAGCTAGAGGAGGGTGGGGGTGGGGAGAGAGTAGCATAGAGTACAATGGGTGAGTGGGGGAGGAGATGAAGGTGATAGGTCAGGGAGGAGAGGGTGGAGCGGATAGGTGGAAAAGGAGCTGGGCAGGTCGGACAAGTCCGGACAGGTCAAGGGGATCATGTTGCTGGAGGTTAGAAACTAGGGTGAGGTGGGGGAAGGGGAAATGAGGAAGCTGTTGAAGTCCACATTGATGCCCTGGGGTTGAAGTGTTCCGAGGCGGAAGATGAGGCGTTCTTCCTCCAGGCGTCTGGTGGTGAGGGAGCGGCGGTGAAGGAGGCCCAGGACCTCCATGTCCTCGGCAGATCTCTACCTACCTCGACACTGTCCTATCCCCCCAGTCCAGAAACTCCCCACATACATTCGAGACACCACCCACGCCCTCCACCTCCTCCAAGACTTCCGTTTCCCCGACCCCCAACGCCTTATCTGCATCATGGATATCCAATCCCTCTACACCTCCGTCCGCCATGACCAGGGCCTCCAAGCCCTCCGTTTTTGCCTCTCCAGACGTCCCGAACAGTACCCTTCCACCGACACTCTCATTCGTTTGTCCGAACTGGTCCTCACCCTTAATAATTCCTCCTTCGAATCCTCTCACTTCCTCCAGACCAAAGGGGTAGCCGTGGGCACACGTATGGGCCCCAGCTATGCCTGTCTCTTTGTTGGCTACGTAGAGCAGTTGATCTTCCGTAATTACACCGGCACCACTCCCCACCTCTTCCTCCGCTACATTGATGACTGCATTGGCGCCACCTCGTGCTCCCGGGAGGAGGTTGAGCAATTCATCAACTTCACCAACACATTCCACCCTGACCTTAAATTTACCTGGACCATCTCTGACACCTCCCTCCCCTTCCTGGACCTCTCCTCCATTAATGACGACCGACTTGACACTGACATTTTTTACAAACCCACCGACTGCCACAGCTACCTGGATTACACCTCTTCCCACCCTACCTCTTGCAAAAATGTCATCCCGTATTCCCAATTCCTCCGCCTCCGCCGGATCTGCTCCCAGGAGGACCAGTTCCACCACAGAACACACCAGATGGCCTCCTTCTTTAGAGACCGCAATTTCCCTTCCCACGTGGTTAAAGATACCCTCCAACGCATCTCGTCCACATCCCGCACCTCCGCCCTCAGACCCCACCCCTCCAACCGTAACAAGGACAGAACGCCCCTGGTGCTCACCTTCCACCCTACCAACCTTCGCATAATCCAAATCATCCGCCGACATTTCCGCCACCTCCAAAAAGACCCCACCACCAGGGATATATTTCCCTCCCCACCCCTTTCCGCCTTCCGCAAAGACCGTTCCCTCCGTGACTACCTGGTCAGGTCCCCCCCCCCCGCGACCCACCCTCCCATCCTGGCACTTTCCCCTGCCACCGCAGGAGCTGTAAAACCTGTGCCCACACCTCCTCCCTCACCTCCATCCAAGGCCCTAAAGGAGCCTTCCACATCCATCAAAGCTTTACCTGCACATCCACTAATATCATTTATTGTATCCGTTGCTCCCGATGTGGTCTCCCCTACATTGGGAAGACTGGACGCCTCCTCGCAGAGCACTTTAGGGAACATCTCCGGGACACCCGCACCAATCAACCAAACCGCCCCGTGGCCCAACATTTCAACTCCCCCTCCCACTCTGCCGAGGACATGGAGGTCCTGGGCCTCCATCACCACCGCTCCCTCACCACCAGACGCCTGGAGGAAGAACGCCTCATCTTCCGCCTCGGAACACTTCAACCCCAGGGCATCAATGTGGACTTCAACAGTTTCCTCATTTCCCCTTCCCCCACCTCATCCTAGTTCCAAACTTCCAGCTCAGCACTGTCCCCATGACTTGTCCGGACTTGTCCGACCTGCCCAGCTCCTTTTCCACCTATCCACTCCAACCTCTCCTCCCTGACCTATCACCTTCATCCCCTCCCCCACTCACCTATTGTACTCTATGCTACTTTCTCCCCACCCCCACCCTCCTCTAGCTTATCTCTCCACCCTTCAGGCTCTCTGCCTTTATTCCTGATGAAGGACTTTTGCCCAAAACGTCGATTTCACTGCTCCTTGGATGCTGCCTGAACTGCTGTGCTCTTCCAGCACCACTAATCCAGAACTGTTCCAATGGGACATGGCCACAGTCCTGGGGAAGGAGGGGACTGTTCCAATGGGACAGGCTCCACCCGAATCAGGGACCAGTGTCCTGGCCAGTCACATAACTCGGGATGTGGGTCGGGCTTTCAATGAAATAGCGGAGGGGGAACGTGGTTTCAGTTGCATGGAAAAGTACGGAACACGGTTAAAGAGGTGGGGAGGTGCTCAGCAGAGGTTATTAAAGTTTCTAGAGTAAGCAACAGGACAGAGAGTATGGAAATGTCAGGAATCTAACTTCAGGCACAACAGACAAGGGGACAGTTATGAAAACAGGGGCAGTCAACACAGGACTTAAATGTACGCAGTGTATGATTCAAGGGGAATGAATTTGTAGTGCAGAATAAAATGGAGGGAGTACGGTGTTATGGGTGTCACAGAGATGTGGCTGCTGGGAACTAAATAAGGATAAACATCCTATTGAAAGGACAGGCAGCTGGGCAGAGGGGACAGCATTGCCCTGTTAGTAAGAAATGAAATGAAATCAGTAGCTCAGAGTGATACACAATTGAAAGGCCTACAATCTGTGTGGGGAGAGTTGAGGAACCGCAAAGGGAAAGGAAGTTCCTGATGGGAATGGTGTCCAGGTCTCCTCGCAGTAGTCAGGATGTGGGGAAGAAAATAATTTGGGAGATAGGAAAGACATGTAAGAAAAGCACGATAATGATCATCATGGGGGACTTCAATATGTAGGTGGACCGGGAAAATCGAGGTGGGAGCTGACCCCAAGAAAAGGAATTAGTGAAATGTTTACGGGACAGTTTTTTGGAGGAGCTTGTGGTAGGGCCCACGAGGGAAGAGGCCATTCTGGATTTGGGGATTGGAATGAAGCCGACTTGATCAGGGAGTTGAAGGTGAAGGAAACCCGAGGGGGCAGTGACCAGAATATGATCGAATTCACCCTGTGGTTTGGGAGGGAGAAGCTGGAATCAGATGTGACGGTGTTAGGATTGAGTAACGGTCACTACAAAGACATGAGGGAGGAGCTGGCTGGAGTTGATTGGAAGGGGAGCCTGGCAGGTAAGATGGTGGAACAGCAATGGGTGGGGTTTTTGGGGGGATTTCGGGAGGCTCAGCAGAAACTCATCCCAAGGAAGAAGGAACATACTGAGAGCAGGATGAGGCACCCAGGGCTGACAAGGGAAGCCAGGGGGCAGAGGGGAGTGTAGGGACCATCACTCAGGAGAAGGTGCTGGGGAAGCTGCAAGGTCCGAAGGTGGATAAATCACCTGGACCAGATGGACTACACCCCAGAGTTCTGAAGGAGATAACTGAGGGGATTCTGGAGGCATTGGGGGGTGATCCTTCAGGAATCACTGGTGTCAGGGAGCATTCCAGAGGACGGGAAGGTGGTTAATGTAACAGCCCTGTTTAATAAGGAAGGGAGGGTCAGAGATGAGAAGCAATAGGTCAGTTAGCCTGACGTCAGACATTGGTAACAGTTTAGAGTTCATTATTAAGGATGAGATAGCGGAGTATTTGGAAATGGATTGCAAAGTAGGGCTGAGCCAGCACGGCTTCATCAAGGGAAGGTCATGCCTGACAGAATTCTTTGAGGAGGTAATGAGTAAGTTAGACAAACGAGATCATAAAACATTGAAGCAGAAATTAGGCCATTCAGCCCATTAAATCAGTTCCGCCATTCAATCATGGTTGATAGGTTTTTCATCCCCATTCTCAGGTCCCAGTCTCTCCTACCAATAAAAACATCGTCCCAACATCCACTCTGCCCAGGCTGTTCAGTATTCTGTCTGTTTCTATTAGAGTCCCCCCTCATCCTTCTAAACCCCACTGAGTATAAACCCAGAGTCCTCAAACATTCCTCACGTGTTAAGCTTTTCATTCCTGGGGCCATTCTCATGAACCTCCTCTGAACACACTCCAGGGCCATTGCATCCTTCCTGAGATATGGGGCCCACAACTGTGCACAATACTCCACATGTGGTCTGACCAGAGCCTTCCAGAGCCTCAGAAGCACGTCCCTGCTTTTATATTCAAGTCCTCTCAAAATAAATACCATCGTTGCATTTGCCTTCCTAACTACTGACTCAACCTGCAAGTTTACCTCGAAAGAATCCTGGATTAGAAACCCTGAGTCTCTTTGCAGTTCAGATTTCTGAATTTTCTCCCCATTTAGAAAATAGCCCATCCCTCTATTCTTCCTACCAAAGTGCATGACCTCACACTTCCCCACATTGTACCCTATCTCCCACTTTTTGCCCACTCTCCTAACCTGCCTAAATCCTTCTGCAGCCTCCCCACCTCCTCAATGCTACCTGTCCCTTTACTTATCTTTGTATCATCTACAAACTTTGTCAGGATGCCCTCAGTTCCTGCATCTCGATCATTAATGTATAAAGTGAAAGGTTGTGGTCCCCACACTGAACCTTGTGGAACACCACTTGTCACCGGCTGCCGTCCTGAGAAGGACCTTTTATCCCCACTCTCAGCTCCCTGCCAGACAGCCAGGCTTCTGTCCATGCCAGCACCTTGCCTCTGACACCATGGGCCCTCATCCTGTGCGGCATCTTGTCAAAGACCTTCTTGAAGTCCAGGTCAATACCATCCATTGGCTCTCCTTGGTCTAACCTGCTCATTACTTCCTCAACAAATTCTGGCAGATTTGTCAGGCATGGCCTCCCCTTGATGAAACCGTGCTGACTTTGCCCTATTTTACCACAAACTTACAAGTATTCAATAATCCCATCCTTCACAATGGATTCTAGGATCTTACCAACGGGAGCCAGTGGATGTGATCTGTTTGGATTTCCAGAAGGTCTTAGACAAAGTGCTGTACAGGAGACCGCTAAACAAGATAAGGGCCCAAGGTGTTCGGGATAAGGTGTCCTGGACCTCCCAGGTAAACGTGATGGCCAAGAAGGCGCAAGAACACCTTAGTGCACAGCCCAGCCCATCACGGAAGCTAACCTCCCATCATGGACGCCATCTACACGGCTCACAGCAGCAGAAAGGCTGCCACCATCATCAAAGACCCCTCCCACCCCGGAAACAATCTCCGACAACCTCTTCCGTCAGGGAGAAGATACAGAAGCTTGAACACATGCACCAACAGGTTCAGGAACAGCTACTTCCTTGCTGTTATTAGGCTGATGAATGGACCTCTCTAACTTCAAACAAATATTGATCTGGTTTTGTGCACCTCATGTGCAGCCATAACCTGTGCCGAAGCACCCTGTGATCTCCATGTCCTTGTTTACTATGATCTGCCTGTACTGTTCACAAAGCAAAACGTTTCACTGCACTTCAGTACAGGTGACTACAATAAACCAAATCAAATCAGGTACTGCCATGGAGAGAGGGTTGGCTGACTGGCAGGGGACAGAGGGAAGGGATGTGGGTCTTTTTCAGGATGGCAGCCGGTGACTAGTGGAGTTCTGTAGGGGTCAGTGTTGGGACCACAACTACTCACATTACACATTAATGACCTGGATGGAGGGCCTGAGGTCAGTGTTGCTGAGTTTACAGATGACACAAAGCCAAGTGGAGGGACAGGTCGTGTTGAGGAAGCAGGGAGGCTGCAGAAGGACTTGGACAGACTGGGAGACTGGGCAAACAAGTGGCAGATGGAATACAGTGTGGGAGAGTGTGAGGTGATACACTTTGGGAGGAAGAATAGAGGCAGAGACTATTATCTAAACGGGGAAAGGCTTCAGAAACGTGAAACACAAAGGGGCTTGGGATTCCTAGTTCAGGATTCCCTTCAGGTTCACATGCAGGTTCAGTTGGCAGTTAGGAAGGTAAATGTAATGTTAGCTTTCATTTCAAGTGGGTTAGAATACAAGAGCAGGGATGTACTGCTGAGGCTGAGTAAGGCTGTGGTCAGACTGCATTTGGAATATTGTGAGCAGGTTTGGGTCCTGTATCTAAGGAAGGATGTGCTGGCATTGGAGGGGGCCCAGGGAGGCTTTACAAGAATAATCCCGGGGCTGAAGGGCTTGGCATCTGAGGAACGGTGGAGGTCTCTGGGTCTGTACATGATGGAGTTTAGAAGGATGAGGGGGATTCTGTTTGGAACTTACAGAATACTGAGAGACCTTCAAAAGCTGATTGGAGGCAGATGTTCGCAGGTAAAGGGCCGGCTGGAAAATGGGAAGCCTTCAGAAATGAGATAACAAGAATCCAGAGAAAGTAAATTCCTGTCAGGGTGAAAGGGAAGGCTGGTAGGTATAGGGAATGCTGGATGACTAAAGAAATTGAGGGTTTGGTTAAGAAAAAGAAGGAAGCATATGTCAGGTATAGACAGGATAGATCGAGTGAATCCTTAGAAGAGTATAAAGAAAGTAGGAGTATACTTAAGAGGGAAATCAGGAGGGCAAAACGGGGACATCAGATAGTGTTGGCAAATAGAATTAAGGAGAATCGAAAGGGTTTTTACAAATATATTAAGGACAAAAGGGTAACTAGGGAGAGAGTTGGGCCCCTCAAAGATCAGCAAGGCGGCCTTTGTGTGGAGCCACAGAAAATGGGGGAGATACTAAATGAGTATTTTGCATCAGTATTTACTGTGGAAAAGGATATGGAAGATATAGACTGTCGGGAAATAGATGGTGACATCTTGCAAAATGTCCAGATTATAGAGGAGGAAGTGCTGGATGTCTTGAAACGCATAAAATTAGATAAAGGTTTGATATCAAGACTACATTTGACCAAGTGTGACATCACGGGGTCCGAACAAAACTGGAATCAATGGGTATCGGGGGGCAAACTCTCCACTGGTTAGAGCCATCCCTGACACAGAGGAAGATGGTTGTGGTTGTTGAAGGTCAGTCATCTCAGCTCCAGGACAGCTCTGCAGGAGTCCCTCAGGATAGTGTCCTAGACCCAACCATCTTCAGCTGCTTCATCAATGACCTTCCCTCTATCACAAGGTCAGAAGTGGGGGATGTTCACCGGTGATTGTACAATGTTCAGCACCATTCACCACTCCTCACATACTGAAGCAGTCTGTATTCAAATGCAGCCAGATCTGGACAATAACCAGGCCTCGGCTGACAGGTGGCAAGTAATATTCACGCCACACAAATGCCAGACAATGGCCATCATGATTAAGAGACACTCTAATCACAATCCCTTGACATTCAACAGTATTACCATCACTGAATCCCCCACTGTCACCATCCTTGAGGTTGTCATTGAACAGAAACTCAACTGGACTTACCCCACACAGTAGCTTTTAAAGCAAATCAGGTTAGGAATACTGCAGCGAGTAACTCCCCTCCTGACTCCCCAAAGCCTGTCTACCATCTACAAGGCACAAGTCAGGAGTGTGATGGAATACTCCCCACTTGACCTGGACGGGGGGAGCTCCAACAACACTCAAGAAGCTTGACACCATCCAGGACAAAGCAGCCGCTTGATTGGCACCAGATCCACAAACATCCCCCCCCTCCCCCACCGACCCTCAGTAGCAGCAGTGTGTACTGTCCACAAGATGCACTGCAGAAATTCACCAAAGATCCTCAGACAGCACCTTCCAAACCCACCACCACTTCCATCTAGAAGGACAAGGGCAGCAGGTACATGGGAACACCACCCCCTGCAAGTTCCCCTCCAAGCCCCTCACCATCCTGACTTGGAAATATATCACCGTTCCTTCAGTGTCACTGGGTCAGAATCCTGGAATTCCCTCCCTCAGGGCATTGTGGGTCACCCTACAGCACATGGACTGCAGCGGGTCAGGAAGGCAGCTCACCCCCACCTTCTCAAGGGGCAACTAGGGACGGGCAATAAATACTGGGCCCAGCCAGCAACATCCAAATCCCACAAATAAATATAAATAAAAATCCCCAGGACCTGATCAGGTGTACCCTAGATCTCTGTGAGAAGTTAGGGTAGGGATTGCTGGGCCTCTTGCTGAGATATTTGTATCATCGATAGTCACAGGTGAGGTGCTGGAAGACTGGAGGTTGGCAAACGTGGTGCCACTGTTTAAGAAGGGCGGTAAAGACAAGCCAGGGAACTATAGACCAGTGAGCCTGACCTCGGTGGTGGGCAAGTTGTTGGAGGGAATCCTGAGGGACAGGATGTACATGTATTTGGAAAGGCAAGGACTGGTTCAGGATAGTCAACATGGCTTTGTGCGTGGGAAATCATGTCTCACAAACTTGATTGAGATTTTTGAAGAAGTAACAAAGAAGATTGATGAGGGCAGAGCAGTAGATGTGATCTATTGGGACTTCAGTAAGGTGTTCGACAAGGTTCCCCATGGGAGACTGATTAGCAAGGTTAGATCTCATGGAATACAGGGAGAACTAGCCATTTGGATACAGAACTGGCTCAAAGGTAGAAGACAGAGAGCGGTGGTGAGGGTTGTTTTTCAGACTGGAGGCCTGTGACCAGTGGAGTGCCACAAGGATCGGTGCTGGGCCCACTACTTTTCATCATTTACATAAATGATTTGGATGCGAGCATAAGACGTACAGTTAGTAAGTTTGCAGATGACACCAAAATTGGAGGTGTAGTGGACAGCGAAGAGAGTTATCTCAGATTACAACAGGATCTGGACCAGATGGGCCAATGGGCTGAGAAGTGGCAGATGGAGTTTAATTCAGATAATTGCGAGGTGCTGCATTTTGGGAAAGCAAGTCTTAGCAGGACTTATACACTTAATGGTAAGGTCCCAGGGAGTGTTGCTGAACAAAGAGACCTTGGAGTGCAGGTTCATAGCTCCTTGAGCACACACTGTTGGAGGGTCAATGCTGAGGGAGTGCTGCACTGTCGGAGTGTCAGTGCTGAGGGAGTGCTGCACTGTCGGAGGGTCAGTGCTGAGGGAGTGCTGCACTGTCGGAGTGTCAGTGCTGAGGGAGTGCTGCACTGTCGGAGGGTCAGTGCTGAGGGAGTGCCGCACTGTCCGAGGGTCAGTGCTGAGGGAGTGCTGCACTGTCGGAGGGTCAGTGCTGAGGGAGTGCTGCACTGTCACAACCACATTCCCACGGTGACGGTGATTCCTACATTGCTGCGTTTGCCATACTGCAGCCTGGCGATCTCCTGGGCTGATGAAAGGTGCTACCTAAATGCAGTGTTTTACCTGCTTTGTTCATCTTGTCCTTGTCCACCATGAAGAGCATGCTGTACTTGCCCCCGAGGGCTCCCTGCCGGAGGTAGTGAGTGCCGTACAACTCGATCACTCGTCTGTACGCCCCGTAGTCGTAGGTGGATGGGAGCTGCAGGAGTTCCTGATGGAAGGAGCTGGGAAGCTGCAGTTTCTCCGGGCGGCTGTTGGTGAATTGTGCCACCTCCACCTCATTCTCAATGGTCAGATAGGTCTGCACCTGGGGGGGGGGGGGGGGAGACAACAACTGGCTCAGATACATCAGACAGATATACCCCCCCCCCTGTCCTGGACACTGAGGGGGCAGAGTGACATCAGTCTGGGTGTTGGACTTGACCATAAGACCGTCGGAAATAGCAACAGGAGGAGGCCATTCAGCCCCTCAGGCCTGCTTCCCCATCCAATAGGATGGTGGCTGATCCCACATTCCTCACACCCACTTTCCTGCTCTTCCCCCTTGACCCTGTGACTGATCAAGAATCTCTCTCAGCCTTAAATATACACGAGGACTCTGCCCCCACAGCTCTCTCTGT
The DNA here is from genome assembly GCF_037043375.1 of Chiloscyllium plagiosum. Lineage (NCBI taxonomy): Eukaryota > Metazoa > Chordata > Chondrichthyes > Orectolobiformes > Hemiscylliidae > Chiloscyllium > Chiloscyllium plagiosum. The sequence goes on along the minus strand of NW_028270140.1, from coordinate 157,773,229 downwards.
GACAAGGAGTTCCAAAGACTCACAACCCTCTGAGAGAAGGAATTCCTCCCCATCTCAGTCTGACATCGGTGCCCCTTTATTCAGAGACTGTACCCTCTGGTCCCAGACTCTCCCCTGAGGGGGAACACTCTCTCAGCTCCGACCCTGACAAACCCCTTGCGAATCCGCTATGTTTGAATGAGATCAGCTCTCATTCTCTAAACCCCAGGGAGTAAAGTCCCAACCTGTTTAACCTTTCCGGATAAAACAACCCCTCCCCACACCAGGGGACCATCCCAGCCTACCTGCTCTGAACTGCCTCCAACGTAATAATATCTTTCCCTAAATAAGGGACCAAAGCTCCTCACAGTGCTCCAGATGTGGTCTCCCCAGTGCCCTGTACAGTTGGAATAAGGCTTCCCCACTCCTACACTGCTGCATCAATGACACAATAATGTCAGAAGTGAGGGATGTTCACCGATGACAGCACAATGTTCAGCCCCATTCGCAGCTCCTCAGATACTGAAGCAGTCCGTGGTCAAATGCAGTAAGATCTGGACAATATCCAGGCGTGGGCTGACAAGTGGCAAGTAACAGTCACACCACACAAGTGCCAGGCAATGTCCAGCTCCAATAAGGGATACTCTAACCACCACCCCTTGACACTCAATGGTGTTACTATCACTGAATCCCCCACTGTCAATACCCTGGGTGGAGGGCTCCCATTGACCAGAAACTCAACTGGACTCAACACACAAACCCAGCGGCTACAAGAGACGGTCAGAGACTGGGAATACTGCAGCGAGTAACTCCCCTCCTGACTCCCCAAAGCCTGTCCACCATCTACAAGGCACAAGTCAGGAGTGTGGTGGAATACTCCCCACTTGCCCTGGATGGGGGCAGCTCTAACAACACCCAAGAAGCTTGACATCATCCAGGATAAAGCAACTCTCTTGATTGGTACCACATCCACAAACATCCCCCCCCTCCCCCACCGACCCTCAGTAGCAGCGATGAGTACTCGCTACAAGATGCACTGCAGATATTCACCAAAGATCCTCAGGCAGCACCTTCCAAACCCACCACCACTTCCATCTAGAAGGACAAGGGCAGCAGGTACATGGGAACACCAACCCCTGCAAGTTCCCCTCCAGTTGTTAAACTTGAGAGAGTGCAGAAAAGATTTACAAGGATGTTGCCAGGGTTGGAGGTTTTGAGCTATAGGGAGGGGCTGAACAGGCTGGGGCTGTTTTCCCTGAAGCATCAGAGGCTGAGGGGTGACCTTATAGAGGTTTATAAAATTATGAGGGGCATATATAGGATAAATAGACAAAGTCTTTTCCCTGGGGTTGGGGAGTTCAGAACTAGAGGGCATAGGTTTAGGGTGAGAGGGGAAAGATATAAAAGAGACCTAAGGGGCAACTTTTTCACACAGAGGGTGGTACGTGTATGGAATGAGCTGCCAGAGGATGTGGTGGAGGCTGATACAATTGCAACATTTAAGAGGCATTTGGATGGGTATATGAATAGGAAGGGTTTAGAGGGATAGAGTCATACAGCATGGAAACAGGTGCTTCAGTCCAACTCATCCTTTGCTGACCAGGTATTCCAAACTGAACAAGCCCCATTTGCTGGTGTTTGCTCTATACCCCTCGAAGATGAGAAAGTGTGGAGTTGGTAAAAGCGCAGCAGGTCAGGCAGCATCTGAGAAGCAAGATCGAAACGCGATTCCCCTGCTCCTCGGATGCTGCCTGACCAGCTGTGCTTTTTCAGCACCACCCTTTATTCACTCTGACCCTCCAGCATCTGCAGCCCACACTATCTCCTATATCCCTCTAATCCAAGGACACGGACAGGAAAGATTTGGAGGGATATAGGCCAAATGTTGGCAAATGAGACTAGATCAAATTGGGACATCTGGTCAGTGCGGGATGTCTGGTCAGTGCGGGACGCTTGGTCAGTGCGGGACATCTGGTCAGTGCGGGATGTCTGGTCAGTGCAGGACGTCTGGTCAGTGCGGGATGTCTGGTCAGTGCGGGACACTTGGTCAGTGCGGGACATCTGGTCAGTGCGGGACGTCTGGTCAGTGCAGGACGTCTGGTCAGTGCGGGATGTCTGGTCAGTGCGGGATGTCTGGTCAGTGCGGGACGCTTGGTCAGTGCGGGACATCTGGTCAGTGCGGGATGTCTGGTCAGTGTGGGACGTCTGGTCAGTGCGGGATGTCTGGTCAGTGCGGGATGTCTGGTCAGTGCGGGAGGTCTGGTCAGTGCGGGATGTCTGGTCAGTGCGGGACGTCTGGTCAGTGCGGGATGTCTGGTCAGTGCGGGATGTCTGGTCAGTGCAGGATGTCTGGTCAGTGCGGGAGGTCTGGTCAGTGTGGGATGTCTGGTCAGTGCGGGACGTCTGGTCAGTGCGGGACGTCTGGTCAGTGCGGGATGTCTGGTCAGTGCGGGACGTCTGGTCAGTGCGGGATGTCTGGTCAGTGCGGGACGTCTGGTCAGTGCGGGATGTCTGGTCAGTGCGGGACGTCTGGTCAGTGCGGGATGTCTGGTCAGTGCGGGACGTCTGGTCAGGGTGAGACGTCTGGTCAGGGTGAGACATCTGGTCAGTGCGGGACGTCTGGTCAGTGCGGGATGTCTGGTCAGTGCGGGACGTCTGGTCAGTGCGGGACGTCTGGTCAGTGCGGGATGTCTGGTCAGTGCGGGACGTCTGGTCAGTGTGGGATGTCTGGTCAGTGCGGGATGTCTGGTCAGTGCGGGACGTCTGGTCAGTGCGGGATGTCTGGTCAGTGCGGGACGTCTGGTCAGTGCGGGATGTCTGGTCAGTGCGGGATGTCTGGTCAGTGCGGGACGTCTGGTCAGGGTGAGACGTCTGGTCAGTGCAGCACGTCTGGTCAGTGCGGGACGTCTGGTCAGTGCGGGACGTCTGGTCAGTGCGGGATGTCTGGTCAGTGCGGGACGTCTGGCCAGTGCGGGATGTCTGGTCAGTGCGGGACGTCTGGCCAGTGCGGGACATCTGGTCAGTGCGGGATGTCTGGTCAGTGTGGGACGTCTGGCCAGTGCGGGATGTCTGGTCAGTGCAGGACGTCTGGTCAGTGCGGGATGTTTGGTCAGTGCGGGACGTCTGGTCAGTGCGGGATGTCTGGTCAGTGCGGGACGTCTGGTCAGTGCGGGACGTCTGGTCAGTGCGGGATGTCTGGTCAGTGCGGGACGTCTGGTCAGTGCGGGATGTCTGGTCAGGGAGAGACGTCTAGTCAGTGCGGGACGTCTGGTCAGTGCGGGATGTCTGGTCAGTGCGGGACGTCTGGTCAGTGCGGGATGTCTGGTCAGTGCGGGATGTCTGGTCAGTGCGGGACGTCTGGTCAGGGTGAGACGTCTGGTCAGTGCAGCACGTCTGGTCAGTGCGGGACGCTTGGTCAGTGCGGGACGTCTGGTCAGTGCGGGACGTCTGGTCAGTGCGGGATGTCTGGTCAGTGCGGGATGTCTGGTCAGATTGGGGTATCTGGTCAGTGCGGGATGTCTGGTCAGTGCGGGATGTCTGGTCAGTGCGGGATGTCTGGTCAGTGCGGGACGTCTGGTCAGGGTGAGACGGCTGGTCAGTGCAGCACGTCTGGTCAGTGCGGGACGCTTGGTCAGTGCGGGACGTCTGGTCAGTGCGGGACGTCTGGTCAGTGCGGGATGTCTGGTCAGTGCGGGATGTCTGGTCAGATTGGGGTATCTGGTCAGGATGGGACGTCTGGTCAGTGCGGGATGTCTGGTCAGTGCGGGACGTCTGGCCAGTGCGGGATGTCTGGTCAGTGCGGGACGTCTGGTCAGTGCGGGATGTCTGGTCAGTGCGGGACGTCTGGTCAGTGCGGGACGTCTGGCCAGTGCGGGTTGTCTGGCCAGTGCGGGATGTCTGGCCAGTGCGGGATGTTTGGTCAGTGCGGGACGTCTAGCCAGTGCGGGACGTCTGGTCAGTGCGGGATGTCTGGTCAGTGCGGGACGTCTGGTCAGTGCGGGATGTCTGGTCAGTGCGGGACGTCTAGCCAGTGCGGGACGTCTGGTCAGTGCGGGACGTCTGGCCATTGCGGGACGTCTGGCCAGTGCGGGACGTCTGGTCAGTGCGGGACGTCTGGCCAGTGCGGGACGTCTGGCCAGTGCGGGATGTCTGGTCAGATTGGGGTATCTGGTCAGGATGGGACGTCTGGTCAGTGCGGGATGTCTGGTCAGTGCGGGACGTCTGGCCAGTGCGGGATGTCTGGTCAGTGCGGGACGTCTGGTCAGTGCGGGATGTCTGGTCAGATTGGGGTATCTGGTCAGGATGGGACGTCTGGTCAGTGCGGGATGTCTGGTCAGTGCGGGACGTCTGGCCAGTGTGGGATGTCTGGTCAGTGCGGGACGTCTGGTCAGTGCGGGATGTCTGGTCAGTGCGGGACGTCTGGTCAGTGCGGGACGTCTGGCCAGTGCGGGTTGTCTGGCCAGTGCGGGATGTCTGGCCAGTGCGGGATGTTTGGTCAGTGCGGGACGTCTAGCCAGTGCGGGACGTCTGGTCAGTGCGGGATGTCTGGTCAGTGCGGGACGTCTGGTCAGTGCGGGATGTCTGGTCAGTGCGGGATGTCTGGTCAGTGCGGGACATCTAGCCAGTGCGGGACGTCTGGTCAGTGCGGGACGTCTGGCCATTGCGGGACGTCTGGCCAGTGCGGGACGTCTGGTCAGTGCGGGACGTCTGGCCAGTGCGGGACGTCTGGCCAGTGCGGGATGTCTGGTCAGATTGGGGTATCTGGTCAGGATGGGATGTCTGGCCAGTGCGGGATGTCTGGTCAGTGCGGGACGTCTGGTCAGTGCGGGACGTCTGGCCAGTGCGGGATGTCTGGTCAGTGCGTGATGTCTGGTCAGTGCGGGACGTCTGGCCAGTGCGGGATGTCTGGCCAGTGCGGGATGTCTGGTCAGATTGGGGTATCTGGTCAGGATGGGATGTCTGGTCAGTGCGGGATGTCTGGTCAGATTGGGGTATCTGGTTAGGATGGGATGTCTGGTCAGTGCGGGACGTCTGGTCAGGGTGAGACGTCTGGTCAGTGCGGGATGTCTGGTCAGTGCGGGATGTCTGGTCAGATTGGGGTATCTGGTCAGGATGGGATGTCTGGTCAGGGTGAGATGTCTGGTCAGTGCAGGATGTCTGGTCAGTGCGAGATGTCTGGTCAGTGCGGGATGTCTGGTCAGTGCGGGACGTCTAGCCAGTGCGGGACGTCTGGTCAGTGCGGGACGTCTGGCCATTGCGGGACGTCTGGCCAGTGCGGGACGTCTGGTCAGTGCGGGACGTCTGGCCAGTGCGGGACGTCTGGCCAGTGCGGGATGTCTGGTCAGATTGGGGTATCTGGTCAGGATGGGACGTCTGGTCAGTGCGGGATGTCTGGTCAGTGCGGGACGTCTGGCCAGTGCGGGATGTCTGGTCAGTGCGGGACGTCTGGTCAGTGCGGGATGTCTGGTCAGTGCGGGACGTCTGGTCAGTGCGGGACGTCTGGCCAGTGCGGGTTGTCTGGCCAGTGCGGGACGTCTGGCCAGTGCGGGATGTTTGGTCAGTGCGGGACGTCTAGCCAGTGCGGGACGTCTGGTCAGTGCGGGATGTCTGGTCAGTGCGGGACGTCTGGCCAGTGCGGGACGTCTGGCCAGTGCGGGATGTTTGGTCAGTGCGGGACGTCTAGCCAGTGCGGGACGTCTGGTCAGTGCGGGATGTCTGGTCAGTGCGGGACGTCTGGTCAGTGCGGGATGTCTGGTCAGTGCGGGGTGTCTGGTCAGTGCGGGGTGTCTGGTCAGTGCGGGACGTCTGGTCAGTGCGGGACGTCTGGCCAGTGCGGGACGTCTGGCCAGTGCGGGATGTCTGGTCAGATTGGGGTATCTGGTCAGGATGGGATGTCTGGCCAGTGCGGGATGTCTGGTCAGTGCGGGACGTCTGGTCAGTGCGGGACGTCTGGCCAGTGCGGGATGTCTGGTCAGTGCGTGATGTCTGGTCAGTGCGGGACGTCTGGCCAGTGCGGGATGTCTGGCCAGTGCGGGATGTCTGGTCAGATTGGGGTATCTGGTCAGGATGGGATGTCTGGTCAGTGCGGGATGTCTGGTCAGATTGGGGTATCTGGTTAGGATGGGATGTCTGGTCAGTGCGGGACGTCTGGTCAGGGTGAGACGTCTGGTCAGTGCGGGATGTCTGGTCAGTGCGGGATGTCTGGTCAGTGCGGGATGTCTGGTCAGATTGGGGTATCTGGTCAGGATGGGATGTCTGGTCAGGGTGAGATGTCTGGTCAGTGCAGGATGTCTGGTCAGTGCGAGATGTCTGGTCAGTGCGGGATGTCTGGTCAGTGCAGGACGTCTGGTCAGTGCGGGATGTCTGGTCAGTGTGGGACGTCTGGTCAGTGCGGGATGTCTGGCCAGTGCGGGATGTCTGGTCAGATTGGGGTATCTGGTCAGGATGGGATGTCTGGTCAGTGCGGGACGTCTGGTCAGGGTGAGACGTCTGGTCAGTGCGGGATGTCTGGTCAGTGCGGGACGTCTGGTCAGTGCGGGACGTCTGGTCAGGGAGAGACGTCTGGTCAGTGCGGGACGTCTGGTCAGGGTGAGACGCCTGGTCAGGGTGAGACATCTGGTCAGTGCGGGATGTCTGGTCAGTGCGGGATGTCTGGTCAGTGCGGGATGTCTGGTCAGTGCGGGACGTCTGGTCAGGGTGAGATGTCTGGTCAGTGCGGGATGTCTGGTCAGTGCGGGATGTCTGGTCAGTGCGGGACGTCTGGTCAGGGTGAGATGTCTGGTCAGTGCGGGATGTCTGGTCAGTGCGGGATGTCTGGTCAGTGCGGGACGTCTGGTCAGGGTGAGATGTCTGGTCAGTGCGGTACGTCTGGTCAGTGCGGGATGTCTGGTCAGTGCGGGATGAGTTGGACCAAAGGATCTGTTTCTGAACTCTATGACTATAAACCACTCACCATCCTGATTTGGAAATATATCCTTCACTGTCACTGGGACAAAAACCTGGAATTCCCTCCCTAAGGGAAATTGTGGGATGGAGTGGTTCAAGAGGGCAGCTCTCAAGGGTAACTAGGGACGGGCAGTGATCTCGTGGACCCCACTGGTCACAACCTGAAAAAGCAACCCTCATCCCTACTCACTCCTGCCCATTAACCAATTCTCCATCCATGCCAATATACTATCCTCAACAGCGTGGATTTTTATGCCTTAACCTTTTGTGAGGTATCTTGTCGAATTCCTTTCGGAAATTCAAATATAACATATCTACTGGGCTCCTCTCTCTTCATTCTGGTTGCGACTTGATTGAAAACATCTCACAAGTTAGTCAGATACAATTTCCCTTTCATGAAGACATGCTGATTCTGCTTGATTAGATTAAAAAATTCCAAATGTTTGACAATTACTTGCTCAGTAACTGACACCAATACACTTGCACCAAAGGTTGGGTGGGTCAGTTTAGATTTCGCTGCTTTTTGCCCCCCTCCCGTTTTGAACAGGGGTGTCACATTAGCAATGTTTTGATCCTCTGGTACCTCTCCAAAAACTAATAATTTTAGGAAAATGACAACTATTGTATCCACTATCGCTGTAGCTATCTCTTTCAGAAGCCAAGAGTGCAAACCATCAAGTCCAAGGGATTTATCTGCCTTTAGTCATGTTAGTTTGTCTAATCCTACTACTCCAGGATGGCATTTAACTCCCTAACCACATATGTGTGGCACGGTGGCTCAGTGGTTAGCACTGCTGCCTCACAGTGCCAGGGCACTGTCAGTGTGGAGTCTGCATAGTCTCCCCATGTCTGTGTGGGGTGCTCCAGTTTCCACATATGTGCAGGCTAGGTGAATTGGCCATGATTTATTCAGAGTTATCGGGTAAGGGGGCTGGATCTGTTGGTATGCTCTATGGAGAGTCGGTGCAGAAAAATGGGCCGAATGGCCTCTCTCTGCACTTCTGGGATTCGCTGATATCATCAGGGGAGAGTGGGATTAGACTGGGTGGGATATTAAAGGGAGGGAGGGAGGGTGTGAGGGGGGAGAGTGGGATGAGACGGGGTGGGATATTAAAGGGAGTGGGGAGTGAGGGGGGAGAGTGGGATTAGATTGGGTGGGATATTAAAGGGAGCGGGGAGCGAGAGGGGAGAGTGGGATTAGACTGTGTGGGATAGTAAAGGGAGTGGGGAGTGAGAGGGGAGAGTGGGATTAGACTGGGTGGGATATTAAAGGGAGTGGGGAGTGAGGGGGAGAGTGTGATTAGACTAGGTGGGATATTAAAGGGAGTGGGGAGTGAGGGGGGAGAGTGGGATTAGACTGGGTGGGATATTAAAGGGAGTGGGGAGTGAGGGGGAGAGTGTGATTAGACTGGGTGGGATATTAAAGGGAGCGGGGAGTGGGGGCGAAGAGTGGGATTAGACTGGGTGGGATATTAAAGGGAGTGGGGAGTGAGGGGGGAGAGTGGGATTAGACTGGGTGGGATATTAAAGGGAGTGGGGAGTGAGGGGGAGAGTGTGATTAGACTGGGTGGGATATTAAAGGGAGCGGGGAGTGGGGGCGGAGAGTGGGATTAGACTGGGTGGGATATTAAAGGGAGCGGGGAGTGGGGGCGGAGAGTGGGATTAGACTGGGTGGGATATTAAAGGGAGTGGGGAGTGAGGGGGGAGAGTGTGATTAGACGGGTGGAATATTAAAGGGAGTGGGGAGTGAGTGGTGAGAGTGGGATTAGACTGGGTGGGATATTAAAGGGAGCAGGGAGTGACGGGGGAGAGTGGGATTAGACTCGGTGGGATATGAAAGGGAGAGGGGGAGAGGGGGATTAGACTGGGTGGGATATTAAAGGGAGTGGGGAGTGAGGGGGGAGAGTGTGATTAGACTGGGTGGGATATTAAAGGGAGTGGGGAGTGAGGGGGGAGAGTGTGATTAGACTGGGTGGGATATTAAAGGGAGTGGGGAGTGAGGGGGGAGAGTGTGATTAGACTGGGTGGGATATTAAAGGGAGCAGGGAGTGACGGGGGAGAGCGGGATTAGACTCGGTGGGATATTGAAGGGAGTGGGGAGTGGGTTGGTGTGTGTAGGGTGAGTTTGACCAATGGGTGGAAGTCTGTGATTAAAGGTTTCATTGTTCCAGCTCCAATCCCCCTTCTCTCCGGATAAACTTGGTGACCCCTCAGTGTTTGGGTTTCCACTGACTGTTGCTGAGAGCACAGACCATACCCTGTGTGTTACTGACCTTGTGTTTCTGGTTGTTCCTGTTGGTGAATTGGTCATAGTTTGAAGAATAACTGGAAAAGAACCCCTGGCCAGACGCAGCGGAACTGCCCCGTGTAGTTTTCAGATACGACCAGCTGCTCTCATATCTCCGGGACTGGAAATCATTCTTCACCTTCACCTGCAAGATCAGCACCCGGAAATTACAGCAGTTACCCAGACACCGGGGGGTGGGGGGGGGGGGGGGGGGGGCACTGACACACACCATGGCCAAGGGGGGGGGGGGGGGGCACTGACACACACCATGGCCAAAGGGGGGGGCACTGACACACACCATGGCCAAGGGGGGGGCACTGACACACACCATGGCCAAGGGGGGGGGGGGCACTGACACACACCATGGCCAAGGGAGGGGGGGCACTGACACACACCATGGCCAAGGGGGGGGGGGCACTGACACACACCATGGCCAAGGGGGGGGCACTGACACACACCATGGCCAAGGGGGGGGGGCACTGACAAACACCATGGCCAAGGGGGGGGGGGCACTGACACACACCATGGCCAAGGGGGGGGCACTGACACAAACCATGGCCAAGGGGGGGGGGGGGGGCACTGACACACACCATGGCCAAGGGGAGGGGGGGGGGCACTGACACACACCATGGCCAAGGGGGGGGGGGGGGGGGGGCACTGACACACACCATGGCCAAGGGGGGGGGGGGGGGCACTGACACACACCATGGCCAAGGGGAGGGGGGGGGGCACTGACACACACCATGGCCAAGGGGAGGGGGGCACTGACACACACCATGGCCAAGGGGGGGGGGGGCATTGACACACACCATGGCCAAGGGGGGGGCACTGACACACACCATGGCCAAGGGGGGGGCACTGACACACACCATGGCCAAGGGGGAGGGGCGCTGACACACACCATGGCCAAGGGGAGGGGGGAACTGACACACACCATGGCCGGGGGGGGGGGGGGCATTGACACACACCATGGCCAAGGGGGGGGGGGGGGGGGCACTGACACACACCATGGCCAAGGGGAGGGGGGGGGCACTGACACACACGATGGCCAAGGGGAGGGGGGCACTGACACACACCATGGCCAAGGGGGGGGGGCATTGACACACACCATGGCCAAGGGGGGGGGGGTCACTGACACACACCATGGCCAAGGGGAGGGGGGCACTGACACACACCATGGCCAAGGGGGGGGGGCACTAACACACACCATGGCCAAGGGGAGGGGGGCACTGACACACACCATGGCCAAGGGGAGGGGGGCACTGACACACACCATGGCCAAGGGGGGGGGGGGCACTGACACACACCATGGCCAAGGGGTGGTGGGGGCACTGACACACACCATGGCCAAGGGGTGGTGGGGGCACTGACACACACCATGGCCAAGGGGGGGGGGGGGCACTGGCACACACCATGGCCAAGGGGGCGGGGGGCACTGACACACACCATGGCCAAGGGGGGGGGGCACTGACACACACCATGGCCAAGGGGGGGGGGGGCACTGACACACACCATGGCCAAGGGGAGGGGGGCACTGACACACACCATGGCCAAGGGGGGGGGGGGGCACTGACATACACCATGGCCAAGGGGAGGGGGGCACTGACACACACCATGGCCAGAGGGGGGGGGGCATTGACACACACCATGGCCAAGGGGGGGGGGGGCACTGACACACACCTTGGCCGAGGGGATGGGGGCACTGACACACACCATGGCCAAGTGGGGGGGGGGGGGCACTGACACACACCATGGCCAAGGGGGGGGGGGGCACTGACACACACCATGGCCAAGGGTGGGGCACTGACACACACCATGGCCAAGGGGGGGGGGGGGGCACTGACACACGCCATGGCCAAGGTGGTGGGCACTGATACACACCATGGCCAAGGGGGGGGGGGGGGGGGCACTGACACACACCATGGCCAAGGGGGTGGGCACTGATACACACCATGGCCAAGGGGAGGGGGGCACTGACACACACCCTGGCCAAGGGGGGGGCACTGACACACACCATGGCCAAGGGGTGGGGGGGGCACTGACACACACCATGGCCAAGAGGGGGAGCACTGACACACACCATGGCCAAAGGTGGGGGGGGGGGCACAGACACACACCATGGTCAAGGGGGGTGGGCCACTGACACACACCATGGCCAAGGGGGGGGGGGGCACTGACAAACACCATGGCCAAGGGGGGGGGCACTGACACACACCATGGCCAAGGGGGGGGGGGGAGGGGGGTGGGCACTGACACACACCATGGCCAAGGGGAGGGGGGCACTGACACACACCATGGCCAAGGTGGGGGGGGGGGGCACTGACACACACCATGGCCGAGGGGAGGGGGGCACTGACACACACCATGGCCAAGGGGAGGGGGCACTGACACACACCATGGCCAAGTGGGGGGGGGGGGGCACTGACACACACCATGGCCGAGGGGAGGGGGGCACTGACACACAGCATGGCCAAGGGTGGGGCACTGACACACACCATGGCCAAGGGGGGGGGGGTGGGTGGGCACTGATACACACCATGGCAAAGGGGGAGGGGGGCACTGACACACACCATGGCCAAGTGGGGGGGGCACTGACACACACCATGGCAAAGGGGGGGGGCACTGACACACACCATGGCCAAGGGGAGGGGGGCACTGACACACACCATGGCCAAGGGTGGGGCACTGACACACACCATGGCCAAGGGGGGGCGGGGGGGGTGGGTGGGCACTGGTACACACCATGGCAAAGGGGGAGGGGGGCACTGACACACACCATGGCCAAGTGGGGGGGGCACTGACACACACCATGGCAAAGGGGGGGGGCACTGACACACACCATGGCCAAGGGGAGGGCACTGACACACACCATGGCAAAGGTGGGGGGGGGGGGGCACTGACACACACCATGGCCAAGGGGGGGGGGGCACTGACACACACCATGGCCAAGGGGAGGGGGGCACTGACACACACCATGGCCAAGGGTGGGGCACAGACACACACCATGGCCAAGGGTGGCGCACAGACACACACCATGGCCAAGAGGGGGGGCACTGACACACACCATGGCCAAGGGTGGGGCACTGACACACACCATGGCCAAGGGGGGGGGCACTGACACACACCATGGCCAAGGGGAGGGCACTGACACACACCATGGCCAAGAGGGGGGGGGGGCACTGACACACACCATGGCCAAGGGGGGGCACTGACACACACCATGGCCAAGGGGGGGGGGGAGGGGGATGGGCACTGACACAGACCATGGCCAAGGGGAGGGCACTGACACACACCATGGCCAAGGGGGGGGCACTGACACACACCATGGCCAAGGGGGGGGGCACTGACACACACCATGGCCAAGGGGGGGCACTGACACACACCATGGCCAAGGGGAGGGGGGCACAGACACACACCATGGCCAAGGGGAGGGCACTGACACACACCATGGCCAAGAGGGGGGGCACTGACACACACCATGGCCAAGGGGGGGTGGGGGCACTGACACACACCATGGCCAAGGGGAGGGCACTGACACACACCATGGCCAAGGGGAGGGGGGCACTGACACACACCATGGCCAAGGGGGGGAGCACTGACACACACCATGGCCAAGGGGGAGGGCACTCACACACACCATGGCCAAGGGGGGGAGCACTGACACACACCATGGCCAAGGAGAGGACACTGACACACACCATGGCCAAGGGGGTGGGCACTGATACACACCATGGCCAAGGGGAGGGGAGCACTGACACACACCATGGCCAAGGGGGGGGCACTGACACACACCATGGCCAAGGGGGGGAGCACTGACACACACCATGGCCAAGGGGAGGGGCACTGACACACACCATGGCCAAGGGGGGGGGCACTGACACACACCATGGCCAAGGGGGGGGGGGGGGGGGGGCACTGACACACACCATGGCCAAGGGGGTGGGCACTGATACACACCATGGCCAAGGGGAGGGGGGCACTGACACACACCCTGGCCAAGGGGGGGGCACTGACACACACCATGGCCAAGGGGTGGGGGGGGGGGCACTGACACACACCATGGCCAAGAGGGGGAGCACTAACACACACCATGGCCAAAGGGGGGGGGGGGGGGGGGGCACTGACACACACCATGGCCAAGGGGTGGGGGGGGGGGCACTGACACACACCATGGCCAAGGGGGGTGGGCCACTGACACACACCATGGCCAAGGGGGGGAGCCACTGACACACACCATGGCCAAGGGGGGGGGGGGGCACTGACACACACCATGGCCAAGGGGGGGGGGGGGGCACTGACACACACCATGGCCAAGGGGGGGGGGCACTGACACACACCATGGCCAAGGCGGGGGGCACTGACACACACCATGGCCAAGGGGGGGGGCACTGACACACACCATGGCCAAGGGGGGGGGGGCACTGACACACACCATGGCCAAGGGGGGGGGGGGGGGGCACTGACACACACCATGGCCAAGGGGAGGGGGGCACTGACACACACCATGGCCAAGGGGGGGGGGCACTGACACACACCATGGCCAAGGGGAGGGGGGTACTGACACACACCATGGCCAAGGGGGGGGGGGGGCATTGACACACACCATGGCCAAGGGGGGGGGGGGCACTGACACACACCATGGCCGAGGGGAGGGCGGCACTGACACACACCATGGCCAAGGGGAGGGGGCACTGACACACACCATGGCCAAGTGGGGGGGGGGGGGGCACTGACACACACCATGGCCAAGGGGGGGGGGGGCACTGACACACACCATGGCCAAGGGTGGGGCACTGACACACACCATGGCCAAGGGGGGGGGGGGGGGGTGGGTGGGCACTGATACACACCATGGCAAAGGGGGAGGGGGGCACTGACACACACCATGGCCAAGTGGGGGGGGGCACTGACACACACCATGGCAAAGGGGGGGGGCACTGACACACACCATGGCCAAGGGGAGGGCACTGACACACACCATGGCAAAGGTGGGGGGGGGGGCACTGACACACACCATGGCCAAGGGGGGGGGGGGCACTGACACACACCATGGCCAAGGGGAGGGGGGCACTGACACACACCATGGCCAAGGGTGGGGCACAGACACACACCATGGCCAAGGGTGGGGCACAGACACACACCATGGCCAAGAGGGGGGGCACTGACACACACCATGGCCAAGGGTGGGGCACTGACACACACCATGGCCAAGGGGGGGGGCACTGACACACACCATGGCCAAGGGGAGGGCACTGACACACACCATGGCCAAGAGGGGGGGGGGGCACTGACACACACCATGGCCAAGGGGGGGCACTGACACACACCATGGCCAAGGGGGGGGGGAGGGGGATGGGCACTGACACAGACCATGGCCAAGGGGAGGGCACTGACACACACCATGGCCAAGGGGGGGGCACTGACACACACCATGGCCAAGGGGGGGGGCACTGACACACACCATGGCCAAGGGGGGAGGGGGGGCACTGACACACACCATGGCCAAGGGGAGGGGGGCACAGACACACACCATGGCCAAGGGGAGGGGGGCATTGACACACACCATGGCCAAGGGAGGGGGGGGTCACTGACACACACCATGGCCAAGGGGAGGGGGGCACTGACACACACCATGGCCAAGGGGGGGGCACTAACACACACCATGGCCAAGGGGAGGGGGGCACTGACACACACCATGGCCAAGGGGAGGGGGCACTGACACACACCATGGCCAAAGGGGGGGGGGGGGCACTGACACACACCATGGCCAAAGGGGGGGGGGGGCACTGACACACACCATGGCCAAGGGGGGGGGGCACTGACACACACCATGGCCAAAGGGGGGGGTGGGGCACTGACACACACCATGGCCAAGTGGGGAGGGGGGCACTGACACACACTATGGCCAAGGGGGGGGGCACTGACACACACCATGGCCAAGGGGAGGGGGGGGCACTGACACACACCATGGCCAAGGGGGGGGCACTGACACACACCATGGCCAAGGGGAGGGGGGCACTGACACACACCATGGCCAAGGGGGGGGGGGGGGGGGCACTGACACACACCATGGCCAAGGGGGGGGGGGGGCACTGACACACACCATGGCCAAAGGGGGGGGGGGGCACTGACACACACCATGGCCAAGGGGGGGGCACTGACACACACCATGGCCAAGGGGAGGGGAGCACTGACACACACCATGGCCAAGGGGGGGCGGGACACTGACACACACCATGGCCTGGGGGGGGGGGGGCACTGACACACACCATGGCCAAGGGGGGGGGGGGCACTGACACACACCATGGCCAAGGGGAGGGGGGCACTGACACACACCATGGCAAAGGGGGGGGGGGGGGGGCACTGACACACACCATGGCCAAGGGAGGTGGCACTGACACACACCATGGCCAAGGGGGGGGGGGCACTGACACACACCATGGCCAAGGGGGGGGGGCACTGACACACACCATGGCCAAGGGGGGGGGGGGGGGGCACTGACACACACCATGGCCAAAGGGGGGGGGCACTGACACACACCATGGCCAAGCGGGGGGGCACTGACACACACCCTGGCCAAGGGGAGGGGGGCACTGACACACACCGTGGCCAAGGGGGGGGGGGGGGCACTGACACACACCATGGCCAAGGGGTGGTGGGGGCACTGACACACACCATGGCCAAGAGGGGGGGCACTGACACACACCATGGCCAAGGGGGGGTGGGGGCACTGACACACACCATGGCCAAGGGGAGGTCACTGACACACACCATGGCCAAGGGGAGGGGGGCACTGACACACACCATGGCCAAGGGGGGGGGGGGGGGGCACTGGCACACACCATGGCCAAGGGGGCGGGGGTCACTGACACACACCATGGCCAAGGGGAGGGGGGCACTGACACACACCATGGCCAAGGGGGGGGGGCACTGACACACACCATGGCCAAGGGGGGGGGGGGCACTGACACACACCATGGCCAAGGGGGGGGGGGGGGCACTGACATACACCATGGCCAAGGGGAGGGGGGCTCTGACACACACCATGGCCAAGGGGGGGGGGCACTGACACACACCATGGCCGAGGGGAGGGGGGCACTGACACACACCATGGCCAAGGGGGGGGGGGGGGGGGGTGGGCACTGATATACACCATGGCAAAGGGGGAGGGGGGCACTGACACACACCATGGCCAAGTGGGGGGGGCACTGACACACACCATGGCAAAGGGGGGGGGGGGCACTGACACACACCATGGCCAAGGGTGGGGCACTGACACACAACATAGCCAACGGGAGGGCACTGACACACACCATGGCCAAGGGGGGGGGGGGGGGGGGCACTGACACACACCATGGCCAAGGGGGGGGCAATGACGCACACCATGGCCAAGGGGAGGGCACTGACACACACCATGGCCAAGGGGGGGAGCACTGACACACACCATGGCCATGGGTGGGGCACAGACACACACCATGGCCAAGAGGGGGGGGCACTGACACACACCATGGCCAAGGGTGGGGCACTGACACACACCATGGCCAAGGGGGGGGCAATGACACACACCATGGCCAAGGGGAGGGCACTGACACACACCATGGCCAAGAGGGGGGGGCACTGACACACACCATGGCCAAGGGGGGGGGCAATGACACACACCATGGCCAAGGGGAGGGCACTGACACACACCATGGCCAAGGGGGGTGGGGGCACTGACACACACCATGGCCAAGGGTGGGGCACAGACACACACCATGGCCAAGAGGGGGGGGCACTGACACACACCATGGCCAAGGGTGGGGCACTGACACACACCATGGCCAAGGGGGGGGGGGGGGAGGGGGGTGGGCACTGACACACACCATGGCCAAGGGGGGGGGGGGCACTGACACACACCATGGCCAAGGGGGGGGCACTGACACACACCATTGCCAAGGGGGGGGGGGGGGAGGGGGATGGGCACTGACACAGACCATGGCCAAGGGGAGGGCACTGACACACACCATGGCCAAGGGGGGGGCACTGACACACACCATGGCCAAGGGGGGGGCACTGACACACACCATGGCCAAGGGGGGAGGGGGGGCACTGACACACACCATGGCCAAGGGGAGGGGGGCACAGACACACACCATGGCCAAGGGGAGGGCACTGACACACACAATGGCCAAGGGGAGGGCACTGACACACACCATGGCCAAGGGGGGGAGCACAGACACACACCATGGCCAAGGGGAGGGCACTGACACACACCATGGCCAAGGGGGGGAGCACTGACACACACCATGGCCAAGGGGGGGGCACTGACACACACCATGGCCAAGGGGCGGAGCACTGACACACACCATGGCCAAGGGGAGGGGCACTGACACACACCATGGCCAAGGGTGGGGGCACAGACACACACCATGGCCAAGGGGGGGGGGGGGGGGGCACTGACACACACCGTGGCCAAGGGGGTGGGCACTGATACACACCATGGCCAAGGGGGGGGGCACTGACACACACCATGGCCAAGGGGGTGGGCACTTATACACACCATGGTCAAGGGGGGGGGGGGGGGGCACTGACACACGCCATGGCCAAGGGGGTGTGCACTGATACACACCATGGCCAAAGGGGGGGGGGGGGGGGGGGCACTGACACACACCATGGCCAAGGGGGTGGGCTCTGATACACACCATGGCCAAGGGGAGGGGGGCACTGACACACACCCTGGCCAAGGGGGGGGCACTGACACACACCATGGCCAAGGGGTGGGGGGGGCACTGACACACACCATGGCCAAGAGGGGGAGCACTGACACACACCATGGCCAAAGGTGGGGGGGGGGCACAGACACACACCATGGCCAAGGGGGGGGGGGGGGGGGGGCACTGACACACACCATGGCCAAGGGGGGTGGGCCACTGACACACACCATGGCCAAGGGGGGGAGCCACTGACACACACCATGGCCAAGGGGGGGAGCACTGACACACACCATGGCCAAGGGGGGGGGCACTGACACACACCATGGCCAAGGCGGGGGGCACTGACACACACCATGGCCAAGGGGGGGGGCACTGACACACACCATGGACAAGGGGGGGGGGGGGGGGGGGGAGGGGGGTGGGCACTGACACACACCATGGCCAAGGGGAGGGGGGCACTGACACACACCATGGCCGGGGGGGGGGGGGGGCATTGACACACACCATGGCCAAGGGGGGGCGGGACACTGACACACACCATGGCCTGGGGGGGGGGGGGGGGGCACTGACACACACCATGGCCAAGGGGGGGGGGGGGCACTGACACACACCATGGCCAAGGGGAGGTGGCACTGACACACACCATGGCCAAGGGGGGGGGGGGCACTGACACACACCATGGCCAAGGGGGGGGGGCACTGACACACACCATGGCCAAGGGGGGGGGGGGGCACTGACACACACCATGGCCAAAGGGGGGGGCACTGACACACACCATGGCCAAGGGGGGGGGCACTGACACACACCATGGCCAAGGGGAGGGGGGCACTGACACACACCATGGCCAAGGGGGAGGGCACTGACACACACCATGGCCAAGGGGAGGGGGGCACTGACACGCACCATGGCCAAGGGGGGTGGGGGGGGCACTGACACACACCATGGCCAAGGGGAGGGGGGCACTGACACACACCATGACCAAGGGGGGGGGGGCATTGACACACACAATGGCCAAGGGGAGGGGGGCACTGACACACTCCATGGCCAAGGGGAGGGGGGCACTGACACACACCATGGCCAAGGGGGGGGGGGGGGGGGGGGGTGGCACTGACACACACCATGGCCAAGGGGAGGGGGGCACTGACACACACCATGGCCAAGGGGGCAGGGGGCACTGACACACTCAATGGCCAAGGGGAGGGGGGCACTGACACACACCATGGCCAAGGGGAGGGGGCACTGACACACACCATGGCCAAGGGGGGGGGCACTGACACACACCATGGCCAAGGGGGGGCACTGACACACACCATGGCCAAGGGAGGGGGGCCCACTGACACACACCATGGCCAAGGGGGGGGGGGGGGGGGGGGGCACTGACACACACCATGGCCAAGGGGAGGGGGGCACTGACACACACCATGGCCAAGGGGAGGGGGCACTGACACACACCATGGCCAAGGGGGGGGAGGCACTGACACACACCATGGCCAAAGGGGGGGGCACTGACACACACCATGGCCAAGGGGGGGGGGCACTGACACACACCATGGCCAAGGGGTGGGGGCACTGACACACACCATGGCCCAGGGGGAGGGCACTGACACACACCATGGCCAAGGGGAGGGGGGCACTGACACACACCATGGCCAAGGGGGGGGGGGGGGCACTGACACACACCATGGCCAAGGGGGGGGGGGGCACTGACACACACCATGGCCAAGGGGTGGTGGGGGCAATGACACACACCATGGACAAGGGGGGGGGGGGCATTGACACACACCATGGCCAAGGGGGGGGGGGGGGCACTGACACACACCATGGCCGAGGGGAGGGGGGCACTGACACACACCATGGCCAAGGGGGGGGGGGGGCACTGACACACACCATGGCCAAGGGGGGGGGGGGGGGGTGGGTGGGCACTGATACACACCATGGCAAAGGGGGAGGGGGGCACTGACACACACCATGGCAAAGGGGGAGGGGGGCACTGACACACACCATGGCCAAGGGGTGGTGGGGGCAATGACACACACCATGGCCAAGGGGTGGTGGGGGCACTGACACACACCATGGCCAAGGGGGGGGGGGGGGCACTGGCACACACCAAGGCAAGGGGGCGGGGGGCACTGACACACACCATGGCCAAGGGGAGGGGGGCACTGACACAGACCATGGCCAAGGGGAGGGCACTGACACACACCATGGCCAAGGGGGGGGGCACTGACACACACCATGGTCAAGGGGGGAGGGGGGGCACTGACACGCACCATGGCCAAGGGGAGGGCACTGACACACACCATGGCCAAGGGGAGGGCACTGACACACACCATGGCCAGGGGGAGGGCACTGACACACACCATGGCCAAGGGGAGGGGGGCACAGACACACACCATGGCCAAGGGGGGGGGGGGCATTGACACACACCATGGCCAAGGGGGGGGGGGGGGGCACTGACACACACCATGGCCGAGGGGAGGGGGGCACTGACACACACCATGGCCAAGGGGAGGGGGCACTGACACACACCATGGCCAAGTGGGGGGGGGGGCACTGACACACACCATGGCCAAGGGGGGGGGGGCACTGACACACACCATGGCCAAGGGTGGGGCACTGACACACACCATGGCCAAGGGGGGGGGGGGGTGGGTGGGCACTGATACACACCATGGCAAAGGGGGAGGGGGGCACTGACACACACCATGGCCAAGTGGGGGGGGGCACTGACACAGACCATGGCCAAGGGGAGGGCACTGACACACACCATGGCCAAGGGGGGGGCACTGACACACACCATGGTCAAGGGGGGAGGGGGGGCACTGACACACACCATGGCCAAGGGGAGGGGGGCACAGACACACACCATGGCCAAGGGGGGGGGGGGGGCATTGACACACACCATGGCCAAGGGGGGGGGGGGGGGCACTGACACACACCATGGCCGAGGGGAGGGGGGCACTGACACACACCATGGCCAAGGGGAGGGGGCACTGACACACACCATGGCCAAGTTGGGGGGGGGGGGCACTGACACACACCATGGCCAAGGGGGGGGGGGGGGGCACTGACACACACCATGGCCAAGGGTGGGGCACTGACACACACCATGGTCAAGGGGGGAGGGGGGGCACTGACACACACCATGGCCAAGGGGAGGGGGGCACAGACACACACCATGGCCAAGGGGGGGGGGGGGCATTGACACACACCATGGCCAAGGGGGGGGGGGGGGGGGCACTGACACACACCATGGCCGAGGGGAGGGGGGCACTGACACACACCATGGCCAAGGGGAGGGGGCACTGACACACACCATGGCCAAGTGGGGGGGGGGGCACTGACACACACCATGGCCAAGGGGGGGGGGGGCACTGACACACACCATGGCCAAGGGTGGGGCACTGACACACACCATGGCCAAGGGGGGGGGGGGGTGGGTGGGCACTGATACACACCATGGCAAAGGGGGAGGGGGGCACTGACACACACCATGGCCAAGTGGGCGGGGCACTGACACACACCATGGCAAAGGGGGGGGGCACTGACACACACCATGGCCAAGGGGAGGGCACTGACACGCACCATGGCAAAGGTGGGGGGGGGGCACTGACACACACCATGGCCAAGGGGGGGGGGGGGCACTGACACACACCATGGCCAAGGGGAGGGGGGCACTGACACACACCATGGCCAAGGGTGGGGCACAGACACACACCATGGCCAAGGGTGGGTCACAGACACACACCATGGCCAAGAGGGGGGGCACTGACACACACCATGGCCAAGGGTGGGGCACTGACACACACCATGGCCAAGGGGGGGGGCACTGACACACACCATGGCCAAGGGGAGGGCACTGACACACACCATGGCCAAGAGGGGGGGTGGGGGCACTGACACACACCATGGCCAAGGGGGGGCACTGACACACACCATGGCCAAGGGGGGGGGGAGGGAGGGGGATGGGCACTGACACAGACCATGGCCAAGGGGAGGGCACTGACACACACCATGGCCAAGGGGGGGGCACTGACACACACCATGGCCAAGGGGGAGGGCACTGACACACACCATGGCCAAGGGGGGAGGGGGGGCACTGACACACACCATGGCCAAGGGGAGGGGGGCACAGACACACACCATGGCCAAGGGGAGGGCACTGACACACACAATGGCCAAGGGGGGGGGGGGCACTGACACACACCATGGCCAAGGAGAGGACACTGACACACACCATGGCCAAGAGGGGGGGCACTGACACACACCATGGCCAAGGGGGGGTGGGGGCACTGACACACACCATGGCCAAGGGGAGGGCACTGACACACACCATGGCCAAGGGGAGGGGGGCACTGACACACACCATGGCCAAGGGGGGGAGCACTGACACACACCATGGCCAAGGGGGAGGGCACTCACACACACCATGGCCAAGCGGAGGGGAGCACTGACACACACCATGGCCAAGGGGGGGGCACTGAAACACACCATGGCCAAGGGGGGGAGCACTGACACACACCATGGCCAAGGGGAGGGGCACTGACACACACCATGGCCAAGGGGGGGGGCACTGACACACACCATGGCCAAGGGGGGGTGGGGGGCACCGACACACACCATGGCCAAGGGGGTGGGCACTGATACACACCATGGCCAAGGGGAGGGGGGTACTGACACACACCCTGGCCAAGGGGGGGGCACTGACACACACCATGGCCAAGGGGTGGGGGGGGGGGCACTGACACACACCATGGCCAAGAGGGGGAGCACTAACACACACCATGGCCAAAGGGGGGGGGGGCACTGACACACACCATGGCCAAGGGGGGGGGGGGGCACTGACACACACCATGGCCAAGGGGGGTGGGCCACTGACACACACCATGGCCAAGGGGGGGAGCCACTGACACACACCATGGCCAAGGGGGGGGGGGGGGGGCACTGACACACAACATGGCCAAGGGGGGGGGGGGGGGCACTGACACACACCATGGCCAAAGGGGGGGGGGCACTGACACACACCATGGCCAAGGGGGGGGCACTGACACACACCATGGCCAAGGGGAGGGGGGCACTGACACACACCATGGCCAAGGGGGGGGGGGGCACTGACACACACCATGGCCAAGGGGGGGGGGGGCACTGACACACACCATGGCCAAGGGGAGGGGGGGCACTGACACACACCATGGCCAAGGGGGGTGGGCACTGACACACACCATGGCCAAGGGGAGGGGGGCACTGACACACACCATGGCCAAGGGGGGGGGGGGCATTGACACACACCATGGCCAAGGGGGGGGGGGGCACTGACACACACCATGGCCGAGGGGAGGGGGCACTGACACACACCATGGCCAAGTGGGGGGGGGGCACTGACACACACCATGGCCAAGGGGGGGGCACTGACA
Source organism: Chiloscyllium plagiosum (assembly GCF_037043375.1). Classification (NCBI taxonomy): domain Eukaryota; kingdom Metazoa; phylum Chordata; class Chondrichthyes; order Orectolobiformes; family Hemiscylliidae; genus Chiloscyllium; species Chiloscyllium plagiosum. Next base: position 157,749,911 of record NW_028270140.1, on the reverse strand, counting down.
CACACCGTGGCCAAGGGGAGGGGGCACTGACACACACCATGGCCAAGGGGAGGGGGCACTGACACACACCATGGCCAAGTGGGGGGGGGGGGGGCACTGACACACACCATGGCCAAGGGGGGGGGGGGGGCACTGACACACACCATGGCCAAGGGTGGGGCACTGACACACACCATGGCAAAGGGGGAGGGGGGCACTGACACACACCATGGCCAAGGGGAGGGGGCACTGACACACACCATGGCCAAGTGGGGGGGGGGGGGGCACTGACACACACCATGGCCAAGGGGGGGGGGGGGGCACTGACACACACCATGGCCAAGGGTGGGGCACTGACACACACCATGGCAAAGGGGGAGGGGGGCACTGACACACACCATGGCCAAGGGGGGGGGGCACTGACACACACCATGGCCAAGGGGAGAAGGGGAGGGCACTGACACACACCATGGCCAAGAGGGGGGGGGGGCACTGACACACACCATGGCCAAGGGGGGGCACTGACACACACCATGGCCAAGGGGGGGGGGGAGGGGGATGGGCACTGACACAGACCATGGCCAAGGGGAGGGCACTGACACACACTATGGCCAAGGGGGGGGGCACTGACACACACCATGGTCAAGGGGGGAGGGGGGGCACTGACACACACCATGGCCAAGGGGAGGTGGGCACAGACACACACCATGGCCAAGGGGGGGGGGGGGGGGCACTGACACACACCATGGCTGAGGGGAGGGGGGCACTGACACACACCATGGCCAAGGGGAGGGGGCACTGACACACACCATGGCCAAGTGGGGGGGGGGGCACTGACACACACCATGGCCAAGGGGGGGGGGGGGGCACTGACACACACCATGGCCAAGGGTGGGGCACTGACACACACCATGGCCAAGGGGGGGGGGGGGTGGGTGGGCACTGATACACACCATGGCAAAGGGGGAGGGGGCACTGACACACACCATGGCCAAGTGGGGGGGGCACTGACACACACCATGGCAAAGGGGGGGGGCACTGACACACACCATGGCCAAGGGGAGGGCACTGACACACACCATGGCAAAGGTGGGGGGGGGGGGGCACTGACACACACCATGGCCAAGGGGGGGGGGGGGCACTGACACACACCATGGCCAAGGGGAGGGGGGCACTGACACACACCATGGCCAAGGGTGGGGCACAGACACACACCATGGCCAAGGGTGGGGCACAGACACACACCATGGCCAAGGGGAGGGGGGCACAGACACACACCATGGCCAAGGGGAGGGCACTGACACACACAATGGCCAAGGGGGGGGGCACTGACACACACCATGGCCAAGGAGAGGACACTGACACACACCATGGCCAAGAGGGGGGGCACTGACACACACCATGGCCAAGGGGGGGTGGGGGCACTGACACACACCATGGCCAAGGGGAGGGCACTGACACACACCATGGCCAAGGGGAGGGGGGCACTGACACACACCATGGCCAAGGGGGGGAGCACTGACACACACCATGGCCAAGGGGGAGGGCACTCACACACACCATGGCCAAGCGGAGGGGAGCACTGACACACACCATGGCCAAGAGGGGGGCACTGAAACACACCATGGCCAAGGGGGGGAGCACTGACACACACCATGGCCAAGGGGAGGGGCACTGACACACACCATGGCCAAGGGGGGGGGCACTGACACACACCATGGCCAAGGGGGGGGGGGGGGCACTGACACACACCATGGCCAAGGGGGTGGGCACTGATACACACCATGGCCAAGGGGAGGGGGGCACTGACACACACCCTGGCCAAGGGGGGGGCACTGACACACACCATGGCCAAGGGGTGGGGGGGGGGCACTGACACACACCATGGCCAAGAGGGGGAGCACTAACACACACCATGGCCAAAGGGGGGGGGGGGGGGGCACTGACAAACACCATGGCCAAGGGGGGGGGGGGGGGCACTGACACACACCATGGCCAAGGGGGGTGGGCCACTGACACACACCATGGCCAAGGGGGGGAGCCACTGACACACACCATGGCCAAGGGGGGGGGGGGGGGCACTGACACACACCATGGCCAAGGGGGGGGGGGGGGGGGGGCACTGACACACACCATGGCCAAAGGGGGGGGGGGCACTGACACACACCATGGCCAAGGGGGGGGCACTGACACACACCATGGCCAAGGGGAGGGGGGCACTGACACACACCATGGCCAAGGGGGGGGGGGGCACTGACACACACCATGGCCAAGGGGAGGGGGGGCACATACACACACCATGGCCAAGGGGAGGGGGGCACTGACACACACCATGGCCAAGGGGGGGGGGCACTGACACACACCATGGCCAAGGGGAGGGGGGCACTGACACACACCATGGCCAAGGGGGGGGGGGGCATTGACACACACCATGGCCAAGGGGGGGGGGGGGCACTGACACACACCATGGCCGAGGGGAGGGGGCACTGACACACACCATGGCCAAGTGGGGGGGGGGGCACTGACACACACCATGGCCAAGGGGGGGGCACTGACACACACCGTGGCCAAGGGGAGGGGGCACTGACACACACCATGGCCAAGGGGAGGGGGCACTGACACACACCATGGCCAAGTGGGGGGGGGGGGGCACTGACACACACCATGGCCAAGGGGGGGGGGGGGCACTGACACACACCATGGCCAAGGGTGGGGCACTGACACACACCATGGCAAAGGGGGAGGGGGGCACTGACACACACCATGGCCAAGGGGAGGGGGCACTGACACACACCATGGCCAAGTGGGGGGGGGGGGGGGCACTGACACACACCATGGCCAAGGGGGGGGGGGGGCACTGACACACACCATGGCCAAGGGTGGGGCACTGACACACACCATGGCAAAGGGGGAGGGGGGCACTGACACACACCATGGCCAAGTGGGGGGGGCACTGACACACACCATGGCAAAGGGGGGGGGCACTGACACACACCATGGCCAAGGGGAGGGCACTGACACACACCATGGCAAAGGTGGGGGGGGGGCACTGACACACACCATGGCCAAGGGGGGGGGGGGGGCACTGACACACACCATGGCCAAGGGGAGGGGGGCAATGACACACACCATGGCCAAGGGTGGGGCACAGACACACACCATGGCCAAGGGTGGGGCACAGACACACACCATGGCCAAGAGGGGGGGCACTGACACACACCATGGCCAAGGGTGGGGCACTGACACACACCATGGCCAAGGGGGGGGGGGCACTGACACACACCATGGCCAAGGGGAGGGCACTGACACACACCATGGCCAAGAGGGGGGGGGGGGCACTGACACACACCATGGCCAAGGGGGGGCACTGACACACACCATGGCCAAGGGGGGGGGGGGATGGGGATGGGCACTGACACAGACCATGGCCAAGGGGAGGGCACTGACACACACCATGGCCAAGGGGGGGGGCACTGACACACACCATGGTCAAGGGGGGAGGGGGGGCACTGACACACACCATGGCCAAGGGGAGGGGGGCACAGACACACACCATGGCCAAGGGGAGGGCACTGACACACACAATGGCCAAGGGGGGGGGGGCACTGACACACACCATGGCCAAGGAGAGGACACTGACACACACCATGGCCAAGAGGGGGGGCACTGACACACACCATGGCCAAGGGGGGGTGGGGGCACTGACACACACCATGGCCAAGGGGAGGGCACTGACACACACCATGGCCAAGGGGAGGGGGGCACTGACACACACCATGGCCAAGGGGGGGAGCACTGACACACACCATGGCCAAGGGGGAGGGCACTCACACACACCATGGCCAAGGGGAGGGGAGCACTGACACACACCATGGCCAAGGGGGGGGCACTGACACACACCATGGCCAAGGGGGGGAGCACTGACACACACCATGGCCAAGGGGAGGGGCACTGACACACACCATGGCCAAGGGGGGGGGCACTGAAACACACCATGGCCAAGGGGGGGGGGGGCACTGACACACACCATGGCCAAGGGGGTGGGCACTGATACACACCATGGCCAAGGGGAGGGGGGCACTGACACACACCCTGGCCAAGGGGGGGGCACTGACACACACCATGGCCAAGGGGTGGGGGGGGTCACTGACATACACCATGGCCAAGAGGGGGAGCACTAACACACACCATGGCCAAAGGGGTGGGGGGGGGGGCACTGACACACACCATGGCCAAGGGGGGGGGGGGGGCACTGTCACACACCATGGCCAAGGGGGGTGGGCCACTGACACACACCATGGCCAAGGGGGGGAGCCACTGACACACACCATGGCCAAGGGGGGGAGCACTGACACACACCATGGCCAAGGGGGGGGGCACTGACACACACCATGGCCAAGGGGGGGGGCACTGACACACACCATGGCCAAGGGGGGGAGCACTGACACACACCATGGCCAAGGCGGGGGGCACTAACACACACCATGGCCAAGGGGGGGGGCACTGACACACACCATGGCCAAGGGGGGGGGGGGGGGGAGGGGGGTGGGCACTGACACACACCATGGCCAAGGGGAGGGGGGCACTGACACACACCATGGCCGGGGGGGGGGGGGGGCATTGACACACACCATGGCCAAGGGGGGGCGGGACACTGACACACACCATGGCCTGGGGGGGGGGGGGGGGCACTGACACACACCATGGCCAAGGGGGGGGGGGGCACTGACACACACCATGGCCAAGGGGAGGTGGCACTGACACACACCATGGCCAAGGGGGGGGGGGCACTGACACACACCATGGCCAAGGGGGGGGGGCACTGACACACACCATGGCCAAGGGGGGGGGGGGGCACTGACACACACCATGGCCAAAGGGGGGGGCACTGACACACACCATGGCCAAGGGGGGGGGCACTGACACACACCATGGCCAAGGGGAGGGGGGCACTGACACACACCATGGCCCAGGGGGAGGGCACTGACACACACCATGGCCAAGGGGAGGGGGGCACTGACACGCACCATGGCCAAGGGGGGTGGGGGGGGCACTGACACACACCATGGCCAAGGGGAGGGGGGCACTGACACACACCATGACCAAGGGGGGGGGGGCACTGACACACACAATGGCCAAGGGGAGGGGGGCACTGACACACTCCATGGCCAAGGGGAGGGGGGCACTGACACACACCATGGCCAAGGGGGGGGGGGGGCACTGACACACACCATGGCCAAGGGGAGGGGGGCACTGACACACACCATGGCCAAGGGGGCAGGGGGCACTGACACACTCAATGGCCAAGGGGAGGGGGGCACTGACACACACCATGGCCAAGGGGAGGGGGCACTGACACACACCATGGCCAAGGGGGGGGGGGGGGGGGGCACTGACACACACCATGGCCAAGGGGGGGGCACTGACACACACCATGGCCAAGGGAGGGGGGCCCACTGACACACACCATGGCCAAGGGGGGGGGGGCACTGACACACACCATGGCCAAGGGGGGGGGGGCACTGACACACACCATGGCCAAGGGGAGGGGGGCACTGACACACACCATGGCCAAGGGGGGGGGCACTGACACACACCATGGCCAAGGGGAGGGGGGCACTGACACACACCATGGCCAAGGGGGGGGGGGGGCATTGACACACACCATGGCCAAGGGGGGGGGGGGCACTGACACACACCATGGCCGAGGGGAGGGGGCACTGACACACACCATGGCCAAGTGGGGGGGGGGGGCACTGACACACACCATGGCAAAGGGGGGGGGGGGGCACTGACACACACCATGGCCAAGGGTGGGGCACTGACACACACCATGGCAAAGGGGGAGGGGGGCACTGACACACACCATGGCCAAGGGGAGGGGGCACTGACACACACCATGGCCAAGTGGGGGGGGGGGGGCACTGACACACACCATGGCCAAGGGGGGGGGGGGCACTGACACACACCATGGCCAAGGGTGGGGCACTGACACACACCATGGCAAAGGGGGAGGGGGGCACTGACACACACCATGGCCAAGTGGGGGGGGCACTGACACACACCATGGCAAAGGGGGGGGGCACTGACACACACCATGGCCAAGGGGAGGGCACTGACACACACCATGGCAAAGGTGGGGGGGGGGCACTGACACACACCATGGCCAAGGGGGGGGGGGGGGGCACTGACACACACCATGGCCAAGGGGAGGGGGGCACTGACACACACCATGGCCAAGGGGTGGGGGGCAATGACACACACCATGGCCAAGGGTGGGGCACAGACACACACCATGGCCAAGGGTGGGGCACAGACACACACCATGGCCAAGAGGGGAGGCACTGACACACACCATGGCCAAGGGTGGGGCACTGACACACACCATGGCCAAGGGGGGGGGGGCACTGACACACACCATGGCCAAGGGGGGGCACTGACACACACCATGGCCAAGGGGGGGGGGAGGGGGATGGGCACTGACACAGACCATGGCCAAGGGGAGGGCACTGACACACACCATGGCCAAGGGGGGGGGCACTGACACACACCATGGTCAAGGGGGGAGGGGGGGCACTGACACACACCATGGCCAAGGGGAGGGGGGCACAGACACACACCATGGCCAAGGGGAGGGCACTGACACACACAATGGCCAAGGGGGGGGGGGCACTGACACACACCATGGCCAAGGAGAGGACACTGACACACACCATGGCCAAGAGGGGGGGCACTGACACACACCATGGCCAAGGGGGGGTGGGGGCACTGACACACACCATGGCCAAGGGGAGGGCACTGACACACACCATGGCCAAGGGGAGGGGGGCACTGACACACACCATGGCCAAGGGGGGGAGCACTGACACACACCATGGCCAAGGGGGAGGGCACTCACACACACCATGGCCAAGGGGAGGGGAGCACTGACACACACCATGGCCAAGGGGGGGGCACTGACACACACCATGGCCAAGGGGGGGAGCACTGACACACACCATGGCCAAGGGGAGGGGCACTGACACACACCATGGCCAAGGGGGGGGGCACTGAAACACACCATGGCCAAGGGGGGGGGGGGGGGCACTGACACACACCATGGCCAAGGGGGTGGGCACTGATACACACCATGGCCAAGGGGAGGGGGGCACTGACACACACCCTGGCCAAGGGGGGGGCACTGACACACACCATGGCCAAGGGGTGGGGGGGGGGCACTGACATACACCATGGCCAAGAGGGGGAGCACTAACACACACCGTGGCCAAAGGGGTGGGGGGGGGGCACTGACACACACCATGGCCAAGGGGGGGGGGGGGGGGGCACTGACACACACCATGGCCAAGGGGGGTGGGCCACTGACACACACCATGGCCAAGGGGGGGAGCCACTGACACACACCATGGCCAAGGGGGGGAGCACTGACACACACCATGGCCAAGGGGGGGGGCACTGACACACACCATGGCCAAGGGGGGGGGCACTGACACACACCATGGCCAAGGGGGGGAGCACTGACACACACCATGGCCAAGGCGGGGGGCACTGACACACACCATGGCCAAGGGGGGGGGCACTGACACACACCATGGCCAAGGGGAGGGGGGCACTGACACACACCATGGCCGGGGGGGGGGGGGGGCATTGACACACACCATGGCCAAGGGGGGGCGGGACACTGACACACACCATGGCCTGGGGGGGGGGGGGGGGGCACTGACACACACCATGGCCAAGGGGGGGGGGGGGGCACTGACACACACCATGGCCAAGGGGAGGTGGCACTGACACACACCATGGCCAAGGGGGGGGGGGCACTGACACACACCATGGCCAAGGGGGGGGGGCACTGACACACACCATGGCCAAGGGGGGGGGGGGGGCACTGACACACACCATGGCCAAAGGGGGGGGGCACTGACACACACCATGGCCAAGGGGGGGGGCACTGACACACACCATGGCCAAGGGGAGGGGGGCACTGACACACACCATGGCCCAGGGGGAGGGCACTGACACACACCATGGCCAAGGGGAGGGGGGCACTGACACGCACCATGGCCAAGGGGGGTGGGGGGGGCACTGACACACACCATGGCCAAGGGGAGGGGGGCACTGACACACACCATGACCAAGGGGGGGGGGGGGCACTGACACACACAATGGCCAAGGGGAGGGGGGCACTGACACACTCCATGGCCAAGGGGAGGGGGGCACTGACACACACCATGGCCAAGGGGGGGGGGGGGGGGCACTGACACACACCATGGCCAAGGGGAGGGGGGCACTGACACAAACCATGGCCAAGGGGGCAGGGGGCACTGACACACTCAATGGCCAAGGGGAGGGGGGCACTGACACACACCATGGCCAAGGGGAGGGGGCACTGACACACACCATGGCCAAGGGGGGGGGGGGCACTGACACACACCATGGCCAAGGGGGGGCACTGACACACACCATGGCCAAGGGAGGGGGGCCCACTGACACACACCATGGCCAAGGGGGGGGGGGGGGGGGGGGCACTGACACACACCATGGCCAAGGGGAGGGGGGCACTGACACACACCATGGCCAAGGGGAGGGGGGCACTGACACACACCATGGCCAAGGGGGCAGGGGGCACTGACACACACAATGGCCAAGGGGAGGGGGGCACTGACACACACCATGGCCAAGGGGGGGGGGCACTGACACACACCATGGCCAAGGGGGGGGAGGCACTGACACACACCATGGCCAAAGGGGGGGGCACTGACACACACCATGGCCAAGGGGGGGGGGGCACTGACACACACCATGGCCAAGGGATGGGGGCACTGACACACACCATGGCCCAGGGGGAGGGCACTGACACACACCATGGCCAAGGGGAGGGGGGCACTGACACGCACCATGGCCAAGGGGGGGGGGGGGGGGGGCACTGACACACACCATGGCCAAGGGGAGGGGGGCACTGACACACACCATGGCCAAGGGGGGGGGGGGGCACTGACACACACCATGGCCAAGGGGGGGGGGGGCACTGACACACACCATGGCCAAGGGGTGGTGGGGGCAATGACACACACCATGGCCAAGGGGTGGTGGGGGCACTGACACACACCATGGCCAAGGGGGGGGGGGGCACTGGCACACACCAAGGCCAAGGGGGCGGGGGGCACTGACACACACCATGGCCAAGGGGAGGGGGGGCACTGACACACACCATGGCCAAGGGGGGGGGGGCACTGACACACACCATGGTCAAGGGGCGGGGGGGGGGGGCACTGACACACACCATGGCCAAGGGGAGGGGGGCACTGACACACACCATGGCCAAGGGGGGGGGGGGGGCACTGACATACACCATGGCCAAGGGGAGGGGGGCACTGACACACACCATGGCCAGGGGGGGGGGGGGGGCATTGACACACACCATGGCCAAGGGGGGGGGGCACTGACACACACCTTGGCCGAGGGGATGGGGGCACTGACACACACCATGGCCAAGGGGAGGGGGCACTGACACACACCATGGCCAAGTGGGGGGGGGGGGGGGGGCACTGACACACACCATGGCCAAGGGGGGGGGGGGGGGCACTGACACACACCATGGCCAAGGGTGGGGCACTGACACACACCATGGCCAAGGGGGGGGGGGGGGCACTGACACACGCCATGGCCAAGGGGGTGGGCACTGATACACACCATGGCCAAGGGGGGGGGGGGCACTGACACACACCATGGCCAAGGGGGTGGGCACTGATACACACCATGGCCAAGGGGAGGGGGGCACTGACACACACCCTGGCCAAGGGGGGGGCACTGACACACACCATGGCCAAGGGGTGGGGGGGGCACTGACACACACCATGGCCAAGAGGGGGAGCACTGACACACACCATGGCCAAGGGGGGGGGGGGGGCACAGACACACACCATGGTCAAGGGGTTGGGCCACTGACACACACCATGGCCAAGGCGGGGAGCACTGACACACACCATGGCCAAGGGGGGGGGCACTGACAAACACCATGGCCAAGGGGGGGGGGGCACTGACACACACCATGGCCAAGGGGGGGGGGGAGGGGGGTGGGCACTGACACACACCATGGCCAAGGGGAGGGGGGCACTGACACACACCATGGCCAAGGGGGGGGGGGGGCATTGACACACACCATGGCCAAGGGGGGGGGGGGGCGGCACTGACACACACCATGGCCGAGGGGAGGGGGGCACTGACACACACCATGGCCAAGGGGAGGGGGCACTGACACACACCATGGCCAAGTGGGGGGGGGGGGCACTGACACACACCATGGCCAAGGGGGGGGGTGGGCACTGACACACACCATGGCCAAGGGTGGGGCACTGACACACACCATGGCCAAGGGGGGGGGGGGGGTGGGTGGGCACTGATACACACCATGGCAAAGGGGGAGGGGGGCACTGACACACACCATGGCCAAGTGGGGGGGGCACTGACACACACCATGGCAAAGGGGGGGGGCACTGACACACACCATGGCCAAGGGGAGGGCACTGACACACACCATGGCAAAGGTGGGGGGGGGGGGGCACTGACACACACCATGGCCAAGGGGGGGGGGGGGGCACTGACACACACCATGGCCAAGGGGAGGGGGGCACTGACACACACCATGGCCAAGGGTGGGGCACAGACACACACCATGGCCAAGGGTGGGGCACAGACACACACCATGGCCAAGAGGGGGGGCACTGACACACACCATGGCCAAGGGTGGGGCACTGACACACACCATGGCCAAGGGGGGGGGCACTGACACACACCATGGCCAAGGGGAGGGCACTGACACACACCATGGCCAAGAGGGGGGTGGGGGGGCACTGACACACACCATGGCCAAGGGGGGGCACTGACACACACCATGGCCAAGGGGGGGGGGGGAGGGGGATGGGCACTGACACAGACCATGGCCAAGGGGAGGGCACTGACACACACCATGGCCAAGGGGGGGCACTGACACACACCATGGCCAAGGGGGGAGGGGGGGCACTGACACACACCATGGCCAAGGGGAGGGGGGCACAGACACACACCATGGCCAAGGGGAGGGCACTGACACACACAATGGCCAAGGGGGGGGGCACTGATACACACCATGGCCAAGGAGAGGACACTGACACACACCATGGCCAAGAGGGGGGGCACTGACACACACCATGGCCAAGGGGGGGTGGGGGCACTGACACACACCATGGCCAAGGGGAGGGCACTGGCACACACCATGGCCAAGGGGAGGGGGCACTGACACACACCATGGCCAAGGGGGGGAGCACTGACACACACCATGGCCAAGGGGGAGGGCACTCACACACACCATGGCCAAGGGGAGGGGAGCACTGACACACACCATGGCCAAGGGGGGGGCACTGACACACACCATGGCCAAGGGGGGGAGCACTGACACACACCATGGCCAAGGGGAGGGGCACTGACACACACCATGGCCAAGGGGGGGGGGCACTGACACACACCATGGCCAAGGGGGGGGGGGGGGGGCACTGACACACACCATGGCCAAGGGGGTGGGCACTGATACACACCATGGCCAAGGGGAGGGGGGCACTGACACACACCCTGGCCAAGGGGGGGGCACTGACACACACCATGGCCAAGGGGTGGGGGGGGGGCACTGACACACACCTTGGCCAAGAGGGGGAGCACTAACACACACCATGGCCAAAGGGGGGGGGGGCACTGACACACACCATGGCCAAGGGGAGGGGAGCACTGACACACACCATGGCCAAGGGGGGGGCACTGACACACACCATGGCCAAGGGGGGGAGCACTGACACACACCATGGCCAAGGGGAGGGGCACTGACACACACCATGGCCAAGGGGGGGGCACTGACACACACCATGGCCAAGGGGGGGGGGGGGCACTGACACACACCATGGCCAAGGGGGTGGGCACTGATACACACCATGGCCAAGGGGAGGGGGGCACTGACACACACCCTGGCCAAGGGGGGGGCACTGACACACACCATGGCCAAGGGGTGGGGGGGGGGGCACTGACACACACCATGGCCAAGAGGGGGAGCACTAACACACACCATGGCCAAAGGGGGGGGGGGGGGGCACTGACACACACCATGGCCAAGGGGGGGGGGGGGGGGGCACTGACACACACCATGGCCAAGGGGGGTGGGCCACTGACACACACCATGGCCAAGGGGGGGGGGGCGGGGCACTGACACACACCATGGCCAAAGGGGGGGGGGCACTGACACACACCATGGCCAAGGGGGGGGCACTGACACACACCATGGCCAAGGGGAGGGGGGCACTGACACACACCATGGCCAAGGGGGGGGGGCACTGACACACACCATGGCCAAGGGGGGGGGGGGCACTGACACACACCATGGCCAAGGGGAGGGGGGCACTGACACACACCATGGCCAAGGGGGGGGGGCACTGACACACACCATGGCCAAGGGGAGGGGGGCACTGACACACACCATGGCCAAGGGGGGGGGGGGCATTGACACACACCATGGCCAAGGGGGGGGGGGGGGCACTGACACACACCATGGCCGAGGGGAGGGGGCACTGACACACACCATGGCCAAGTGGGGGGGGGGCACTGACACACACCATGGCCAAGGGGGGGGCACTGACACACACCGTGGCCAAGGGGAGGGGGCACTGACACACACCATGGCCAAGGGGAGGGGGCACTGACACACACCATGGCCAAATGGAGGGGGCACTGACACACACCATGGCAATGGGGGGGGCACTGACACACAACATGGCAAAGGTGGGGGGGGGGCACTGACACACACCATGGCCAAGGGGGGGGGGGCACTGACACACACCATGGCCAAGGGTGGGGCACTGACACACAACATAGCCAAGGGGGAGGGCACTGACACACACCATGGCAAAGGTGGGGGGCGGGGGGGGCACTGACACACACCATGGCCAAGAGGGGGTGGGGGCACTGACACACACCATGGCCAAGGGGGGGGCACTGACACACACCATGGCCAAGGGGAGGGCACTGACACACACCATGGCCAAGGGGGGGAGCATTGACACACACCATGGCCAAGTGGGGGGGAGGGGGCACTGACACACACCATGGCCAAGGGAGGGCACTGACACACACCATGGCCAAGGGGGGGGGCACTGACACACACCATGGCCAAGGGGGTGCACTGACACACACCATGGCCAAGGGGGGGGGGGAGGGGATGGGCACTGACACAGACCATGGCCAACGGGGAGGGCACTGACACACACCATGGCCAAGGGGGGGGGCACTGACACACACCATGGTCAAGGGGGGTGCACTGACACACACCATGGCCAAGGGGGGAGGGGGGGCACTGACACACACCATGGCCAAGGGGAGGGGGGCACAGACACACACCATGGCCATGGGGAGGGCACTGACACACACAATGGCCAAGGGGGGGGGGGGGGGGCACTGACACACACCATGGCCAAGGAGAGGGCACTGACACACACCATGGCCAAGGGGGGGGGGGTGCACTGACACACACCATGGCCAAGGGGAGGGGGGCACTGACACACACCAAGGCCAAGGGGGGGAGCACTGACACACACCATGGCCAAGGGGGGTGGGCCACTGACACACACCATGGCCAAGGGGGGGAGCCACTGACACACACCATGGCCAAGGGGGGGAGCACTGACACACACCATGGCCAAAGGGGGGGTCACTGACACACACCATGGCCAAGGGGAGGGGGGCTCTGACACACACCATGGCCAAGGGGGGGGGGGGAGGGGGGTGGGCACTGACACACACCATGGCCAAGGGGAGGGGGGCTCTGACACACACCATGGCCAAGGGGGGGGGGGGGAGGGGGGTGGGCACTGACACACACCATGGCCAAAGGGGGGGGGGGTCACTGACACACACCATGGCCAAAGGGGGGGTCACTGACACACACCATGGCCAAGGGGAGGGGGGCTCTGACACACACCATGGCCAAGGCGGGGAGCACTGACACACACCATGGCCAAGGGGGGGGGCACTGACACACACCATGGCCAAAGGGGGGGGTCACTGACACACACCATGGCCAAAGGGGGGGTCACTGACACACAGCCATGGCCAAGGGGGGGGGGGGGGGGAGGGGGGTGGGCACAGACAAACACCATGGCCAAGGGGAGGGCACTGACACACACAATGGCCAAGGGGGGGGGCACTGACACACACCATGGCCAAGGGGAGGGCACTGACACACACCATGGCCAAGGGGGGGGCACTGACACACACCATGGCCAAGGGGTGGGGGGGGGCACTGACACACACCATGGCCAAGAGGGGGAGCACTGACACACACCATGGCCAAAGGGGGGGGGGGCACTGACACACACCATGGCCAAGGCGGGGGGGGGGGGCACTGACACACACCATGGCCAAGGGGGGTGGGCCACTGACACACACCATGGCCAAGGCGGGGAGCACTGACACACACCATGGCCAAGGGGGGGGGGCACTGACACACACCATGGCCAAGGGGGGGGGGGGGGGGGCACTGACACACACCATGGCCAAGGGGAGGGCACTGACACACACCATGGCCAAGGGGGGGCACTGACACACACCATGGCCAAGGTGGGGGGGCACTGACACACACCATGGCCAAGTGGGGGGGCACTGACACACACCATGGTCAAGGGGGTGGGGGGGAGGGGGCACTGACACACACCATGGCCAAGGGGGGGGGGCACTGACACACACCATGTCGTGGGGGGCGGGACTGACACACAACGTGTCCCGGGGGGGCACTGACACTCACCATGTCCCGGGGGGGGGGGCACTGACACACACCATGTCCCGGGGGGGGGGGGGCACTGACACACACCATGTCGGGGGGGGGGGGGCACTGACACACACCATGTCGGGGGGGGGGGGCGGGCACTGAAACACACCATGTCGGGGCGGGGGGGCACTGAAACACACCATGTCGGGGGGGTGGGGGGGCACTGACACACACCATGTCGGGGGGGGGGCACTGAAACACACCATGTCGGGGCGGGGGGGCACTGAAACACACCATGTCGGGGGGGGGGGGGGCACTGAAACACACCATGTCGGGGGGGGGGGGGCACTGAAACACACCATGTCGGGGGGGGGGGGCACTGACACACACCATGGCCAAGAGGAGGGCACTGACACACACCATGGCCAAGGGGGGGGGGCACTGACACACACCATGGCCAAGAGGAGGGCACTGACACACACCATGGCCAAGGGGGTGGGCACTGATACACATAATGGCCAAGGGGAGGGCACTGATACACACCATGGCCAAGGGGGGG